>NC_090941.1:416496979-416800009 GCF_040938575.1 Ambystoma mexicanum | reverse complement strand
CATCCATCAGCCCCACACCTCTAGTACATCAGAAGGGATCCGAACAGATTTGAAACGCAAGCAAATTCTAAACCTCCTTGGCCAATTTTGGAACTTGGATGGAACTGCAGGCTTATCTCTGAAAGGTTGTGGATCGTTCGTTAGTTGAAACACAGCAAAAATACAATTATTACCAATGATAAAAGGGACTGTCCCTTCAAGGTTGTATGCAAATATATACTTAATAATGATCCCAACAGACAGATCTAGCAAACTACGAAATACAACCCACCCTGTAATGGAATGGAGAAGACAGTTTCAAGGAAGGAAAAGGATGCACTCTGGATACTGTCAGGAGGGTAGTCGGTACAGTAAATAATTGCAACAGTTCAAGGATACCTGGTTTCAACACAAAAGGTAGCAATGAGTCATAAAATGACACTAGGGGTCTTCGGACAAGGACCAGGGGGCCAGAACCACAATGTAACCTGTGCTTTATGAATTCTTCGTGCTCGACAGGGTTGAGTCTGTTTCAGGGCTTTTTACAGCTTCTGCAACAGAGTTCAAGACGAGAGACAGCTGCAGGTATCAGGTGGCAGGCAGTTCATGAACGAAGCTGGACGGACGACGGCAGGCTGGCCTACACACCAGCTCGGGGCAGGAATTGTTGTCTCAGTGCTGGTCGGTGGTTTTGAATCACTGGTCGAGGCATCTCGGATGGCTTTAGCGACTGCAGTGTAACAACAGTCAGGGTGCAGTTGGTTGAAGCTTGAGGGACTCGACTGGCTCGAAAATGTCCTTTGAGGAAGATGTCTGTATGTGGTTGTAGAGATTTATAGTGATATAATCGAATGTCATTTTTTCGAAAGTCATAATATCGAAAAAAAAGTCGAAAACAAAAATTTGGATTTTTTTTTTAAATTGCTTTTTATTCTAAATGGGGGGTTCCCCCCAATCCCCCTTTTTTTATTTTATTTTTTTGTTTTACCCATTTTTTTTTATTCCCAGACCCCAAAATAAATATATAATTTTAAAAAGGGCATTCGACTTTTTTTTCCAACCTTTTTGTTTTCGATATTATGACTTTCGATGAAATGTTTGCGATTTTTTGACTGCACACCGGTTGTAGATGCACTCCTAGTTTCTTCACGGGGCTCGAATCGTCCTTTAACGGGTCAGGCAGCTGCCTTATCCTTGGTTTGGTTCAGAGAGTCTTTGGCACTTTCCACCTAGGAAGCTTGCTGCAGACTCTAGTAGGGCACGCTGTGTACTGTCTGGGTACTAGTTCTGGAGCTGCTGGAGGGTCTTCTGGATTCAGTATCTCCCTCTGTTCCCTAGGAGATGTTTAGGGAAGGGATTGTGTTTCCCTCTTGGAGGTCCTGGCATTCCTTTTATGGTGGAAGATGTAAGGCAGACTGTACCTTCAGTAAGGGTCCAATGCAGAGTTCCTCTTGTTATTCCTTGCAAAATCTTCAGATGATCTGCCAAAAGAAAGGTCAGCCCTTTTTTAAATCCAAATGGACCACAGAGATTGATGAAGGCTAACCCTACCTTAACAAACCAATCCTGGGTCCCAACCAACAATCTCCTGTATGTGTGAGGTCATAACCAGAGTACTTTGCAACAGAAAAGGTAAAGGGGTGGGAACATCTAATACTAAGTCCCACCCATCTTCCTGTCTGTTGTGGATCAAAGGGTCCCTCTGGTTAATGGAGCTCTCTGTGGTTCCTGATTAAAGCAGCAGGTCTCCCTTGAAGCTGTGGTGAGACCAGACGTCCTGGCTCCGTCAAGCAACATACTCTCATCTTCTGAATTGGGTCTTCCTGCGGCGATGACTACTGTAAACATGCAGTCCAAGATATGACATTTCACTGTCAAATGATACTGAAAGTGGGAGCTGGCTTCAGGTTGACACAGTGCACATGAAAGGGTGTTGGGGTTTCATATCTCCTTTGTTAGCCTCTGCAGCCAGGCTGTTTGAGGTAAACTTGGATTAGTATGTGAATGATGCCACCAGCTACAGGGCTTAACAAAAGGACACATTGGATCCATGGATCCTTTGTTAGCTAATTAAGCTGACCATGGCAGGGGGGGAGGGGGAGTTTGGCCATCCTCCTTATGAGATGGCATGGTGTACTCCTGGCTGTCATATTCCAACTAAATATGATAGGGGGAACTGCCCCTGTAGGCTATGTCTGCCCAGAGTACACAGGACTATGCATATGTCATGCAGTGAACATTGAAAAATGTGTGCGGATTAACCCCACACTTTTTCCAGAGGTTGATCTTCCCTCATTCAATTTCATTTAAAATTTCAAAAAAAGCCCAGACTAGCGCAGTGTGGATTGTTGAATTCCTCACATGCCCCCCAGCCTCAACATGTGAACCACAATCCTACTGAGGGTCTGGTTCATCATCAAGGTGAACGTCTATGCTACGAGCCTGCCTCTTGCTGGGTGTCCATATCTATTCCCTGTAGTGATATGACCCAATGCAAAAGCTTAGGGTTCTCCCCTTGCATAGCCATTAACCATAAAAGAGGCTGGTGGTCTGGCTGGATCATAAAGTGTGATCCAAAGATGTGGGGTTTCAGCTTTAAAGCCCACACAACCACATACGCCTCCTTTTCAATACCAGCCCAGTTCCTTTCCCTTGTTGTCAATCACCTGCTAATACAGACAACAGGTTTCTCTACCCCCGGGGAGTTCAGCTGAGTTAACACTGCTCCAATCTCAAAATCACAGATGACTGTCTGGATAATGAACTCCTGACCATTGCTTGGCACTTCAGCACTAGTGCACTGCACAATCCATCTTTTAAATCCTGAAAGGAGGTTTGACAGGCAGGGATCCAAATTATCTTCTTCTGCATTCTCTTGGTAGTTACATCATTCAGTGGCATGGCAATGGTCCGATACCCCTTGTTGAATGACCAGTAGTAACCAGTGATACCTAGAAAGGCTCTCACCTGTGTCTGTGTGGTGGGGATTTCCCAATTCTTCACAACCTGTACCTTTGCTTCGAGAGGTTGTTTCTTACCTCCACAGACCAGGTTGCCTAGGTAAGTCACTGTGCCCTGTGCTATCTGGCACTTCAAGGCCTTGATAGTCAGACCTGCATTCTGCAGCAACTGAAGCACTTGTTTTAGGTGGGATAAGTGATACTGCCAGGTGTGACTGAACACAGCAATGTCATCTAAATAGGTAACACTGAAGTATTTCAGCCCAGACAAAACCATCAGCTGAAAGATGGCAGGGGCATTCGTCAATCTGAAGGGCAAGTGGTTGAACTGATAAAGTCCTTCTGATGTTAAGAATGATTACCTCACTCACGCTCCCCACTGCACCCCCTGTAGTCCACACAAAAGCAAACTTCAATATTCCCATGACTGGTCTATTTAAGGACCAGTAGGCTTACCCAGGGCCTGTTGGATATCTTTATCACTACTAGGGACTACATCTTGGAAACGTCCTCCTTGATGGTGTCATTGACCTTATCGGAAATCTGGTAAATCCTACTCTTCACTAGCTTACTGTCTCCAGTGTCCACATCATAGGTGCACCAAGCTGTGCGACCTGGCATCAGAGAAAATAGACCAGCAAACTGTCCATGTAACCGGCAACAGTCTGTCAGTTTCTGTTTTGACAGGTCTGTTGCAAGGTTGACAGCTTCAACTGACCCATCTGTGGCTCCAGTGTGCAGGAGTTCTGGTAGGCGATCAGTCTCCTCAGTCTCTATGTCAGTCACTAATGCCATGACCAAGTCATCCCGGGTATAATAGGGTTTTAGCTGGTTGATGTGAAAGACCCTACACATCTGTTCAGGTCCTTTCATGTTAATGCGATAATTCATCTCACTGACATTTTCCACCCCACAGTAGGGCCCAGTCTATTTGTGCTGCCCAGCACTGGGCAGGACAAACATATTAAATTATGTGGCTCCATAATCCACACCCACTGGCCTGGAGAATAGACTGTCACTTCTGGCCTTCTGTTCGTGCCAGTGCTTCATCAGCTCCTAAAGAACATAGTCGACTACATCTCACGAAGGGGATGAGGGGTTGCCCTCCCATCCCTCTTTCACTAAACTGAGGGGATCCTTGTACAGGGTGTCCAAACATAAGCTCAAAGGGGCTAAACCCTACTCCGTTCTGTGGCACCTCCCTGTAGGCGAACATGCATGGCAGAAGAAATCTAATTTTCTCCTCAGGTGCTCTTCCAAGCCACCAATCATGCCTTTCAGGGTCTTGTTGAACCACTCATCAAGCCAATTTTTGGGGGATGGAAGGATGTAGAGAAGCAGTAATTCACTCCACATATGCTTCATATATGCAGTTATGAAGTTTGATCCCCTGTCAGAAACAACTTCCTTGGAGAATACAACCTGGGAGAATATCCCAATCAGAGCCTTCGCAAACACAGGGGTGTTGATGCTCCTCAGAGGGACAGCCTCAGGGTACCTTGTGGCATGGTCTACAACCACCAAGATGTAACTGTTCCCTGATCTGGTTTGAGGATCAAAAGTACCCACAATGTCCATGCCTATTCTCTCGAAAAGGCCACCCAACCATGGGTAGTGGAATTAAGGGGGCCTTTGTGGCAACAACTCACTTGCCGGAAGCTTGACAAGTCGGACAGGACCGGACAAGTTTCCTAACTTTTATACTGAACTGTGGGCAGTAAATGTGTGCAGACAACTGGTCCGAGGTATTAGTCACTCCCAAGTGACCCGTTAGAGGAACCTTGTGAGCTAAACCCAAAAGGAACTTTCTGTGTCATTGGGGAATCACCAACCTTCTGGTGCCCTTACCATCAGAGTCATATGGCTCATTTTACAGGTGTCCATCCTCCTAGTAAACTTTGAACAGTCCATGGGCCTTGCCCTTAGCCTGATCCTCCACCTGATTCTGGAAACCCGCTAGAGTGTGACACTCTTCAGTACTTTAAAGAAGTCAGTCTAATTCAGGTCCTCAGCTGATGCAAACTCATCCAGCTTGGGCAGACCCTTCAGATCTGTGCTCACCTGGTATTTCACCTCAGGTTCCTGCACTGCACCAGGAAACTCTGTAGTCACTTAGTCCCCTGCTACCAAATGATTGTCCTCAGTGGCTACTGGCTCTCTCCCGCAGGAGTAGGTGATGCAACAGTTTGTGGAACAGAAAGAACTAAAGGCTACTGGCCTTGCCGGTCCCTCCAAGAAGCCCTCCGGAGGCACTCCAGGCCCTAAGTCTCTGAGGGTGTTTAATCTGGAGATCTCTTTGGCCATCAATCGGGTAGCTGCTGCGACTATCTCGGGATCAGGAATATCATTACCCAACAGACATGGGACATGGATGGAGTCTTTCATTGCTACACGGTTTTTGTTTCACATTGTCAGCTGGACTCCACTATCGCGAAGGGGCATTTACTGTTTCCGTTAAACGCTCTGATGCTACAATCAGGCCCATCAATAGACTGGCCTGTCTATACCCACCACCAGGTGACAGCAGTGAGGCTAGCTGCGGTGTCTCGAACCACAGGAGTTTTGTGTCTATTGATTTACACACGTTCTAAATAGAGTTCAGTATTATTCGGAACTGGGATCTCTTCCGGAGTCCCGGTACAGTTCCCACTCAGTGTAACCAATTGTCACGGTTTATTACACAGTGCACTCCAGCCAGGCAACTCCTTCCCCTAAAATGAATGTGGCACACAATAAAACGCATTTATTTTTAATATACTGCAGATTCTTTTGAGTAGGCCTCCAACCCATCCCGCACCCAACCTCCACAAACACCCTGTGTCACAATGGACTAGGAACCAGGTTGTTTGTATTACTAAGATATTTTATTAATTTATTATTCAATGTAAATGAGGATAATCAAAATACAACAGCCACCAAATGTGTGGCAATACAAATGTAATATCCTATCTACAGCGACCAAGTGGAAATGGGCTGTTACACTCGCTTTTGTTTTAATGACAAAACAGGAAATAACAATTCCACACAGAGTGATAGCACCAACCATTAAGCACTCCTCCCTGCAACACTGGCCCAAATATCAATTAAACTTGATTCCTTTGAATGGAAGGCAGTGTCAAGGAGTAGAAATATGGGGGGAAAATCGGATTTGGGGTGAAGCCCTCCACCACAAGATGGGAAGGCAGCAAAGAAAGGGAAAACGTGTCTTTGGAGCAAAATGGCAGACTGGGATTTTGATTATTACTCACACCTGCTAGCAGACAGAATAGAAGAAAATTTGTATTGCAGATCAGCACACCAGGACAAAATAGACATGAAGTAGGAAAATCACTTTTTAAAGCCGTTTTTATTTGCAACACACGTGCATGCTGTTTTTTTGCATTTAATGTTTACAAATCCTGTGTCGCAGGTCACAGGATTCTTTGATTCCTGCTTCTTGGGTGACTTTACATTGTTGCTTGTCCAAAGATGATGATGGGTAGGCCCCCTTCCACATGGTTCTTTATTTTTACATAAGCACAAAAGAAAAACCCAGGCCGTTTTTGGTTGCAGTGTTTAAAGGGCTACTGTTCATGTGAAATGGACAAAGCCAGGCCATTTTTGGTTGCAGTGTATAACTTCTTGCCATTCATGTGACATTGAAGCAAAGAAGGGCCGTTTTTGGTTGCAGTGTTTAAATTCTTGCCACTCGTGTGAAATAACGTAAAGCAGGGCCGATTTTTGGTTACAGTGTTTAAATGCTTCTGTTCATGTGAATGGGACTTCTGTTTGGGGCCTTTAAATGTACCACACACAATCCACATTTGGCCACTCCTTGGCATAGTGGAAGGTCCTCTTCTAGGAGGCTGTCAGATTCAACAACCAAAGAGCCAGGGCTCACCTGAGGCGACTTGGAGGAGGACTTCTTCTGGCATGGTGTCTTGGTCTTCTTTTTAGCAGTGCGGGTCTCATGAAGAAAAGGGTGAGCTTCCTCCGAGGCCACCCTGCTAGTTCTGACAGACCAAGCAGGCTGCACCAGGGAGACTGCCCAGAAATAGGAAAATAAAAACTAAAACGGAAATAACCTGCTGATAATGTAGTGAGGGGCTGCTAACCACGTAGATGACAGGTGGCAGTCTGGATGCAGCAGTAAGTGTAGAAACAGCATACAACATGGATGACGGAATGCTGTTAGAATGTTGCAGGCAACGTGGAAGCAAACACAACGTGGGAAGCAGAGGGCAGTATGGAAATTGCAGGAAGCAGCACACAACACGAATGTCAGGAAGCAGAATTGAAGCTGCAGGCAGAGCGGAGCCACACAAGGAGAGCAGAGAGAGAGAGATCAGGAAGGAGAAGGATACAGAGCAGATAGAATAAGGAATGAAGCGGGAGAGGAATCCAGGAGAGATGGAGTGGAACGAAGGAGGGAGCGCTGAGCAAGGAAGCAAACAAGCTGGCTAACCTACCGAGCGCTGAGAGGCGAGGTCGAGAAGCGGTTTGGCGCATTAAGTATGGCAACTGAAGAGGGCAGAAACAACTAGACCACGGCTCGCCGCACAGCAAAGGTTGGCGCCGGCCATCTTGGAAGGAATAATGGCTGTTGCAATGAGGTGACGGCTCTTCCATCTAGCCCAGAACGGCTGTGCAAAGCGCGGCATGACAGAGGCCCACACTAATGATGGCCTCCTCCATGAGTCCAACCTTCACAATGGCTTGCTTGGGTGAGATATTTCAAGCAGATCCCCTTTCCTATGGCCCAGCTCCTTACAGACAAAATAACCTTTGGGTGGTAGAAGGTAAGTGTCCCAGTGTTAGGCGTGCTTGTGCTCTTCTTTTCGGGGTGTACAGCTCAACTCAAGTTTTGGGATTTTCCTTCATGCCTTTGGGGACCTGACTTCGAAGTGGATTGGGTTGGACCTTTGTCCTTCCCATCCTTGTTAACTTATTTGTCCGAAGATTTCTCTTCCCGTTTGGGTGTGCTCGCCCCAGCCTTTTTCTGAACTTGATGATTCACAAACCTGTTGGCTGCCTTTACTTGCTCCAGAGGTTCTGTGATAGTCTTGTCCACAAGATGCTGGTGTAGGTCAACCTCACAATTCTTCAATACATGCTCACACGTAATCCAATTGTACATCCCTTTAAATGTGTCAAGTTTGTTACCAGCGACCTACCCGCTCAGATGTTTCAACGACAAGTGTGTGAACGCTTAAAATGTCTGCCGACCTTTCTTCATGAGATCTCTGAAACACTTGAGATACTGTTCAGGGGCTTTACAGAACTTCCTGTGGAGGGCCGCCTTCATGCTCTCATAAATGGGCCTTTCCTCAGGCAGTAATTTAAGAATTTCATTAGTCCCTGGTGTTGGTAAGAGACTCATCAGGGCTGCAACCCACAGTACCTTGTTGACCTCCTTCTGCTGAAACACAAGCTTGAGTGCTTCAAACCAGTCAAAAATACCAGTCCCTACCTCGTAAGCATACACTAAGTCTTTGGGGATGTGGCACCAGGGTTTATCCCAAGCACCCTAGTTTGGGCCACTAACGCTGCTTTTGCTAGAGGTGGATCTGTTGGCCTCCTTCTTCTTGTCGCCTGCCAGTCTGTACAGTTCTATGGTGGCCCTGTTCCAGTTCATTGCGACCATGTCCCACTCCACTGCAACCTTGTCCCACTGTTTTTATTCCTCCAGTGCTAGTCCCATCTCCTTCAACAGGAGCTTTCGAGCTGCTATATTGGTAACAGCTGTTGCATTTGTTGGGCCACTTAGAGACTGTGATGAGGCCTGGGACCTGCAGGATGCTGTACTAGCCCCTGACCTCCATGTCATTCTAGAGTGTTGAGTAACCCTGCTTGCCCACTGGCGAGGTGGTTGGTGAGAAACACTGTGCATGCTGACTTCCTTGTGATCTTCCACTACCCCTCCCAGAAGGTCTTCTTCATTCGGGTACAGGGGCCAAACCCATCCTAGGTCTCCTCCACAACAACCCTTGCTTCAACCCAAGCTTGGATGCTGGTCAGCAACTCAGGTTTATTAACTTGTGTGCCGTGGGACAGTCCCGTCTCTTGACATAGGACATGCAGGACGTCCTTTCTTATGCCTTTCACAGTCTCTATGTCAAGATCGTGATTATTCACCAATACCTAGCAGTGTCTAAATGTTGCTTGGAAGAGAACTTTTATCATTGGGGAACTAAACTGTGTGCAAGGCTCAAACTCGATCCAACTATCTGCCACCAATGTGACAAATCAACTTCCAGGGCCCCAGTGTTCCTGTGGGAATATCGGTTTCTAAACCAACAAGCAGCCCCACACTTCTAGTACACAAGAAGGGATCTGAACAGATTGGAATAACAAGCAAATTATAAACCTCCCTATCCAATTTTGGTAATATGGGCGGGTGGCACGCTTATCTCCAAAAGGTTGTGGATCGTTCATTAGTTGCAACACAGCGAACATACAATTACTAACCAATAAAGAAAGGGACTGTCCAGTCAAAGTTCTATAACAATATCTACTTTATTATTTTCACAACAGAAAGGTTTCGAACACCAGGAAATACAACCCCCCATGTAAAGGACAGGCAGTTTCAAAGAAGGAAAGTGATGGACTCTGGATACTGACAGGAGGGTAGTCAGTATAGTAATTAATCACAATAGTTTAACAATACTTGGTTTCCACACAAAGGGAGCAATAGGTCATAAAATGTCACTAAGGGCCTTCATAGAAGGACCAGGGGGACAGATCCACAATGTACCTTGTGCTGTAGGAGTTCTTCATGCTCGGCAAGGTCCAGTCAGTTTCAGGGCACTTTGCAGCTTCTGCAACTGAGTTCAAGTTTGGAGACAGCTGCGGGTATCAAGCGGCAGGCAGTTTGGCGAGCAAAGCTGGATAGATGACTGCAGGCTGCCCTACATGGCAGCTTGGGGTCAGGAATCGTTGTCTCAGTGCTAGTCTGCGGTTCTGAGGAACTGGTCAAGGCGTCTCAGAAGGCTTTAGCGACTGCAGCATAACAACACTTAATGGTGCAATCTGTTGCAGCTCGAGGGGCTTGATTGGCTTGAAAATGTTCTTTAAGGGAGACATCAGTAGATGCTTGTCGATGCAGTTCTTCACTGGGTTCATGTCCTCCTTTATGGATGATGACCCAAAGCTGCATAGAGTTTTGCAGGCTGCTGCCTTGTCCTTGCTTTGGTTTAGAGACTCTTTGGCACTTCCCACCTACGAAGCTTGCTGCAGAGGATAGCAGGGCAGGCTGTGTGCTGGCTTGGTACTGCTCCTGGAGCTGCTGGAGTGTCTTCTAGATTCTGTATCTCTCTCTCTGTTCCCTGTGAGATGTTTAGGGGAGGGATCTTGCTTCCCTCTTGGAGGCCCTGACCTTCCTTCATTGGCGGAAGATCTAAGCCAGATGTTAGCTTCAGTCACTGTCCAATGCTGAGTTCTTCTTGTTACTCATTGCAAAGTCTTCAGATGATCTGCCAAAAGAGGGGCTTGATGCTCTTTAAAATGCCAAATGGATTTCTGGGGTTGTTGTAGGTTAAGCCTACCTTAATGAAGCACCCTGGGTCCCCACCAACAATCTCTTGTTGGCATGAGGTCATAACCAAAGTGTTTTACAACAGAAAAGGTAAAGGGGTGAAAACATGTAATACCAAGGTCCACCCATCTTCCTGTCCGATATGGATCAAAGAGTCCCTCTGGTTAATGGAGCTCTCTGTGTTTCCTGATTAAGGCCACAGGTCTCCCTTGAAGCTGCTTTGAGACCAGACTTTCTGTGTCTGTCAATCCACATACTCGTACCTTCTGAATGGGGTCTCCCTGCGGGGATGACTACTGTTAACACACAGTCCCAGACATGACATTTCACTGTCATTTGATACTGAGGGTGAAAACTGGCTTCAGGTTAACACAGTGCATATGAAAGGGTGTTGGGGTTTTCTGTCTCCTTTGTAAGCCTCTGCAGTCAGTCCTCATGAGGGACTGTTTGAATTAAACTCAAAAGGACAGGGCAGTTCCATGGAGCCTTTTTCTGTTAATTATGCTGGCCATGGCAGAGGAAGGTTTGGCCCTCCCCCTTCAGAGATGACATGGTGTACTCCTGCCTGCCATATCCCAACTAAATATGACAGGGTGTACTGAGCCTGTAGGCTGTGTCCACCCAGAGTACACAGGTATATGCATATGTCATGCCGTGACAATAGGAAAATGTGCGTGGATTAGCCCCACACATTTTCCGAAAGTTGATCTACCATCATTCAGCCCAGACGAGCGCAGACCCACCGTGTGGATGGTTGAATTCCTCACACACGTCTGACATGCCAGTTGTGATGTTATCACTATTTACAGAGCACAGATTTAAATCACATTTACTAACTTACATTAAGTCCCAATAAATTAATAGGACTTAAGTATGTGCACGTTTTTGTTTGTTGTGTGCATCACATGGTCTGTGTGTGCTGTGTGTCTAGCACCGGATTTCTTTGAGGAAACACCATGCTATTAGAACTAGCAGCAGCAAGCAACATTTATTTAATTCCAGCACTGCAATACATCATCTGACGTTTTCGGGTGGTGGGATGACCTAGACGGAGGTTTGCACCCGTTCCGGGGGTCATATGGTTGACTGCTGGAAAAAGTAGTGTAGGCAATCATTTAAAAAAATCCTCATTACGCATTACTAGAAATTGCCAACTGCATCTGATGAGGACGCACCAGATTTGGAATCATTTTTTCTCAGATTTCCCAAAAAACATCAGTTCCAAAATTACAAAGTGTAAACAGGGACGTCATTTCACTAAAATGCCAGGGGTCGCGCAAGTGACATCACACGACCCTTGACCCCTGATGACATCACAGGAAGTGATGTCATTTGACCCCACCCCAAAAGTGATATTGCGGGAAGCGATGGAATACGGCCTTTCACCCGTTGACAAAACAGAAAGTGGCATCACATAGCATTGTACACTACGAAAAATATGGTTACAATATCACTATAATGTGATTTACATTTCATACAAGAATGGATCACCATATGTATCGTTAATATCAGTGTGTATAGGCCCATATTGCCAAATTACTGTGAATGAAGGCAGACGTCCATGACCAAATGATAATGATTTGTTATTATATAGCACTTATGATTAAGCGCTTTATATAGAAAATAATATACACCCAATATCACCGAAGAACTGTGTTGATACTCATTTATCGACCTCAGAAGGATGAAAGGCTGAGTTGAGGCATTTAAAAAAGACTAAATCAGTGACTCACCCCCTGAAGTGTGCCTGAAATAAACCTTTAATGAGTCTAGCAATTATTGTATAGAATACCAGAAAGACACATTTGGTATTCCTATTCTTTCTTATTTAAAATCAGTGCTGAAAGTGTTAGCCTTGTGGCACTCCTGTTCTTATTATTATTTTTTTAAGGGGCCTGAACAAGAAAGCCAGCCACACCAGAGGTAAAGAACCACATGGTGCTGGCAACAGCCCAGGAGCTTGCATTATATTTAAAAAAAAAAGATTTTTTTTTTTTGCTATTGTTTTTAGAGGTCGCAAGGGAGACCACAGAGGTCGCAAGGGAGACCTCAGAGGTCGCAGTTCCAACCTCTGGCGACCCCTAAATGACGTCCCTGAGTAAGCCTTAACAAATACACGGTTTGCTTTCTATTTTAGAGACTAAAGCATGCATATTGTCACTGGCCATGAGCAGACAGACATCCAGTTATTCAGAGACTGTTCAGCAAAATGGCCGCCTGTTGAAAGCAACTGTGGAGGAGCACGTGGGTGTTGATCGTTATTCATTTATTTTTCGTTTTGCATCACGCTGCCTGCGTGCGAAGTTGCTTCAGAGGACCAGCATTTGGGTAAATGTTTTCCGCTCTTTCGAAAATGGCATCACTTTGCTTATTAATTATTAATTTGCATGCTTTGCATACATTGTTGTAATCATTGTTACCTGCAACACAAGGGATGCTGCAGATCCCCGCAGTCTTCCTGGGCTCGGCGACATGGGCGTCTCGGCATGAATCTGCTGCGTCACTCCTGTAGGAAAGGTGAAGGCGTGGTGACAGGGGGGAAAAACTCAGGTGCCAATATACTTCAGCAGTTATGCACACCCAGTGTCAGAGATTTTAGAGCATATACGCGAGTCGGACAGCACATATAAAAGCAAGGTGGGTGTGATTTGAAGCGCATTTTCCTCTCCTGGCATAGGTCTTATATACTACAAAAAGTATATGTGGTGAAACGAAGAAAGCAACTGCCATACTGCCTTGGAATGCCTAAAACATGACTATCTATAGAGAAACGAATGGCATATATACCAGCAGCCATTTTGTGATAGGCAGCTGCGTATGCTGAATGCACTGCCACAGGGCATCAGGCTCCACATTCCAGTGGGCGCTCCAACTCAGATCCCACCACTCGGCCATGGTACCCCAATGACATTGATCACACATCCATTCCCAAAGCCCACAACCACGGGTCTGCAACAGACCCTGCCTGGTCGCCCACAAAACAACAGACCACCAAGATGATTGTGACACAAAACATTGCAATCTTTTAGCAGTTAATGTGAGGGCTTTTTTGATGCTGTACTTAAGTTAATACATTATTGGTAATATTGAATATATGTCTGCCTATGTATAATTATTTTTACTTAATAGTGGGATAATATTGTTTTTGTGAGTGAGCTGGGGCTTCAGAGTGTAAGACGGACAAGACAGGCCATCACCTGAGGATGATTGTGCTTCTGCGTGGCTGGAGAGCCCTCGATTGCAGCTAAACTCAAGTTTTGAAGCTGAAGCATGGTGGTTTGATATTTTAGACTGCAGGGGAGTTTACTTCTGCATATGGAGGTGTATCACCAGACAAAAAAGTGCAATACAGCAGAGTGGATGGTGCTTTCTATTCTACTCTTTGGTTTTGTATAGCGCCAACATACCCGAAGGCCTCAGGGCGCTCACGGAACACACAGACAAATAACATAGAAAGATTAAGGCAGCGTGTAGGTTATTCATTCTAGTCTCCTCCCCCATCAAAAAGATACATTTTCAAGACTTTTTTTTAAACTGTGCAACGGAAGGAGGTTGCCTAAGTGTCTGTGGTAGGGCGTTCCAAATCCTTGGGGCACAGGAGGTGAAACTGACACTTCAAAATCTTACCAAGAAAAAGGATGGCTGTATTAGAGGTGCTTCTTTGTTTGATCACATAGTGCGCCGTAAAGGCAGTCTGCTGATCCGTGAGCTAAGATAGGCAGGTGCCTCACCAGCTAGGCATTTATAAATCAGAGTTGATGCTTTGAAGTGGATCCTCTCACGAACAGGCAGCCAGTGCAACTCACTGCGTGTGGACGTTATGTGGTCTCGATGCTTGAACCCACATATGGCTCTAACTTCACCATTCTGAATAGTCTGGAGTTTATTTATTATCGCAGGTGATGTTCCGACCAGTAGCCCATTGCAGTAGTCAAGTCTTGTATTGATGGCAGCAGCTGCAATTAGATCTCTGGTTCCCTCTGACAGGTATGGGCCTATCTGCCAGAGGAGCTGGGTCATATAGGGGCAAGTGGAGCTCAAGTATGAAACGTGTTTGTTGAAGTTTAAATTGGAGTCCAAAACAACCCCCAAGGTTTTTACATGATTTGAGATAGGGATACTTGTGTTAATTCATGAAGGCTTTGTATTGTACATCTAGTTTCTTTAAATTCACATCTGTTCCAAGAATCAGAATCTCAGTTTTATTGTCGTTTCGTGCGAGGGAGATTTCCGTCATCCATTTTTTAATGGCTGCAAAGATATTACTTACCGTTGTTAAATCTTTGTCATAGGTTCCATATAACTCATAGGTGCCGGATAACTTTCATGGCTGTGTGAGACAAAGGAATGTAAGAGACAAATCACAGAAAAAGATGGAAAACCTCCACGTAAAATTTAAATTTCGTTAATCAGTCAGCTAATAGCTTGTTCCACTTCAAAGATGGCGACCGTGCAATTGAAATGTGTAGAGAACGTGAATGAGAGTCATGACCGCACAGGTAACATGAACAGAACTCCAGACAACTTCCTGCACATGCATGGAAAAAGACTATTTCAAACATCCCACTTCTTGTCTGAAAACGTCATACAGACCATCCAGGATATTGCAACATGAAATATTTATTTTTGATGCTGCACGATATTTAATGCCTCATTGAATGAGCTTCCCAGTGCCTTGAAGTAGTGGAAACTTTGTTATGTGATATTATGGTATGGTATGTTATGTTTCTAGGTTGGGGAGAATGGAAAGCATGTGGATTTTGTTGGCATGGAGAACCCAAAGGCACTTTTAGGTACAGTTTGTATTTTGTACAATGGGACCGCACCAAAGCAAGAAAAAACACAAGTGTGTTTTGTAGGTGGAAAATAAGGCAAAGTAATGATCAAAAACAGGTGTATTCTGGAGATGGAGGCGAATGCTGAGGCAGTTAGAACTCTCCCGTGCATTTTTTAGGCAGATGTGAATGCAAAAGCAATAAACACACCACAAGGATTTTGTAGGTGGAGAGGGACACCAAGGCAGTTAGAACCACACATGTGTTTTGTAGAATACCAAAATAGTGAGAACCTCGTGCAGTTTGTTGGAAAATGAGAAAGCCAAAGCAGTGATAACCCCACATGCATTTTGTGTGTTGAGGAGAATGTTCATGCACATTTACTAGGTGGAGGAGAGTGCCAAAGCAGTGTCATGCACACATGCATTTTGTAGGAAATAGAGAGCACAGAGGTAGTGCTATGCACACATGCATTTTGTACGAAACGCAGATCACTGAGGTAGTGTTAGGCAAACATGCATTATGGAGGACATCGATGTGGTGTTAGGCACACATGCATTTTGTAGGAAATGGAGAGCACTGACGTCGTGTTAGGCACAAATGCATTTTGTAGCAAATGGAGAGCAGCGAGGTAGTGGTAGGCAAACATGCATTTTGTAGGAAATGGAGAGCACTGATGTCGTGTTAGGCACAAATGCATTTTGTAGCAAATGGAGAGCAGCGAGGTAGTGTTAGGCAAACATGCATTTTGTAGGAAATGGAGGACATCGATGTGGTGTTAGGCACACATGCATTTTGTAGGAAATGGAGAGCACTGACGTCGTGTTAGGCACAAATGCATTTTGTAGCAAATGGAGAGCAGCGAGGTAGTGGTAGGCAAACATGCATTTTGTAGGAAATGGAGGACATTGATGTGGTGTTAGGCACACATGCATTTTGTAGGAAATGGAGAGCACTGAGGTAGTGCTAGGCACACATGCATTTTGTACCCGGGTGAGAGCATCAAATGGAGAGGACCACCATGTGTTTTTGCAAGCTGAGGAACATGCCATGGTGGAATGAACAGCATATCTGTTTTGTGGGCATAGGAGAATGCCAAATCAAGGAGTAACACATGAGCATTTGGTATGTGGAGGAGTATACTAAGGCAGAGAGAAATGCACATTAATTGTTTAGGTGGCTGAGGACATCAAATAAGGGAGATCTGTATGTGCATTTTTGTAGGTAGAGAAGAACACCAAGGCATGGGGAACAATGCGTGCATTTTATTTTGTAAGCACCAAAACAGCGAGAACCACACGTATGCCTTCTTGGCAGAAGACAATGCTAAAGCAGATACAATGTCATGGTAGTCTACTTATTTTAGGGTAAAGGAATTTGCTTGAATCTGTTACATTGCTCAAACATTGTCAGGTGAGGGAAGTATCTTTTGGTCGATGTTCAGCTGCTACATTGGACGATCAATACATTGGAGAAGCCCAGACAATAAGTCTGTCTGCGCACTGTTCACCCCAATCATTCAACAGACTCATGACTCTTTCTCCGCATAGAACAGGGGTATCTCTCACACATGAACCTGGTACAAAGAGAATAAATGCAATCATTTAAAGACCACTTTTGCGCTTGAGTCAGATGAGAGAGGATGAATTTTTGGTAGGAGAAGGAGGAGGAGAAAGGGGAGCCCCCACACTCTTAGGCCCAATTGGGAGAAAAGACACCTTCACCTCAGCAAGATAGCAATCCACAGATGATGAACAAGAGGTGATTCCAAAAATAAATCCTCACCGCTGATTTCCATTGGAACAGACAACAAAGTTGAACATGACCAAGATTATGCCCTGACTCCGAATTCAAGATTGAGACTCAGACGCATTTTCTTTGAGGATACCATAGGTACTGAGAGTATACCACACGCGTGCAGGCACTGATGAACCCATGAAATTGTCAAGTGCAAGCTCTGGTCATTCATAGGAAGCAAACGTCAGGCACTCCTGTGCCACAGTGTGCAGTCTATTCAAAAAGAGGCCAAAACAACACAAGCTATTGCTAGTACATTTTTATAGTCCTTCATGTCAACGCCTTTGGCTCCTCTGTCAACAGTGCCCATACAGCATCCACTGCAAAGTACACGGAGTAGTTCCCAAGAGGAAGGACCGTTTTGGGACTATAACAGCCATCAAAAACCAGTTGACGAGTGGCATTTTTTCAAATAAGAGAAACACCAACAGCATCTTGCCACCTTCTATATACACAAAAAAGAGGGAACGTAGGAACCGATTTGGGCACTGCTTCACTCTGGGCACAGGTGAGACAACATCCCTCTCATGATCTCTTTGCTCATTGATTTCTGATTGCTGCTTGATGTTGGTTGTTTTTATTGCATTTTATTATGTTATTGTGTGGCTTTCATTGTTTTTACTTTTCACTTGTAAGTATTGTCTGTTTGTTATTGTTGGAAAATGTTGCTAGCAGCTTGCAGCTTGCAGCTGTGCAGACACAATTGCAGCGCTTAACAAAGGTTAAAGACAACCAAAGAACACATGATTGGAACAAGGAAAAGGCAACAGGTCACACACCCATGCATTGGCTGCAGGCAATGGAGATATTTGCACCACCATCTGCACCATTGCACAATTGAGCCTTGATGATTCATAGATTTTAATAAGCCCTGTTGGAACATCATCTTTGCTTACAGATGCCATAGCACACAGACAACTTACTTACCTCTCATTGTGCAATAGCAGCATTGCTTAGGCCTTTGAGTATGTTAGAAAATAGTATAAATTAAATGTGTCATCTATTCAATGATATCCTTGCTATAATGTATGCAATAGATTCACGTCCTACTCTTTTGGTAAACAGCTTGTCTTCAGATGGTTCCTTGGTCCCATTGAGCCCTGCCGATAATGGCACTTCAGTGAGAGCAGGAAAGCCTACCTGACAATGGTCATGTGGACCAGTGCTGAAGGCACAGATGTCATGGCCATCCCTCTACACCGGGTCACCTTTCCCCATGCCTGTGAGTACAAAGTGTGTGCCGTCTACCTCCAAACCCCAGGATTGCAACCACAGAAAGCCATTCACCAGCTGATTGCTTTTTCTATGAATTTTGTGACAGAATGTCTCACGGAGGAGTTGACCTCTTGGAGAAAAGTAAATGAGGTTCACTCCATGTGGTTTACAAGAGGATTTTGTGACATTTGGCAATAGGACTAATTTTGTAGCTGCCCTGGTCCAATTCACAAGTCAGGACCAGTCTTTCGATTTGTTTTCTCTTCCACTTGCTACCATATGTAACTTGGATTTTTAATACGCAACACATCCCTGTTGTTTTGTAGTCCTTGCATAATTTGGCAAGGAAGCCACATGCACAGCAATCCAAATATGGCAGACAAAATGGTGCATTTGAAATCTCCTTTCAAAGCACCTACTCGGAGTGAGGCGGTCCGTAGGTTCGAGTGCTCTGGCTGGTCAGTTTCTTTAGAATCATTATGCTAGGGTCTATTAGGCGTATCAAACCCGGGATAAGTGGATTATAAGCAACCCTATCGCCGTTTGTTTTATTTTCCATTTATTTCATATAGTTGTGCACAAAGTCAATGATACGTACAAGGGCCGCTTGACTAGGTATGTTACCTTTTAAGGATGAATACCTTTAACGAATGAAAGAAAATACTCTCGCTTTGTCCACCAGTTAAAATGCTGAGATGATTTGAGATTTAATTATACTGACGTTTGAAGCTGCAACCGATACCATCTTTGGTCATATGCTTCTTCTGATGCTCAGTTTCCAGAGCTTTACAAATTGCACCTACTAAAAAGGGCTGGCAGAGTCTGTTGCTTTAAATCAGGACCTTCTCAAGAGGTACGATGTGCATTCACGCTGTACATTTTTGTTAACTATAAATAAGTAATTGATTACATTATCATGATAGATTAAGTCTGTTTTTTGGTTTCTTTCAGCTTCTTTTTACAAATGTGTTTTGGGAATCTTACATCAAAGAGAACTAGTGTGTGAGACAGGATAAGTGTCTGAAAGAATAGAAAGACTACCACTACCCCCTGATAAAGGTCCAGGGTGTTGTAGACCCGGAAAAGGATGGAAACGTGCGCATGTCGGGGAGAGTGGGTCTGAATTTCAGACTCCAGAATTATATTTGTGGTGTTGTATGCGAGTGTGAGTTTCATTTCGTGATGTGGATGAATTTTATTGAATGGATGTCCAGTGCATATTTTTACTATACGAGTGATGTCATTTGAAACACTTTTAAAATTATTTTTCTTAAAGAGTATATAGTGATTCTTGTGAAATAATAGATATTTGTATGTTTATAAAATGTGCAGATTTATTTCAGTATTAGTTAAGTTATTGTATCAAATGTTTTTCATGCAAAAGCTGAAATTAACATTGACAGACTTACAGACCTCTGGTTGTTCACGTGTTTATATTATTGATGAGTTGTGCAGGTTTTCAACCACGGGTCTGAGTCACCAGTCCTCCCTGTGGTTTGTTAAATTCAAGGTTGCAACTTTTAAATATGATGTTATGTCATGATATCTTGCATTTGTATAGCATACAAGATTTAGTGCCACCTGGGTTGTGGTGCACTTAGGTACAAGCAGTTTGGTACACTGTAGTATTAGTGACACCTCGATAGCTGCACACTTCTGGTCGCAGAGACGCAGCACCCTGTCTCTGAAACATCAAACTATGAAAACAATCTCTCCCCCGGGTGATGGGCTTATCTCTAATTTTTTGTGTAGGTAAAAATTCATATTGACATTGCCTGTTAGACAATATTTATTAATTGTGCTATTAATGGATGTTGACTTAATTTTATCAGGCAATGTCAATTTGATTTGTACCTACACTAAAAATTAGAGATAAGCGCATCACCCGGGGGTGGAATTGTTTTCATAGTTGCATTTATATAACGCCTGCTGCCAAAGTTCAT
This sequence comes from Ambystoma mexicanum, assembly GCF_040938575.1. Taxonomy (NCBI): domain Eukaryota; kingdom Metazoa; phylum Chordata; class Amphibia; order Caudata; family Ambystomatidae; genus Ambystoma; species Ambystoma mexicanum. Next base: position 416,779,827 of record NC_090941.1, on the reverse strand, counting down.
GTCATTGAAGCACTTTTGCATGTCAGAAAGGCAAAGGAGCAGTATGATCGAACATTCAGTAGTGGTACGGAGGAACAAAGTTGGGAAGATAATTGGGATGTGGGCGAGAGATAGATAAAATGCTCAGGAAGGCATGATAAGGAAAAGGTGGAAGAGCTATGTGTACAATAGGACCAAGCTCATCGTGGAACTCAACTGTATTCTGTGGGGTGCAGCGCCGAAGGGAGAGATAGCTGGAGAGGAGGTGTTTGCTGCACAGGCGGTATGTCTGGAATCTACTCATTACATGGTGAGCTGGGGCTTGTTGAAGCCATGCCCAAGAAAACACAAGCAGCAAAAACCTTCTGCTTACTTCCCTAGGGCCTCCAACAACAGTTGGCAGGGGTTGTGTGGCAGAAATCCAATTTTGAAACAGCTACCTGAAAAACAAGCACATACACACATTTATGGTTTCCTCGTGTATTTATGTCATGGTTACCAAAACCCTAGGTCTGTGCGCAAAGTACTTAAGAAAAAACCTGTCTGACTTCTGAGCCTTTCACAGTGTAATTGTAAGCCAAAGCGTGTAGAAACCATGCCCAAGAAACAGCATTCAAATCCCCTCTATGTGTGTGAAGATGAGGACTTTACAAGAGGTGGTCATTCTCAGAAGGACATGTTATTCATGTATATAGATGGACTAAAGAGGCTTTTAAAATCCTGGAAGAAATAAGAAGGGAGAGTTAAAGGTCAGAGAACAATACCTCAGTGTTGTGCTCCATGGCTGCAAACAAGGTTATTGGACAGTACATAATCATTCTGCTCAAAATTTGACACTTGTTCAGTGTGTACCACGATGAGCAGCCTCACAGTAGAATAACATAAGAGGCTGTGGCACAGTCTCCTCCTCTGTCCTGGCTTGCTGTACGGATTAGGGTATCAACTGAAATTCAATGGGCCCATTGCCTATGAGACTGTGTAGTTGATGGCAATATTCTCAACAAATGCAAGTTGGGTAGTGATGATGAGCCACTGCAATCCTGGCTTGGCATGCAGTCAGCATGGGCTTCAGTACTTGTATTCCGTACTCAATTAGCTGTAAAAACTGTAGGCTTCCCCTTGTTAGTGTGCAGTTTGAATGGGTGCTTACCATTGTTGGAGATATTGTGTCAGCAGTTTAGGTATGTCAAGATAATGAGTTTCTCAGCATAAAATTTGACGTTTGGGGTCTCTCCCTGACTTTGGGTTTCTCTGTATTCGCTTGCAACAAAGATGGTTATTCCCCTCCCACCTTCCTTCATGGTCCTTTTCAGGCCGGCAACATTATTTATCCTCCTGTCAGAGGTTGCTCTTCTTAAAAATCTCAGGTAAGTCTCTTGCATTTAGAGGTTTAGAAAGTCTTTCCTCATGCTCTGCAGACTTTCTGTTTGTATTGCCAAACGTAATGCATGTCTGACAGAGTCTTGTCAGTCCATTGCCTGGCAAGGTCTTCTTTTGATGGGCTTGTAGGAAAGTCTCATGTGTGTCTACTCCTGTTGAAAGGGAGTAATTATCCTCACCTAAGGATGCATAAATAACGTGTACATTTAAAAAAAATAATCCAGGATAGGGAATTTTAGAGTGTTTACAGCTCTCCGGTGGTATGTTTCTGCGTGTCTTTACATGAGTTCTCTTCGGGTTCCCACTCTATCAACCCTCTAAGTGGTACAACGGGTAAGGGCTGGACCAATCTTGTAGGTAGCGGCTCACCGCCTCACAAAACAAGAATTGGAGTTCACCCAACTCACCAAGGCCCTTTTCCCTTTCTGTGTCACTTCCCATCCTGGGTTTGAGCATATTGTCCTGGTATCCCTTAGGCTCAAATGCTCATAGATTTGTGATTTTTCATGCAGTTCTTCCTAGATTTCGAAACTTGGTGCAACCAATGGCTAAATGTGGGAAAGATTGTCCCCAGGAGAAGGACTCTTGGGAGTGTTGGAACTATTTTAGCTGTAGCCTCCCGACACATCTATGACCCTGGTGAGGACCTTAGTGGTTGGATAATCTCTCCAATCCCTGTAAATGTACAGGGTGAGGAACATTCCTTTGTTCTGGCTGATTTTTTGGAAGACACACATCCCTCTTGAATTGCATGATGTTGACCATCAGAATGGAGCTGTGTTGGGTGTCTTGACCCACGTTCAAGTTATTATGCTACAACATTTGGTGCTGTGGTCTTAGAAAATCTAAGATGGCGGAAAAACCCACATTTGTGCCAAAATCCAGGAAAACCGCGCAGTTTGTGTGCACACCAAAACGGTCACCTGACCTGCCACCCACCAGTGTGAGCGTGAGGGGCCAGAAGCGCCATGAGCGAAATCAGTGCTAAGGAATATGGTGCTGTTCAAAATCTGTTGTTATTAAAAATGGGTGCACTACTGGTGCTCACCACTACCAGAAAGCCGGCGTTTTAAAACCACCAGACACGTGTAAAACTGAACAAATGAACCCAAACCAGGCCAAAAAAAGAGGTGGATACAATGTAAAACTATATTCTGAAATGAAGGGAAAGAAGTAATTGTCTAATGTATGTATTGAAAATAGCTGTGGATGTCAGCAGCTTAAGTGAATTTGGGTTTAAAGCCACTAAAATCGAAATGTTTAGAATAAATGAGTGACCTACTTTTGAGTGTCAGATAGGTTGCAATTGTTTAAATGTCATAGTTTTGAACTTAGAATCAGTGTTCTAGCTGCATGTGTAAAAATTGCAAGTTTGTTTTGAATATAGAAAACTGGGAACCAAAGTGACATTTAGCTATAGCCTGGCTTAAAGAGATTGAATTCTGCCTGACAACTACCCCCGACAGGAGTTGAAACTTGATCAACAGCTGTGTTCCCAGGCCTAGCTGCATTCTGCTGCCCCTGCCAAAAGGAGATGACACCTCTCTGATTGAATTAGGGGAGTGGCACCTGGGGACTGCAGGAAACTGAACAATGGGCCTTCCTTGGCCCAGGCAAATGTTAAATTAGGGGGGTCGTAAATGGCTTCCTCTTGGAAGGAAATGGGAGGGGCGCTGCATCTGTGAGCAAGCTGAGTTGGGGGAAGTGGACAAACCAGAAATTCCACCATGTGCTTTGGAAATCCACACCCCTTTGGGGCCAGAGCATAATTTTAAAAAGATGGATAATTCATAGTGCGGACTTGTAAGAATTATATAAATAATATCATCATTCTTGTGATTTTTCTGTGCACATTTTAAGAGGTGTCAGGACTCTGTGGTATGTTCTGGGAAGTAGTAGCGGAAAATAAGGTTGTTACTCCAAATGTATGCATGTTGAAAATCTGACACTTTATCATCTGAAACCCATATCCCTTGTGCACATTTGTGTAAAATCTGGAAAGGTTTAGAGGTCGTTATCTGACTGGCAGAGGTGGAGGCATCAGAGTCCTACTCTCTTCCCTCTTCAATGCCTCACAAATCTCTAATGCCACATCCTCTCCTCTTTTGAATTCGCCATCGCTATTATTGCTCTACCATACTCGGTTCATACCATCTCCATCTACCAGCCTCTGGGTCCCAAAGGCCCATTCTTTGATGATCTTGGGTAACGCCTTGATTCTCTTTCCACTAAACATCACCTAATTCTCCTGGGTGACTTTAACCTTTCCTCTAAGACCACTTCTCGGAAATCTGAAATTCAGTCTTTTCTTATTGGCCACGCTATGCACTCTATCCATAACCTACCTACCCACACAGAGGGGGTAACTCTTTGTACCTCTTATTTAACTCCACCTATCTCTCAGCGACTAATACTACTGTCACAACATCCATATCTGATCACTCAATTGTTTCCATCACCATATCCTTTCCACCCTCTGTCCTTTCCTCTCCACTTGATTCACCCATTACTAAAAGGAAATGTAAACCTTCTGCCATTCCCCATTTGTCTCCGACCTACAGTTCTCACTCTCCACCTTCACACTTGATGCCTCTTCCACCAAAACTGCCTTCTCCAACTTCCAATCCCTACTATTCGGGATGCATCGGAGGTGGCCGTCGGGAGCTGGTGCGGCTTGATGCAGACACAGATGTAGCTTCCAGGTCCTTTCCTCTAGCCTTGTGTGTGTCAAAGATGTGCACCAAGTTGTTCAGTCTGGAAGGGCTGCTTTCCCCCGGGTCGTTTTTTGAGTCTCTGCCTTGGCTGTTCTGGGCTGGCCTGCTGTGGGGGTGTTGCGTGGTGTTTGGTAGCCAGGAGGATTGGTGGAGTTGGCTGTTCCCCAGTGGGGTGCACAGAAACCCCCTTTCAATATGTGGTGGGAGGCGCTCTATTATCGATGGTTAGTGCAGTGCTGGCTTTTTCTGATGCGGCAGGCAACTGATAATGTGATTGTCGTGACCTAAAATGTGCATGCCCTACCATGGGTGGGGGCTTTATTTTAATGTTTTTAAGTAGAGACCTTCCTCTCTTATGGTTTGTTTGGCACTGTGTATCTTCCTTCACTTATGCTTAAGATATTGTCCTGGCCAGACAGGGCACTATGGGGGAAATGATAACTCCCCAAAAAACGTGGTTAATCGAGATGCAAGCTGCTAGTGCACGCAGGAGAAAACATTTCCATAAAACACAGCTAAGTTTCTCTGAGGATGCTATCTATTTATTTATTTTGATTTGTTATAATGCGCCACATGCTCATGAGCCTCAGAGCACACAAATCAGAGGAATATCACCAGAGGGGGCTAGCAAGCAGGATGAGGATCGGGGAAACATGAGCCAAATGGTGGTTGAGTCATCCACTGTCCCGGGTGTAAGTACTGAGATGCCACCTTCGGGCATATTTACTCCATCTCAGACTCATTCCACCAATGAAGAGGAATGCAGTACTTCCCCAATGGAAATTTTAGGACCTAACAAGGATCACTCTCCAGAACCTGATTTGTTGTCTGCCCAATGGCAACGAGCAAAGGAAATAATTGCTGCCAATCTGTTTTCATGCAGAAACTATCATGACTTTGCCTTATGGCTTGACTTATTGGACAAAGCTGCAACTTTGCTACGCCCCATTATGATAGAGAATTCCTGTCAGACAGACACATCTGGGGCCACTGATATGATTACTGTTGACTGCCAAACTTGTCTGCAGGTCTCTGACTCTGCAGTTATTGAAGACAAAATATGTCAAAGTGAGCCTTATGCCTCAAATGTCTTGAAGTCTTTGCCCTCTGAAATTAATTGCAGCACTATACCATCACTTCACCATCATTATCTGCTACACTCACTGATGATCATGGTCAGGGAAGGCTGTATGGTAAGGGTGAAACGAGCCGAACGGAGGTGTGTGAAGCTAAGTCTGATTGAATGTGAGAAGCAACACAACACATCACCCTGCTAAAGCCAAAAACAACTTTAGAATCTACTTCTATGATCTTTTCTAATGGAGGTTTCAGTCGTTACATTTGTTTATGTCAATGAATCATTTGTTTTAAATGTTTAGTGAAAGTCTATCTATTAATTGAGTACCTACACCGACGGTGTGTTTTTTAAAATTTGAAAGTAATTGATAAATAAAATATATATTTTTTTCTACTAAGTAGTGTCCATTAGTTTGTTAAACTTGTGCTCCAAGTGACTATAGGACTTAAACAAAGTTTTAAGCTAGTGAGTTTATGACCAGCGTGAAGCAACTTTCGGCACCAGTTCTATTGTCAAAAATTTTTAGAAGGAAGAACCCCTTTATGTGAAGGGTATGCTGGTGACACATACCCCTTTATCTCTCTTTTTTGTTCTAAAAAGTTTCTAGTATGGTTGATTAACCGTGAGATCCAAAGTATGCTCCTCGGACCAAATTCCGCAACACCGGGTGTGGTAGACGATAGACAAAGGTAAAATAGATACACTGAATTGAGAAAGTGACGAGATAAACGGGACGTTGGATTAGCCTGCAATAGGCTATATGACTAAAACCGAACATTTAGGTTTAAATGCCTGAATAACAACTGACCGCCTTAAAAGAGAAACCCAGGAGAAATCCTAGGATACGTGGTATTAACATAGCGATTATGCACAAAACCCGCGAAATAAGAGAACAAGTTGGGCTAATACGCCTAAAACACTTCACCGAGACGAATTCCAACAGGTCTCTACCGCATAGAGAGAGAGATTTGGACAATTAACAATGGCATTGGACAAATGTAAGAGCTACGATGACAAATACATCACGGAACTATTATCTAAAGCATCTTTTTTGGGAGGCTCTGCAGAAGCCACCGCTAACATCACTAACTGGGATGAACTGAGCAATATGAAAAAAAGACTTATAAGAACAGAACTACATGGCTCCATTATGCTTGAATATTTGAGGAAAGGAACTTTACCCCAGGGCTTGGTCGTTAGGAATGAGCCTAGATTATTTCTAGATAACCCGAGGTTTATACTGGAATGGAGTTATGTAGCTAATAAATGGGGCCGTGACTGGCTAATTTTGATAATTGATACTGCCACTGAAATGACAGAAAAGATCTTGATCGACCTAAAAAAAACTTGAAGAAGAGATACAAAAAACTTTACCCCTAGACCTCTATAAAAAAAAGAGTGGATGACCTTCTCGCTGAAATGAACATCTTTAAAGACGACACCCTACGTGAAAGAGTAAGAAGGATGAACAAAGATCTTACCAACTTTACGCACGAGAAAGCCTTCCCCTACACACAGGAGAACTACTTTATACAAGAAACAACAGACGATAGCCCTGCACAAATCGGACAAGGCAACAAGAAAAAAGTCTCCTTTAGAAACACATCTTTCAGCTCAAGTGATGGAAGCTCATACGGTGATAACAAATCATATCGCGGCAAATCCAACCGACGCAACATGAGAAGAGGAAACCCCCGAGGTCGAAGAGGAAACAACAGGGGAGGAGGTAACCAAAGTGGTAGACCTAATGCTCAACAACAACATTTTTTAGAGAACGGAGCAGAGACATGGGATCTGGAACCTCGAGTAACCCGAAGCATGGCAGCCTTGTGGTGAATCTATCTGACTATCAACCAACAGAACAAGAAATGCAACTGCTGGAGAAAGGAATGGGTTTCGTCCCTACGAACCATCATAGCCCTTTTATCTTCCGACAGGAATTTAACCATTTCATGAGAAAGATCCACCTACATACATTTTTTGAGGATAAAACGTATGAACTAGAAGTCTCAGACTCAGGTTTGAGTAACAAATCTACCTTCTGCGTACCAATAGCAGCCCAGAGTCCAGAAGCATTGGTATTCCAAAAAAGAGTACTAAAAGAGATCACAACGCTAGAACAACAGGCTAAAGGTAAAAAAACCTTTCAGAACATCAGTAACAAAGAAACCCTTGCCCTTAAGCATCTCTCTAGCAATTATGAAATCATAATTCGTAGAGCAGACAAAGGAAGAGCCATAGTGATCCTCAATCGGGCAGATTACATAAGGGAATGTGAACGTCAACCATTAGATCTTACCTGCTACCAAACACTCGCAGAAGATCCAACTCCACGATTACTTGAGACGATTACCCTTAAAGTCACGAAAGCTAAAGAGAGAGGGTGGATTAGCCGGAAAGAATGTGATTTTCTTATCAAAGATAAACCCCAAATTCCGCAATTCTATACCTTGCCCAAAATTCACAAGGCAATGACTAATCCACCGGGTAGACCAATTGTCTCAGGGATAAACTCTGTGTTGGAGCCACTATCTAAATTCGCAAATACCTTTTTACAACCTTTAGTGAAAAAAATGGCCTCATATATACAGGATACTACCCAGATTATATCAGAGGTAGAAAATCTGGATTTTGATCCACATGCAGAGCTACTAGTTGGTCTAGATGTAGTAGCGTTATATACAAGTATCCCCCAACAACTATCTCTAGAAGTACTCGAAGAAAAACTATTAACCGAACATACTGTGACAACCACTCCAGTATCATTCATTCCATGGTGCACAGAAATGGCTCTAGTCGAGAGTTACTTCCACTTCAATGGAGAATTTTTCAAACAGATACAAGGCACAGCCATGGGCACCACTTTGGCGCCCAGTGTAGCCAATCTCTATATGGAAGGGTTCGAAACCAACATTATTATGCATAACGCAAACCTGTTCATTAATTACATCAGAAAATGGCGTTGTTATATAGACGACATTTTTATGATTTGGTCAGGAGGTTTACAGGAACTGGAACGCTTTTACAAATGGATCGACTTACAAAACAATTTTCTAAAATTTACCCATCAACATAGTACAACATCTTTAGTTTTTCTGGACATTACTATCAGTGTCGGTCCTAATACAAAAAAACTGTTTGTCAAACCATACAACAAACCATCTGATAGAAACTCCTTGTTACATTACTCAAGCTTTCACCCGCGTCATGTACGAGATAATCTACCTTTAGGACAATTCCTAAGACTTAAAAGGAACAGTACCAATAAAACTGATTTCCAGGCTGAAGCAATGAAAATGAAAGATAAACTTGAAGATAGGGGATATCCGAATAAAATCACTCAGAGCGCACTGAAACGGGCCAAAAACAACAACAGAGAGGCTTTGTTAGAATACAAGGCACAGCGTGCACAAGGCACCCAAAAAGAAATGGACAAAAGACTTGTTTTTGTCAATACCTATAATCATCTCTCTAATGGAATTTAAAAATTCATTGGTAAAAACTGGCATCTACTGGCAAACTGTGAACACCCGATCGCAAGACCCATCATTGCGTTCAAAAGAACCCGTAACGTAAAAGAAATCCTGACAAGAAATGACATCAGTAGGAAACAAACATCACAAACCACATTACCGCAACAATGGGGATTCCAAACCCTAACGGGACATACTCCATGCGGCAATTGCCGATGTTGCTCTTCAACTTTCAAAAGCACAGCAGTAGATATTGGCTTACCAACAGTATGGCAACAAAGAACGTTTAGCAATTGCAATACCAAGATGGTCATATATGCAGTATGGTGTCCATGCAAAAAAATGTACATTGGAAAAACGGATAGAAAAATCAAAATCCGAATAGGGGAACACAAAAGCTGTATCAGAAACAAAACCCAGAAGGCACCTTTAGTCGATCATTGGTGGGAATTCAACCATAAATAGAAGATATTAGCTGGACTGTTCTATACAAACAAAGATCAAGTATGGACAAGAATAAAGATAAAAGAACCCTCTTGAAAAAAGAGCAACAGCTAATCTTCCTCACTAATAGTATGACAAATGGTCTAAATGAAAAAATTGACCTGTGGGTCTAATACTATGAAAACCTAATAGTCTGGAGTCCCTTTTTTCCGAGCAAGTCGTAAAACATCTGAACAGTTCATAAAACTACTAACTCTACTTTTTAAGCGGAACGCCTTTTTCTGAGCAACCGAGCCTCTAGATAATTATATGATAAAACATTAGCCAAATCTGTTTTCCACATATAACATGAAGAAAAGGCTTAAAATATACAAACCGATAACTTGGTTCCATATTATGAAAGCCAACTGTTTTGGAGCACACTGCATCGAGAAAATCGGAAACATGTGAAAAATCCAACTTGTGAAACATCTGACAAATTACCATGGTACTTCCTCCTCCAGGGCGAAGTGTTCAGCTGCGGTGGTGTAGCTCCGTGGATGCGATGCGCAAGTTCCCAAATCAAGGTCGGATAACATATGCTCTCTCCCGTTAAATAAATACATAATGGACACAATGTATTGATTGAATGATTGACTAGGACAACCTACAGACCCTGAATTCCCTTTGCGCATGTGCATACCGGGTACGCTGATATAAAAAGCCCGGATACACTTCTAACCAACAGAGGCGAACCCGGAAGCAAGGACGCACTGAAAGGGGGAGGAGCGAATGTGACGCGATCACGAGACCTGGATGCTACAATACAACGGTAAGAACAATTAGCTGCCAAAAAGACAGAACATCGAAAATATAAGCTTTACGTATGCTATATTGACGCGCTGCGACTTAGAAACAACATTAGAAAACGGCACCGAAAATCGTACGATTGCGGAAGCTCTTCCCTAATAACATAACGTACGGTTACAGGTCGAGTAAGAAGAAATGCGAACTTGCAGTAACCTCTAACACACTTAAATGGAAAATGTTTGGACTAATTTTTAACCCTTTCTAAAATCCTAGAAAGTATACACGAGACTACACTAAAGCAGATACAAGACAGCAGAACCGGTCATGTGATATCTGCAGTTGATTTCGCCGAACTGGACGCCACACTGACTTTCTAAAATGTCCCATACCTAGATGAATACCAGAAACTAAGTAAGTGTTACTGATGTAATAAGTATGCTCTAATAGCCATTCCTCTCTAGGTCATATCGTGAAAATACAATATTCTCTCTTGTAGCCCCTGATAACATTCTAGTTACTCTACTCAATAGAGAGAGGAGATTGAGTGTTTTCAACAACTCCACCTCAATAAGGAACGTGAAAAAGACCAATTTCAAAAGTAAGTGATGTTTTTGATCTCACTCGCACACAAGGTGCAGATAGGACATTGAAAGGTCCAAAGCTATTGTTCTTCCTTCCTCCTTGTGTATTTCCCCAATCTCACCACACGAATAATGGGGCTAAGGTAAAACACCCTAACCTGACGTCAACCGTCAAGTGCATTCCTTTGTTCTTTGAATATCACACAATGGGTGCTTGGGCTTTTGATCTTCAACTGTCACTAATGAAACTTGACAGATTGTAGAGTTGAGCAGCGATAATAGGTTACTAATCAGCCTATTTTTCTCTTGTTGCTTCCCGCTAGGTGATGATCCTTTTCCAACCCGATGGAAGATAAGGGGAATAATACCCCTTATGAATGATGAGACCATCTAGATCTTATTTGAAAATGTAAAAACAAGATTGTCTGTAACAATTAATACTACTGTTTTAGATTATACTTTTGACAGAAACATTATTCGCTTAACTGCCTGATCTTTCTTTACTAGCCCCTGAAGAATTCCCAAACAATTAGTACAAACACAACAAAATTGGGATGAAACATGTCGGGCACTATTTGTGTGTTGAATGAGAATGTGATAAATGATGGTATATGGGAATGTATGAAACGAGCCGAACGGAGGTGTGTGAAGGTAAGTCTGAATGAATGTGAGAAACAACACAACACATCACCCTGCTAAAGCCAAAAACAACTTTAGAATCTATTTCTATGAGCTTTTCTAATGGAGGTTTCAGTCGTTACATTTGTTTCTGTCAATGAATCATTTGTTTTAAATGTTTAGTGAAAGTCTATCTATTAATTGAGTACCTACACCGACGGTGTGTTTTTTAAAATTTGAAAGTAATTGATAAATAAAATATATATTTTTTTCTACTAAGTAGTGTCCATTAGTTTGTTAAACTTGTGCTCCAAGTGACTATAGGACTTAAACAAAGTTTTAAGCTAGTGAGTTTATGACCAGCGTGAAGCAACTTTCGGCACCAGTTCTATTGTCAAAAATTTTTAGAAGGAAGAACCCCTTTATGTGAAGGGTATGCTGGTGACACATACCCCTTTATCTCTCTTTTTTGTTCTAAAAAGTTTCTAGTACGGTTGATTAACCGTGAGATCCAAAGTATGCTCCTCGGACCAAATTCCGCAACACCGGGTGTGGTAGACGATAGACAAAGGTAAAATAGATACACTGAATTGAGAAAGTGACGAGATAAACGGGACGTTGGATTAGCCTGCAATAGGCTATATGACTAAAACCGAACATTTAGGTTTAAATGCCTGAATAACAACTGACCGCCTTAAAAGAGAAACCCAGGAGAAATCCTAGGATACGTGGTATTAACATAGCGATTATGCACAAAACCCGCGAAATAAGAGAACAAGTTGGGCTAATACGCCTAAACCACTTCACCGAGACGAATTCCAACAGGTCTCTACCGCATAGAGAGAGAGATTTGGACAATTAACAATGGCATTGGACAAATGTAAGAGCTACGATGACAAATACATCAGGGAACTATTATCTAAAGCATCTTTTTTGGGAGGCTCTGCAGAAGCCACCGCTAACATCACTAACTGGGATGAACTGAGCAATATGAAAAAAAGACTTATAAGAACAGAACTACATGGCTCCATTATGCTTGAATATTTGAGGAAAGGAACTTTACCCCAGGGCTTGGTCGTTAGGAATGAGCCTAGATTATTTCTAGATAACCCGAGGTTTATACTGGAATGGAGTTATGTAGCTAATAAATGGGGCCGTGACTGGCTAATTTTGATAATTGATACTGCCACTGAAATGATAGAAAAGATCTTGATCGACCTAAAAAAAACTTGAAGAAGAGATACAAAAAACGTTACCCCTAGACCTCTATAAAAAAAAGAGTGGATGACCTTCTCGCTGAAATGAACATCTTTAAAGACGACACCCTACGTGAAAGAGTAAGAAGGATGAACAAAGATCTTACCAACTTTACGCACGAGAAAGCCTTCCCCTACACACAGGAGAACTACTTTATACAAGAAACAACAGACGATAGCCCTGCACAAATCGGACAAGGCAACAAGAAAAAAGTCTCCTTTAGAAACACATCTTTCAGCTCAAGTGATGGAAGCTCATACGGTGATAACAAATCATATCGCGGCAAATCCAACCGACGCAACATGGGAAGAGGAAACCCCCGAGGTTGAAGAGGAAACAACAGGGGAGGAGGTAACCAAAGTGGTAGACCTAATGCTCAACAACAACATTTTTTAGAGAACGGAGCAGAGACATGGGATCTGGAACCTCGAGTAACCCGAAGCATGGCAGCCTTGTGGTGAATCTATCTGACTATCAACCAACAGAACAAGAAATGCAACTGCTGGAGAAAGGAATGGGTTTCGTCCCTACGAACCATCATAGCCCTTTTATCTTCCGACAGGAATTTAACCATTTCATGAGAAAGATCCACCTACATAAATTTTTTGAGGATAAAACGTATGAACTAGAAGTCTCAGACTCAGGTTTGAGTAACAAATCTACCTTCTGCGTACCAATAGCAGCCCAGAGTCCAGAAGCATTGGTATTCCAAAAAAGAGTACTAAAAGAGATCACAACGCTAGAACAACAGGCTAAAGGTAAAAAAACCTTTCAGAACATCAGTAACAAAGAAACCCTTGCGCTTAAGCAACTCTCTAGCAATTATGAAATCATAATTCGTAGAGCAGACAAAGGAGGAGCCATAGTGATCCTCAATCGGGCAGATTACATAAGGGAATGTGAACGTCAACTATTAGATCTTACCTGCTACCAAACACTCGCAGAAGATCCAACTCCACGATTACTTGAGACGATTACCCTTAAAGTCACGAAAGCTAAAGAGAGAGGGTGGATTAGCCGGAAAGAATGTGATTTTCTTATCAAAGATAAACCCCAAATTCCGCAATTCTATACCTTGCCCAAAATTCACAAGGCAATGACTAATCCACCGGGTAGACCAATTGTCTCAGGGATAAACTCTGTGTTGGAGCCACTATCTAAATTCGCAGATACCTTTTTACAACCTTTAGTGAAAAAAATGGCCTCATATATACAGGATACTACCCAGATTATATCAGAGGTAGAAAATCTGGATTTTGATTCACATGCAGAGCTACTAGTTGGTCTAGATGTAGTAGCGTTATATACCAGTATCCCCCAACAACTATCTCTAGAAGTACTCGAAGAAAAACTATTAACCGAACATACTGTGACAACCACTCCAGTATCATTCATTCCATGGTGCACAGAAATGGCTCTAGTCGAGAGTTACTTCCACTTCAATGGAGAATTTTTCAAACAGATACAAGGCACAGCCATGGGCACCACTTTGGCGCCCAGTGTAGCCAATCTCTATATGGAAGGGTTTGAAACCAACATTATTATGCATAACGCAAACCTGTTCATTAATTACATCAGAAAATGGCGTCGTTATATAGACGACATTTTTATGATTTGGTCAGGAGGTTTACAGGAACTGGAACGCTTTTACAAATGGATCGACTTACAAAACAATTTTCTAAAATTTACCCATCAACATAGTACAACATCTTTAGTTTTTCTGGACATTACCATCAGTGTCGGTCCTAATACAAAAAAACTGTTTGTCAAACCATACAACAAACCATCTGATAGAAACTCCTTGTTACATTACTCAAGCTTTCACCCGCGCCATGTACGAGATAATCTACCTTTAGGACAATTCCTAAGACTTAAAAGGAACAGTACCAATAAAACTGATTTCCAGGCTGAAGCAATGAAAATGAAAGATAAACTTGAAGATAGGGGATATCCGAATAAAATCACTCAGAGCGCACTGAAACGGGCCAAAGACAACAACAGAGAGGCTTTGTTAGAATACAAGGCACAGCGTGCACAAGGCACCCAAAAAGAAATGGACAAAAGACTTGTTTTTGTCAATACCTATAATCATCTCTCTAATGGAATTTAAAAATTCATTGGTAAAAACTGGCATCTACTGGCAAACTGCGAACACCCGATCGCAAGACCCATCATTGCGTTCAAAAGAACCCGTAACGTAAAAGAAATCCTGACAAGAAATGACATCAGTAGGAAACAAACATCACAAACCACATTACCGCAACAATGGGGATTCCAAACCCTAACGGGACATACTCCATGCGGCAATTGCCGATGTTGCTCTTCAACTTTCAAAAGCACAGCAGTAGATATTGGCTTACCAACAGTATGGCAACAAAGAACGTTTAGCAATTGCAATACCAAGATGGTCATATATGCAGTATGGTGTCCATGCAAAAAAATGTACATTGGAAAAACGGATAGAAAAATCAAAATCCGAATAGGGGAACACAAAAGCTGTATCAGAAACAAAACCCAGAAGGCACCTTTAGTCGATCATTGGTGGGAATTCAACCATAAATAGAAGATATTAGCTGGACTGTTCTATACAAACAAAGATCAAGTATGGACAAGAATAAAGATAAAAGAACCCTCTTGAAAAAAGAGCAACAGCTAATCTTCCTCACTAATAGTATGACAAATGGTCTAAATGAAAAAATTGACCTGTGGGTCTAATACTATGAAAACCTAATAGTCTGGAGTCCCTTTTTTCCGAGCAAGTCGTAAAACATCTGAACAGTTCATAAAACTACTAACTCTACTTTTTAAGCGGAACGCCTTTTTCTGAGCAACCGAGCCTCTAGATAATTATATAATAAAACATTAGCCAAATCTGTTTTCTACATATAACATGAAGAAAAGGCTTAAAATATACAAACCGATAACTTGGTTCCATATTATGAAAGCCAACTGTTTTGGAGCACACTGCATCGAGAAAATCGGAAACGTGTGAAAAATCCGACTTGTGAAACATCTGACAAATTACCATGGTACTTCCTCCTCCAGGGCGAAGTGTTCAGCTGCGGTGGTGTAGCTCCGTGGACGCGATGCGCAAGTTCCCAAATCAAGGTCGGATAACATATGCTCTCTCCCATTAAATAAATACATAATGGACACAATGTATTGATTGAATGATTGACTAGGACAACCTACAGACCCTGAATTCCCTTTGCGCATGTGCATACCGGGTACGCTGATATAAAAAGCCCGGATACACTTCTAACCAACAGAGGCGAACCCGGAAGCAAGGACGCACTGAAAGGGGGAGGAGCGAATGTGACGCGATCACGAGACCTGGATGCTACAATACAACGGTAAGAACAATTAGCTGCCAAAAAGACAGAACATCGAAAATATAAGCTTTACGTATGCTATATTGACGCACTGCGACTTAGAAACAACATTAGAAAACGGCACCGAAAATCGTACGATTGCGGAAGCTCTTCCCTAATAACATAACGTACGGTTACAGGTCGAGTAAGAAGAAATGCGAACTTGCAGTAACCTCTAACACACTTAAATGGAAAATGTTTGGACTAATTTTTAACCCTTTCTAAAATCCTAGAAAGTATACACGAGACTACACTAAAGCAGATACAAGACAGCAGAACCGGTCATGTGATATCTGCAGTCGATTTCGCCGAACTGGACGCCACACTGACTTTCTAAAATGTCCCATACCTAGATGAATACCAGAAACTAAGTAAGTGTTACTGATGTAATAAGTATGCTCTAATAGCCATTCCTCTCTAGGTCATATCGTGAAAATACAATATTCTCTCTTGTAGCCTCTGATAACATTCTAGTTACTCTACTCAATAGAGAGAGGAGATTGAGTGTTTTCAACAACTCCACCTCAATAAGGAACGTGAAAAAGACCAATTTCAAAAGTAAGTGATGTTTTTGATCTCACTCGCACACAAGGTGCAGATAGGACATTGAAAGGTCCAAAGCTATTGTTCTTCCTTCCTCCTTGTGTATTTCCCCAATCTCACCACACGAATAATGGGGCTAAGGTAAAACACCCTAACCTGACGTCAACCGTCACGTGCATTCCTTTGTTTTTTGAATATCACACAATGGGTGCTTGGGCTTTTGATCTTCAACTGTCACTAATGAAACTTGACAGATTGTAGAGTTGAGCAGCGATAATAGGTTACTAATCAGCCTATTTTTCTCTTGTTGCTTCCCGCTAGGTGATGATCCTTTTCCAACCCGATGGAAGATAAGGGGAATAATACCCCTTATAAATGATGAGACCATCTAGATCTTATTTGAAAATGTAAAAACAAGATTGTCTGTAACAATTAATACTACTGTTTTAGATTATACTTTTGACAGAAACATTATTCGCTTAACTGCCTGATCTTTCTTTACTAGCCCCTGAAGAATTCCCAAACAATTAGTACAAACACAACAAAATTGGGATGAAACATGTCGGGCACTATTTGTGTGTTGAATGAGAATGTGATAAATGATGGTATATGAGAATGTATGAAACGAGCCGAACGGAGGTGTGTGAAGGTAAGTCTGAATGAATGTGAGAAACAACACAACACATCACCCTGCTAAAGCCAAAAACAACTTTAGAATCTATTTCTATGAGCTTTTCTAATGGAGGTTTCAGTCGTTACATTTGTTTCTGTCAATGAATCATTTGTTTTAAATGTTTAGTGAAGGACTATTTATTAATTGAGTACCTACACCGACGGTGTGTTTTTTAAAATTCGAAAGTAATTGATAAATAAAATATATATTTTTTTCTTCTAAGTAGTGTCCATTAGTTTGTTAAACGTGTGCTCCAAGTGACTATAGGACTTAAACAAAGTTTTAAGCTAGTGAGTTTATGACCAGCGTGAAGCAACTTTCGGCACCAGTTCTATTGTCAAAAAATGTTAGAAGGGAGAACCCCTTTATGTGAAGGGTATGCTGGTGACACATACCCCTTTATCTCTCTTTTTTGTTCTAAAAAGGAGTTGGCTGTTCCCCAGTGGGGTGCACAGAAACCCCCTTTCAATCTGTGGTGGGAGGCGTTCTATTATCGATGGTGAGTGCAGTGCTGACTTTTTCTGATGCGGCAGGCAACTGATAATATGATTGTCGTGACCTAAAATGTGCATGCCCTACCATGGGTGGGGGGCTTTATTTTAATGTTTTTAAGTAGAGACCTTCCTCTCTTATGGTTGGTTTGGCACTGTGTATCTTCCTTCATTTATGCTTAAGATATTGTCCTGACCAGACAGGGCACTATGGGGGAATTGATAACTCCCCAAAAAACGTGGTTAATCGAGATGCAAGCTGCTAGTGCACGCAGGAGAAAACATTTCCATAAAACACAGCTAAGTTTCTCCGAGGATGCTATCTATTTATTTATTTTGATTTGTTATAATGCGCCACATGCTCATGAGCCTCAGAGCACACAAATCAGAGGAATATCACCAGAGGGGGCTAGCAAGCAGGATGAGGATCGGGGAAACATGAGCCAAATGGTGGTTGAGTCATCCACTGTCCCGGATGTAAGTACTGAGATGCCACCTTCGGGGATATTTACTCCATCTCAGACTCATTCCACCAATGAAGAGGAATGCAGTACTTCCCCAATGGAAATTTTAGGACCTAACAAGGATCACTCTCCAGAACCTGAGTTGTTGTCTGCCCAATGGCAACGAGCAAAGGAAATAATTGCTGTGAATCTGTTTTCATGCAGAAACTATCATGACTTTGCCTTATGGCTTGCCTTATTGGACAAAGCTGCAACTTTGCTACGCCCCATTATGATAGATAATTCCTGTCAGACAGACACATCTGGGGCCACTGATATGATTACTGTTGACTGCCAAACTTGTGTGCAGGTCTCTGACTCTGCAGTTATTGAAGACAAAAGAGGTCAAAGTGAGCCTTATGCCTCAAATGTCTTGAAGTCTTTGCCCTCTGAAATGAATTGCAGCACTATAGCATCACTTCACCATCATTATCTGCTACACCCATTGATGATCATGGTCAGGGAAGGCTGTATGGTAAGGGTGTGCACTTGGGCCATCCTTATCCCCTGCGGCCCTCAAAGCTTGCATTAGAGCTAAAATTATTCCCTTTGGAACGTCTCTCCTTTGTAAATCCAATATGCCATACATTGCAGACAAGCCACTGAGAAAATTGGTCATGGACTCAAGAAATCGTATTATTACCAACGTTAAGCCAACCTCAAGGTCGGAACCCAGAGAGGCCCTTACAAATAAGGTGATGGACTGGCTTTATGAAAGAATGGGACCAGGGATTGTCATGAATGTACACCTGAAATGTGTGCGTAGGATCAAGTTAGACAAGTGGTGTACGAAAAATAACAGTGACTGTCTAGTTATCAGCTGTAGCCATAGCAATATTCCTTATTTTCTGGCAAATTGCAAATATTTTCTTAAAATGCCATCTGAATTGAAATTGATTGTGGATCATACATAATCTCTGTTCCCATGTGTTGTGTCATTCTTCTTGTTTTATGTTTGTATTTGTGCGCACTGAGGCCTTATGGGCATGTTGCACGATATAAGAATTAAATAAGTTTAAAAAAAATAGAAAATAAAATAAAAACAATTTTTACACTCTCATTTGACTTCCCACTGCTTTCTTTCACCCCTAAGTCTCTACATCCTCACCTATTGGTCACCCCATTCATAGACTCTCTCGGCACAGACATGTGTCGACTGCTGTGCAAAGTGAGGCATACCCACCCACACGAGGACCTGCAACTCTACCTCTCTTCCGTAAACTTGATAGAGGGCAAATGAAATTCTACCCAACCCTTATTGACTCTCACTCCAAACATCCTTGTCAGCTACACGGCACCATACACTCCTCCTAAGTCTAGGACTATCAACTCCACTCTCACAGCTAATGACCTAGCTGCATACTTTGCTGCAAACATTTCCAAAATTAGAGATTCTCCCCTGACCTTCCTCACACTCCCTCCTCCTATATTTTACACTCTGCCTACCCTACCATCATCCTCTGTCTTTATCTCCCACTTTAGTCACAATAATACTGACAAAGTACTTTCTCTACTGACTTTGGGCCTGATTCACGCACCATTATAAAACACTTATGTAAATCAGGTCCTTTAACTAATGATAGTGACATTTCTGCACACTGGGAGTGTCTTTAATTGAGTGGGGTTCTTCTGCCAAGTGTGAAACTCACATCAAATATTTGTGTAAAAAAAAACAATATAGCCTTCAAGTATGGAAGGAAGAGAGAGAATGTGAAAAAGATGAATAGGAGTTGGAAAAAGTCTGAGGGCCCGATGTGTGGAAATAATTGCATGGAAAATAGGGTACCTGCGTCAAACTGCAAAATCGCGTTTGTCGATTCATGGAATCAAATCTGCAGGATATTCCTTGGGCTTGCATGGATTTCACGTAGGTGCGGCATGTCTCTACGAGTGACCAAGTGCCTTGTGCGAGACTCCACGCAGAGTGTGGAGTAGGGGGCGGAAGTAGGAAAATAAGGAAGAACAAGGGGAAAAGTGGGCGTTATGAGGGATGGGTTGCAGGCAGTCCATAGCATGCCCACAAATGCACATGGCAAAGCATATCCACGGATTTGACCGTGCAACCTCTCGCTTGCGAAGTGCCCACGTAAATCCCTCAATCACTATGCCACCTGAAGGCAGGAGTAAGTACACTTGCACATACTATTTGCAGCACGAAGGTGAGTTAGCATGTCAGATTTAGGGGTACATGTACTCAGACAGGGTTATGATCACACATAGGCGTGTGCCTGCGCTGTGTAGTGCGGTGCTGGTCAGGTTTATGGGGGTTCGCACACGGATATTCAGAGTTATACCTGAGTTATGAAGTGTCATATACATGTTGTCTGGTTGCCGGCAACAGTTACGGGGGACCCTACGTATGGTCCCTGAGATGCAGGTCTGCTTGCGGGGGACCTCACACACTATTTGAAGGGTGCGTGTAGTCGCACCATGGCGATTGCGTGAATGTAGCTGTTCTGGCTTTTTATGCTTTGCGTGGGGGCATGTCTGGGGCGTTCCGGGTGCCACTTGCGAATACGGTTACATTGCATGCATTTTTTATCCTGTGCGAATGCTCACGCAGTGTCATTCTTGGCACACAGCAATTGCCGGAAAAATGTCCACTTTTCCATTAATCGGGCCCTAAATTGTTCTTTAAAAAATAAAGACTTCAGGTCTTTCCTGAATCGAACTGATTTCCTTTTAGGGCTGGTATCAGCAAACATTTGCTCTCTTCCAGTGCTTTTGAAGACACAGATGAGAGTGACCATGGTGTCAATCAACTCCTCTGTGATGCAGAACAAGTGCATAATGCAGAAAGCTTTGGTATATTGCCAACCATTTTGAAGAAGGAAGTGCAACTGTTTTAAGTTAGGGAGGAAGTTGCTGAATGCTTAGTTCGCTTTATTTCCTCTGATGCTTGGTTGCTTGGTGCAGTGATGTGTTTTCCATTTTTGTGCTGATTTACGTACATGTGCTAGTTTTGTTGTGCTCAATATTATCATTATTAATGAGTTTGGTTGCCATTGCTTTTGTGATTAAAGAATGTGGCCGTGAAATATGAGGAACATTGCATATAAGCCTTTCTGATGCACCCAAACCATTCTCAAAAGTATTAGAAAGCCAACAGATCTGCCATTGCAGATGTGGTGGCCAAGATTTTCATGTGAAGCCCCCGCAGCTCAAAACAAATCTTACCCTTGACATTTGCAAAGCCAGACGTATTGGCTTTGCCAATTATTGTTTCACAGGGTTAGGGTCTTGTCCCCACCTATGTGGGATTCAGTTACATGGTCATGACTTTATTGCTATGCAATTCCCTGCAACGCGTAGCGATCACAAAGCTAGAAAGCATATTCACTAGATGTTTTAACATATTACGGTCCTTGAAAAAAGTAAATAACATTTCCTATGTACATTTTCTTGCAACAAAATACATGAATGATTTTGTGATAGATGTTCTGAGAATTTGAAAGAAACTGTTTTGTAGAGGACATATTGACAGGTCTTGCAATTGCTGTTCTGACTTCAAGTGAATTGGAATTCGTGCATTTTTTTTATGGCTGGGGCTTTTGTGTAGTTGATTGAATGTTTATGTTTAATGTAGTCTTTAATGGAGGATCACATTATAGTAAAGCCAGTGGTTTGCAGTGTCTTATATATTTCTTTAGAAATAAGACTGCACCCAGCTGTGAATATAACTTTGCGCAGAAACGCCGGCCTTCTTTTAAGTCGGGTGTCAATAACTCATCCCTTGATATTGTCCTCGCTTTTTCAAGTGTCCTCTTGTGTATTTTATGTGCTCGGCTTTCAAAAAAAGTCAATAAGCCTGTTTGGCTTCTCATTCAAAAACAACCCTTTCTAGATGGTTACTTCTAGTTTGAAAGAACCCAACAAGTGATAGTTTGCGAACTTTATTTGGGCTCTGAAACTGGATACCGAGGATATGTGTGCTCTATACATCAACAAAATATTAATGTAATGATTACACGCATATGCAATATAATTTGCTTCTGCAGCTCTTTGACAGATCGTGCTCTGGGACTTCTTTCTGTATATGCTGAATTGCACATCCAGCAGAGCAATACTTGTCATGGGGGGTTGCAGTATCTAGAATGACGTCACTTCCGGTTCGCTCGCAAAAAATACTTTTGGTTGGGAAGGCTGCTCCAAAGCTTTTCAGTCAATGAAAGCAGACTGAAGCCCCACATGCACATATCATTTTACAAAAGTCGCCTGCATGACTCTTGTTAATGGTTGAACAGATCCATGACAAATGAAGAGGTTTTGGTTTATGAATGCAGTTAGAAAAGCTGATCGGAATGGAGGAACGGTTACGGTCTTAGAATCGATCACACCAATTGTAGACTCTGTTTCAAACCCAAAGAAAATACGGTCCTCCCTCAAAGCCAGTTGGCATCTGTGCAGACCCTGCTGACAGAGGTTCGAATCCCGGCAGGGCCAACCTCAGCTTTTCATACTTCTGAGGTCGCTAAATGAGCACCACACACACACTGTGGGTAATAATAAGCAGCACTCACATACCTGAGGGCTCTGTTTTGGGGCGGGGGGGGGGGGCTGTAAAAAGAAGAAGAAATGTCAGCATCAGGCTTGATCAAACAGATTTTGGACACTTTGAAATGATTGTGTCCCGCTAATGTACGGTGGGCAATATATCCTCTCACCTGTTCAGCGTTATATACATGGGAAAAGCAGCCGCGGAAGATGGGATTTCCGCTGACGACTATGATTATCCGCTGGGCAAATACATGAGGGATATTGACCAAATTCACCTGCAAATGGTAACGAATACCATTTGCTGCTAAAATAAAATGGCATAACTCGAAAGTCGCTGTGTTTTCAAAAAAGGCAATGATGCTTGCCACTGTTCTACCGGCCCTAATTCCATGCAAATGTTCTCATAGTGAATCTTAATAGGCTGGCTAATTTTATTATGAAATTATTCTTTGTGGAACTCTCCCTTCCTGCACGTACTAAGCAGCTGTGCCATCAAATGTGGTGGTTGACAACAAGATCCAAAAGTCCCCACATAAAAAAAGACCATTTGAAAGAGTCGATACAGTGTTCTTAGGAATCTTACTTGAGCGTACAATGCCTGATTCACAAAGGTTTATGCCGGTGCAAGTCAAGCGATCGGCTGAGCATCCCTGAACCGCTCCGGCTAGCGCATGCCTGATGCACAGCGTCCAAAAGCAAACACACCTGAAGATGCCTGCATCCTCTCTGAGATGCCCCTAAGAACATCTGTTTCACATTAGCACATGGGCATTTCAAAGATGATCCAGGCATCCCCAGTTTTCTACCAGCTTCAGGATTTGGGAATAAAGTCTAGGGGCCTAATTCACAGAACGTTTAGTGCAGAGCAAAGTGACTTTGCACAGCAAAAGTACTCTGCACCATGCTAAATGGGCCTAATTCACACAAAAAGCACTAGTGTTTTTTCTGTCAATTAGGCCCATTTAGCGCAGTGCAAACTGTACTTTTGTAGTGCAGTCCCTTTGCTCTGCTTTGGGATTCGGCAGAGGCGGATTTAACACCCGCCAGGCAGACAAACCACGAGTGGGCCCCTGTGCCCTGCCCCACCCACCCCTTCCCAGTCTCTTAGAGACACACAGACCCATCTCCAGCTCCTACTCCACCTTTCCATTGCCTCCATTTCTGGGCCAGTGGAGACAGGGTCGGATTGGGCCATAAAATGATCTCGGGCACCAATGAAAAATTGGCCCCCAATAGCAAATGGATAATCATTCCTTTTGTGACAGACTATTTGAGTAGCACCCAAGGGGGAGTTTTTTGATAAGCTGTGATGCAAATTATGCATTTTAAGGAATATTTATTCAGCAGCACTGGTCAAAACTAGCTGCCTAGTGAAGTAACTCATCAAACTGACCCACATTCGGCAAAAAGTGGCCCACTTTGACCCAAAGACCTGTCCCACACCAGCATTTTGCGTTTTTGATTTGGCCATGGGCCTATTGCCCTATAGGCCAGTCCAAGCCATAGTGGAGAGCAGCAGGTACGGCAGAAGTGCCTCCCACAAGGAAGAAGGAGCTGCCATGGCCACCAGGCCTATATTTAGCAGGGTGCCGGTGGTCATGGTCTGTACTCTGCAAATGTGAGAGACGTTTTTTTCTGCAGCCTTGGATCGCATAGGTAGCCAGGAAAACCAAGTGTTACCCCTGTCTCTCCTTTCCTGCCTGCTTGCAATGCACACTTCACCGACCCATGTTGCTGTGACCTGGGCCCTGGTGATTTAATGGCCCGGCCCCACAACCATCCCTTGGGGCCGTGTCCTCATTTCTCGGCATTTCTTCTCCTTTCTAGCCCCCGCCACATCACTCCTCCTCTCCTTCTGGTTCACTGGGGCTGGGTCGATTTTCTCTTTCCCCTGGGGCACTCTCCCCTTTTCTAGGCCTTTGTGTACCACTCTGAAACCCTCCCCCCAACCCCTGGTCACGACCTTGGGGGTCACTTTGGCTGGGCCCACAACTTCAGTCCCCTGGGGCCATGCCCAGATTTTTCTGCCCAAGCCGCACCCCTTCACTATCCGTTCATAGGCCTTGGGGGCTTCCTTTCACAGCCTTTGTGCCCAAAGCTTGAAACCATCCTCCCCGGCCCCTCCACCACATAGAGTCTCCTTCCCTTGACAAAATAATTTTGCACGCCACTTTAGGCCCGATGGCAATGCACATCAGAAGCAGTTTGTGGTGCGCACAGTTAGCAGCATACAAACATACCTCTTATGGGAACATTTGTGGCACAAGTCATTCAGCTTATACACAGCAGAGTGAAATAACACATTAGGACTCTTAGGAATCCGAGGCACTGACTGTTAGATTTTTCTTTGTGACCTGTCTGGGTTTCTGGAGGCCCTGTACAACAAAAGATATGCAGACTACCTAAATCCTATGGTATGACTAGACATGAGAAACATCACAGAAAATAACATTACAAAAAGTGGCATTGATCTTCAGTACTCTATGTAAGAGGATTCAATTCAGCACTACAGCTAAGTTAACGCCTAGTCTAGAATACTGAATAAAAACCCTTATTGATATATCTTTAGGTCCAGTTCATGCGTTCTGGATGACTACCCCTATATAACACCCCTCTCTTGGAATCCCCCTGACCCCACTGAGCCAAGAAGTAGTTCTGTTTTGCAAGTTTAAAAGGTTTATTTGATGATTTAAACAATAGATATATATATGACACTTTATAATAAATTAATAATTGAATAGCACACTTAATCTGATATGATAAAGATCAACAACGGAGAATCTGGCACTCACACACTTCTTATAATCACTAATGAGTTGACATGAAATGGATAAGATAGCACACTGGTAAATAGGAACAAAAGTATAATGTGGTAGAGGATGCTTTATGTAAGCTAAGGTGGAGGCAATATTCAATGAATGCAGTACAGAAAATACTCAATATGATTTCAACCAAACAATGTAATCACTTTTCTCTGGCTATTCACTCCCCCCCCTCTTTATGCAATGCAAGGAAATGGGAGGAAAGCACACAGTTCTCAGAAATGCAATCAATGTAATCAGTTCAATCCAGCAAGCTTAGACAACAGAAAACAGATAGGAGTTTTGAAATCACAGGCCCAAATTGCTTTGATATGTGCTGGCAATGAATGAGAAATATGCTGGAAACGCTTTTAATTCCCTTTCAGAGGTTCAGGGTGAGTGGTATCTAGTTAATATTAGTCCAGGCTCACACTAGCAATGATGCAGGGTTAGTTAGCAGGTTAAACGAATTTCTGGCAAATGGAAGGCAAGCAGCAGCAGTTTTTACATGTGAAGAAATTGCAAATCGCGGTAAAATTCGCGGATGCGTGTTCCGCGATTGCGGTAAAACTATAAGGGGTAGGAATGCGGTTCTTGGTGCGATTCAAAGCTACGATTCTAAGCTATCAGAGGAAAGTTACTGCAAGTCTCTAGCCCAAACGGTCGCGGAGATATGAGCGATTTAATAAAGGTCGTTTTTGGGTTTGCAAATTTCAAAAGCTCAAAATGACAAGTGCAGCTTGCAACTAGCAAATCACAGGTGACAGCTTTACAAGTGACAGGTGACAGTTAGGAGACAGTTCTACTTAGATTAAAATAGATTGAATTATATTATTTTAACTAAGAGATTGGTTCTGCACAGTTTTCTAGGTACTCACACTATATTCTTGAGTGAAATGGGCCTCATCACGGATCTGGTCAGGGTTTTAGACTGGGCTCTGGTCACTCTCTCTGCTGGTCTGGGTCTCTCTGGTCTGGTCTCTTAGTACAGCACTGCTTTCTCTCTGGTCTGGTCTCTTAGTTCTGGATAGATTGAAGTCTCTAGTTTGGCTTTCTGGAGGTTGAGGGAGGTAAGTATGGATTTTTCCGGCAGAGCGTCCCGCTGCAGATGGATTTGGAAAGTCTCTATCTGTCCTGTCTGTCTGCTTTTATGTGTTTAGAATGTGGGTGTGTTCTAGCATCACTGACCCTACCTCTCTCTCAGCTTCTAATTGGTCAAACTTCCATTTATCATTTGATTGGGGAATGAACTGTGAGTCAGAGTGATGTCATTTTACAGCCTGCAGAAAGTCCACTCCTCCTGTCAACTTACACACAAATCTAGATTTGAAACAAATACATATTTGCAGAGGTACATATTGTTTTAAATCATATGCACCCATCATGCATTACAGGAGGTATCCCCTGTTCAAACTCTGCTCTTCCTGGGAGCTTGCATTCAGAAATGGCACATATTTCACTTTTTAACTGATTTTGCAATTTCTGACATTGACCCAACTTTACATACATGTGTGCAGGGAGTAGGGACATTAACTGATGAAGTTTCAGATTTTTAACATGCATACATTTAGAGTAATATCCACTTTTCCGCTAAAACCCCCCTGAACATGCCACCGGGTCGAAAAACCTCTTAAAATGTGGGCAGAAAAATCACAAGAATTATGGTATCATTTATAAAATTTTCACATGTCCGCTCTATGAGTTATTCATCTTTTTAAAGTTATGTTCTGGCTCCAAAGGGGTGTGGTTTCCCAGGTCACATGGTATAGAAACCAGTCTTTCCAGTTTCTGCCAAGCCAGCTTGCTCTCACAGGCAGTGCTCCTCCCAGCTCCTGCCAAGAGGAAGCTACAATTTACGACTGCGTAATAAAAACCTTTGCCTGAGTGAAGAGGGCTTTGTTCACTCTCTTGCAGAGCCCAGGCAATTCAATTATCAGATAGATGGCATATCCTTAGTGGGGGCAGCAAAAGGAAGGTTGGCCTGGGAACACAGTGGTGACTCAAGTTTCACTGCTGATGGGGGTAGTTGCCAGGCAGAATCAAGTTCCTTAAGCCAGACTTTCAGCTACTGTCATGTTATTTGTTGCTTTTTAAATTAACTTGCAATTTTACACATGCAGCTATAATGCTGATTCTAAGTGCAAAACTATGACATTTAAACAATTGCAACCTATGTGACACTCAAAAGTAGGTCACTCAGTCAATTTAAACATTTAGATTTTTTTTTAGTGTCTTTCAATCCAGTGCAACTTAAACTGCTGAAATCCACAGCGCAGCCAGTCTTGTTATAAACCTTGTCTTATGATCTTCATTTCCCAGATTTTGTAGGCACACAAAACTCCATTCTGCCAAATGTCCGCTGGTGTTCAGTAAATATTTTGCACATATTGCAATGTTTGAAAATAGGCATTTTGACTTGCCTTCAGGGAAACAGAGTGGTTTTAAAACCCCGGCTTTTGGATAGTGGTGAGTACTGGTACTGCACCCATTTTTGGGATTTAAGAAATGAATTCCCCACAATTCTAGGTTGCATTTGGCAATCAGCATTGCCATTCCCAATGGTTTCAGACTACTGTGCGGGTAGTCCAATGGTGGTTTTAGGCAGTGTCCTTCTGTGCCCATAACATCGGCAAAAATGAGTGGCAGCCTATTCTTCATGCATTTCCCTGTGCATTTTCTGGGAAGCTCTGGCCATCATGATGTTTTCCATGTCAGTACTGCACAGTTTTGAGGTAGGGCTAGGATGCATGGGTAAATACATCCCACAAGCCCCCCTCTTGCGATGGCCGTTCTATTTCACGAATGGGACTCGCAAGATCTGGGATGTTTCCTCATCTTCTTCCAATAGATGGCACAGTTCAGCATCTTTTCCTCCATCCGGTACTGATCGATCAGTTCTCCTCGCCGGTCCTGATGGGAATATTGGGCGGTACCCCGAGCCCGTTGCGTCTCAGCTCCCGGTCTCCGGATCGTCCTCCTTGGCCCGTCTCAAGGTTTTCTTTCTCCTAGGACGACAAAGGAAGAGCGGCAATACCTATTCATAGACGTTTTTCCACCACCGTTGAGATAGTGGGGCAGCATATGCATTTCATCATAACGAAACATTACATTCTTATTTTGAAGAAAAAACAGTATAACTAAGAGACAGTTTCATGCAAATCACAATATTTTAGAGACTAGATGTGGTATGTTTTATGATTGGAACAGAATTAGTCTGAGACAGTACCCGCTAGGATTCCAGAGGATTCCTCCAGTTGTTGCAGAGTGTGCCTGGGATGGCAACACTTCAACTGGTTTATGTGGACCCACTTGTCTTCCCCCTCTGCCGAACCGCCTTTGGGGATGTGGATTTTGTAGGCCACAGGGGAGATCTTGTCGATGATCTCAAAGGGTCCTTTCCATGTAGGCAAAAATTTGCGCTGCTTGGCCTGGTTCCTTTGGAAGTTGTATAGATAGACCCGGTCTCCCACCTGATATTCCTTCCTGGAAGTTTTCAGGTCATAATGGGTCTTCATGCTATCAGCTGATCTTTCTAGATTCCGCTGAGCGTAAGCAAAAGCATGTTGAAGGTGTTTCCTTAAATTCTCCACATACTCATGAGTAGTGGAGGCATTTATTAGTGTCTGCTCTTGGGTCCTGTAGAGCAAATGCTGAGGAAGCACCATCTTGCGCCCAGTCATCAACTCAAATGTTGACATTTTGGTTGCAGATGAAGGGGTAGATCTGATGGCCATTAGGACCAGAGGTAATCGGATATCCCAACTTGGCCCAGAATCTGCCACAAACTTCTTTAATATGCTCACAATTGTCCGGTTATATCTCTCTACTGCCCCAGAAGAAGCTGGCCTGTAAGCAATATGCAACTTCCTTTTGACCCCCAGTATCTCCCACATCTTTGTCATTACTTCACTGGTGAAGTGGCTACCTCTGTCTGACTCAATCCTTTGAGGTAGACCAAAACGGGAAAAGATGTGGTTAATCATCAAGGCAGCTGCAGTTTCTGCCTTGCAGTTTGGGGCTGGGAGACATTCCACCCACTTGGTGAACAAGCATGTGACAGTCAACATGTACTTATTCCCCCTAGCCGAGCGAATCACAGGGCCTACAAAGTCGATTTGTAAATCTGACCATGGCAGTGTCATTCCCCTCTTTTGTAAAGGCGCCCGGTGTGTGAGGGATGTCGGCTGAAATTGTGTACACACAAGACAACCCTTCAAATATTGGTTGAGGTCCTGGCCCATGTGTGGCCAGTATGCAACCTCTCTTAAGATTTCCAATGTTGTGTGAAACCCCCTATGACCGGCGGTGGCCGCATCATGGGCGTGACTTAACATCAGGCTTCGGAATGAGGTAGGAACCACCCACTGATCGTGGCCAGCTTTGGATTTCCTTACCAGCAAACCGTCTTGGATTCGGAACATTTTTGGACATTTCATCAACACTCTTAGGTCCTCTTTCCCAATGTAATCGGTATCCGTCAGGGGAAAGTTCTCAGGGTCCTCAAGGTGCTGGTAAAATTTACCAATAATTGGATCCCCCTTCTGAGCGGTAATCAAATCAGCATCAGGGGTCTCCTTACTCCATTGTGCAATTGAAAGGTCGTTGTGAGCATTGGTCTGGGACCTAGTGATAGCAGTGACCTGGATTTCCCCCAATAGGGACTCAATCTCAATTAGATCCCCTTGGATGGCCCCGGTTTTGGCCAGCTGATCAGCTAAGTCATTTCCAGTTTTGTCTGGTCCCTCTACTTTGGAATGACCCTTGATCTTTTTCCAATAGATGGTCATCTCATTCGAGGTGACCAGATAATCAATGTTTTGGATCAACTTCCCATGTTTCAAGGGTTTGTTGTTAGCACATAACATGCCTCTGGTTTTCCAATTAACCAGGTGCTCCACGAACCCGTTCCGTACATAATCCGAATCTGTGATTATGACCAGTTCGTGGAGTTGATGCTGGACAGCAGCGAGGATGGCCTGATGCACAGCCATCAATTCTGCCACCTGACTACTTCGGGGACCAATTTTGTATCCAGCGGAGGGTTCTGGGGACTCATTCACCCATGCATTCCCTACGCCAGCCACCAGTTCTTTCTCCCCGTTGTTGTCAACATGGTAAGAGCATCCATCCACATAGACAGTGGGCATTCCCTCACACTTGTCTTCTTCAAAGACCTTGTGTGGGGAATTAAGGTATGCCTCCATGTTGTCCTTGATTTTTAGACTTTCGTCCTCGAGACAGTTTTCTCTGGCACAATCATGCAAGTCAGCCAGACCTTGCGCGAGGGGACTCTTCTTGTTTTGGCCATATCTGACCTCCACAGGAAAGCCTTGCATTGACAGAATCCAGGAAGTAATTCGGGAATTACTCACATTTCCGGCCCGGATTCTGTCACTTTGGAGATATTGCAGAGGCTGGTGTGGAGTCTCCACTATGATGTGCTCCCCCTGGATAAACGGGCGGTAATTCTTCAATGCCCACACCGTTGCCAGGAGTGCCTTCTCACAATCGTTGAATTTTTCCTCCACAGAGGATAAAGTTTTGCTCGCATATGAGATTACTTTATTGACCTTGTCATGCTTTTGGTATAATACTGCCGTCAAGCACGTATCAGAGAACCCCGTCTCCAGGAAGAACTCCTTGTTTCTGACAGGGTAAGCTAGGCAAGGCGCTTGTGAGAGGCTTCTTTTGAGTTGTTTTACTGCCTCGGTTTGTTCTGGACCCCATTCCCACTTGACCCCCCCCTTCAGGAGATGAATCAGGGGTCTGGTGATCTCTGCGTAGCCCTCAATGAACTTTCTGCTGTAATTAGTCAGTCCAAGGAGGCTCCTTAGTTCCCGCAGAGTTGTGGGGTCTTTCAGTTTCTGAAGTGCTTCCACTTTCTTTTCCTGGGGACAGAGACCCTGAGGAGTAATCTCATGCCCCAAGAAATTAACACGGGTTCTACACCACTGTGCTTTCTGAAAGGAAAGTTTTGCTCCGGCGGCCCTCAACTGCGTCAGAACATAACGGATCTCCGCTATGTGTTCCTCCACAGATGAACTTTTGATGAGGACATCATCTACATAAGCCAGGTTACCCCTCGCACCCAGGTCGGGCATGGCCTTATGTAGGAAAATGTTGAATTCATTGCCGGAGTTGAGGTATCCGAAGGGAGTCCGGGTCCATGTGTACTGCTGGCCCCCAAAGGTAAAAGCCAGCTTGTATTGGTCCTCCCTACTGACAGGCACAGTCCAGTATCCATTGGTCAGGTCTATTGCAGTGAATACCTGTGACCCCTGGATCTGGGCCAGCCCTTGGTCAATGTAGGGCAGAGGCCATCGGGAAGTATGGACCCGTTTGTTGAGCTCCCTGAGGTCGGCGCAGAGTCTCCACTGGCCGTTTGGCTTCAATATCCCCAGCACCGGATTATTGAAGGTGCTGTGGACTGGACGGATTATTCCCCGGGACTCAAGGTTCTTAATTATTTCAGTAAGGGACTCCATTGATGCGAGAGGCAAGCGATATTGCTTCACAAACACAGGAGTCATGCCAGGGTCCGTGGGGATTGTTGTTGTGTGGATGTCAGTGCGACCACAGTCATATGAGTCTACCGCAAAGAGATCTTGGAAATCCAAGAAAACTTGTTTCAACTTTTGCTTTTGTTCCAGAGTCACACAGGCATCAGCTAGGTTGACTCTCTCTTCCACCATCTGCCTGAAGCCTGGAAAGACTTCTGGTTTGGCTATCTCCGCGGCCTCCTCCAGCTGGGTGGAGAAGTCCCTGGTCAGAGTGCTGATTTGGACCGGAGGCTTCAGGTGGGCAAGGCAGCCCTCATGTACCTGGAAAATCACCTCATCCCTCCTGAATTCACAAGTCACATCTTCCTTACCATAAGGGCAGGAAGTGTACACCAGGAAGTTCCCCCCATGCCGGGTAAAAATCCTGTCTGGTGTTGTATTGTCCTCACTGTCACTGTCAAAACAGTCCTTGGGGATTGGTCCTAACAGTTCATTTCTAAGATCAATGGAGAAATGTCGGTCATCGACCGCCATTCCAATAATGGTGCCTGCGGCTAGAGTAATACTCTTTAAGTCGCTGTTATCCACCTCTATTGGAATGGTGTCATGTTCTATGTTGACTAATGGAGTTGGGTTTACCCCCAACCCTTGCTGTTGGAGAGAAGCATTTAGATGTATGTAAGCATCAGGGTTTTTCAACTCTTGTCCCCTTTTAACTTTCACTTCCAGGGAGAATTGTCGGGTCCTTTCTGGGATGGTGACTTCCTCTTTAACCTGAATTTCAACTGCATAAGGTAGCAATTGAGCTGACCTAAATGCTTTTTCTGGATCATCAAAGCCCATGGGATTATCCGCTAATCGGGACCAAGCTTTGAAGTTTATTAGGTCCAAACTAATGGCAAAGCAATTGAGAATGTCACTGCCTAAGTAAAAGGCGGCAGTGACGTCTCGCACGACCCAACAATTATGGACTATGCTCTTGTTGCCAATGGAGATTTTGAGCATACACCTGCTTGGCAGGAGATGTTTGGAATTAGGTGCTTCCAGGTCCATTTCCCATTTGTCTATCAGTTTGAAGGTGGGAATGGCTGGATCTTTTGGGAGTTGGCGGAACATGGCTTCGCTGATGAAGCTCTTACCGTTGTTCACACACACTCGAGCGAGAACAGAGTCCTTCCCATCATTTAACTGAACAGGGATGAACAACTGCTCTTCAATTTGCTGAATATCAGCCAGGCTCTGAGCTGATTTCACATCTTTCTGGACTATAGGAGTGTGAGTTTCAGATTGTGGATTGGTATAGAATTTCAGAGTGTTTCCTTCCAGCGTGGAATACCACTTTAGACTGGAAGGAAGGTTGATTTTCAGAAATAGAGAGGACCCCCCATCACCAGTCTGTTGTCCTACTGCTATTACTGTCACGTCTGGAATTTGGTTGTTCTGGAAGTGAAATTCTACTTGGTCAGATTTTTGTTCAACCATGTGGCATGTGCCGTTTAAACTAACATGGTTGACACTCTGTTTTAATTTTATTGGTCGGCTAGTCTGGGTCCAGAGGACCTTGTTTACGCAATCTATTAGGGGTGACAACCTTCTCAGGAGGTCATTCCCTAGTAAACAAGGGGTGCCCTCTGGGGTCACAACTATGACCGGGTGCTTCAACTTATGTCGCCCAATTTTTATGTCCAAATCTGCGGTCCCCTCAACGGGAATTTCCTTCCCGTCAAAGTTCTGCAGTTGTCCAGGAAGAGAGGTGAGAGGAATTTGGTAATTCTCTCCCCTTCCTGCATTCAGTTTGTCAAAGGCCCTTCTGGACAGAAGGGTAGCTTGAGATCCAGTGTCCACCAGTGCCAAAATTGTACCCTGCCCCTGTACTTGTACCGGGGCATAATATCTTCCCTCCTTCTCCTCAAGGGGGCACAGGTAATGTACATTTTTGGACAACTGGTGGGCTAACTTTCTGGTTTTGGACATCGCTAGCGAAGAGATTTGGGCAGAATTCTGTGGAGAGCCTTGGGAATCTGAAAGAAAAAGTTGGCAACTGGAGATCAGAGCCATTGTGGGTTCCCCTGGCTCCGGTTCTGGGCCGCCCCCCCCTTTTTGGAGGCAGTCCCCAGTATGGGTTTGAACCCGGGGATTTTCTTGCTGTTGGTTCTGGGAGGAGACGGTGGGCGGCGGTAGCTCAGTCTCCACATCTCCCCAGTCTGGATTTTCATCCCTAAGGACCCATTTTTCTGTGGGAGGAGTTCCCCCCTCTCTGAAGGAGAAGATCCTTTTCCCAGGATCCTCTGAGGATCCCTCTCCCTCAAATTGGAAGATCTGTACCTCCTCCTCAAACTGAGTCTGTTTGGGTCTTTTGTTTCTCCTACCCCCCCTCTGCTCCTTAGGAGGCAGACTTTCAGGGGCAAGAGATTTTGTTTCCGGTTCCTGGGTTTCCAGGGGCTGTTTACAAGTGAGGAAGGAAGCTTCCTCCATGGCTTTACACCCCCCTTCCCTTTGTGCCTCCTCCCTGGGAACCGGTGAGTTAACGGGGTGCTGCCCCCGTCATTGTTCTGGAGCACCAGGTCCAGAGTTGGGTGCGTTCTGCGCCGGCATGCTGATCTGAGGGTTCTGCTGAGCCCTCAGTATGTGACCCATATCCCGCGCCATGTTTTGAACCTGGCGCTCCAACTGGGAAACCCGCTCAGGCTGATACGGGGCCCTGTTTTCTCCCCTGGGCTGATCCCGGGAAGGGTAGCTGTCCCTCCTCTGGTAATACCCCGGGTTGGGAAGATTTGGGTACCCCTCCACCCTTGGCCTCCCCTCTCCCGGATTCAGTGGTCTGGGCTCAGGGAATTGGGGAAAGAAGGATGGATGGTTTTGGGGCTGGAAGTCGGGTGGATATCTGGGGAAAAAGTTCTGCCCAGGGTTTGGTAAATTTCTGCCCTCCTGTGGGAAGTTTGGAGGGAAGTTCCCTGGGTTAGGTGCTTGTCTGGATCCCCCCCCTTGGGCTGGAGGAGTCCACACATAACCCAGGATGGGTCGATTTCCCTTGTAACGGGGACTTACATAATCAGGAGAGCGAGGGACCCCATTTGTGGGGCTGCCTCCTTGGCTCCCTGTCTGTGACTGACCCGAGGACCTCCTGGGCCTAGCATTATTAGGTGCAGGCAGGTTTTTAGGCCCCCCCATCTCCAAATCCAAAACGGGGGTGACCTTTACCTCTGCCACCTTGGCAGCAGCAGGGGTGCTGTTGGCTTTGGGGTTTTTCTGGGCATTGCTTTTATTTTCTATGGGCTTCTGCACCTCATAGATCCGGGTAGCCTGTTCAATGACCCAGTCTAAAGATCTTTTCTCGTGAAAATCCCTCACGAGCTGGGTCATGATATATTTGGGCAAGGCATGGAAAAACATATTTATAAATTCCCTGCTATCCGTGCGCACCCTTCTTGTGGTCTGTGCAAAAGCACGCTTTAACTCCTGCACAAATTCTTGTGGGGCCTGATCCTCCCCACATTGCAAATTGTAGGCTGCCTTGCGAGCCTCTTGAGGATTTCTGTGAACAGAAAAATGTTTCAGGATGGCCGCCTTATATGTGGACCATCTTAAATGATTTTGGTCCTCCAGCCCCGCAAAGAAACTGGAGTATTCCGGGGAGAAGGTCCACTTTACATATTGAATACAGCTTTGGCTGTCCTTCATATGGAAAGTCTCCATCATTTGCTCAAACAACTCTAAGTGCTCCCAAACAGAATACTTAGCGTTCTTATGGTAAGGCGTGATGACGCTCCTGATCGCCTTAATCTGCTTTAAAGGGTCCTTAAGCAAGGACCTTTTTGCCTTATTGGCCTTTTTGGTTCGGGTAACCCTTGTCCATTCTTCCTCGGACTCAGAGGCACTGCTCCCAGAGGTTCCCGTCTGTTCTTCCAGGTTTTCCCGGATTCTGCGAGCCTGGGAATGGCTGGCAGAATGTGGGGACCTGGTCTCCTGCGTCCTGCGCAGTTCAGAGGGGTCTTCAGATTCCTCCTTGCTGCCAGGATTTGATGGGTACCCCCTCCACTGACCTAACTGGGCAGAGGTTTTCAGGATGCCCTTAATGGGCCTACTCTCCTGGGGTTCCCCATTGAACTGTACTGTACTTGGGTGCCCATACCCGGATGCCCACCCCTCCATTCCTGAGTGGTTCTGGCCTATGAGCCCCATACTCTTAGCTGGATAGTAATCTGCCATCCCTGTGGCCCTGTGCTCATGTGCGCCAGGGAACATGGGGGTGGCAGAGTCCAGGGACTGAGAGGTATGAGGGCCTCTGGTACTAGGGCTCCTGAGGTTATGCTCCGGAGTTTCCCTTTCCCAGCGAACCTCATCTCTATCCGCCCCTGCTCCCTGTTGCAATGCAAGAGCCTGCATTTGTGCCTTCAGTTCTTCAGTTAAGGCCTTACTGGACTCTATCAGTCTCTCCTGCATCGCTACCTGTTGTTGGAGCCTATCATTGTGTTCACAGAGGGCCTCGTTTTCCCTCTGTGCTTCCTGGTTGGTCCTGGAGAACTGGGCCAGTCTTTGCTGCAGGAGGGTTACCTCCTGAGCTGTGTCCCTATTGGCCTGCTCCTTTCTTGCTAGAGCATCCTCCACCCTCCTGGTGTGCTCTAACAAGTTCTGGTGTTCTTTTTGGAGATCACCCAGTCCCTGGTGGGCCAGGTGATTTTCTTCCATTTTTCTTTTTAAATGGCAGACTTCCTGGCCTAAGGCGTCTCTTTCCTGACTAAGAGCCTGCATTTGTGCCGCCAGGTCGTCCCTTTGCCGTTGAAGGGCACCAGCTTTTTGGCGCTCCTCATCAAACTCTGCCTGGGTATCCAGGTCTTTCAAGATTAGCTTGTTGCTCTCTACCTTCACTCTATCTAGATGACTTTGCAAGGTGGCTACCTGCTCCGTGCATGCCCTGTTAAAGTCTAATTGTTGCTCCAGCTTTTTCTGGCTCTGCAGTAAGGAGTCCAAACTGTCTTGGTGCTCCTTCTGCAGGGCCAGAAATCTGGTATCCTGTTCTGACTTTTCCTTTTGCAGCACATCCATATCCTCCTTTATTTTAGTGATGTACAGTCTGCTGTCATTTTCTGACTCCTGGCTCCTCTGCAGCCTCTGCTCAGAAGAGACCAGGTCAGATTGGACCTTCTCTAACACCATCTGTTGCCTATTTGCCAGATTTTGGCTTTCAGCACATCTATCCTGCATGTCTCCCATATATAGGTACAGGTATGCTGCTATCCTGGCAATCTTATTGTGTTCCTCTTTGGCTTTAGGAGCCATATATAGTTCGCTCAGGGCCACATGTAATGGACCCTGATCTCTATATATATCTGACCCTGTTTCAGTGACCTGTTGTGTGATTGCCTGCAACCACGCATCCTGGCCCTGTTCGGTCCATTCACCTCTCACAAATAGCTTATGCAAGAGGTGCTCTCTGGCCATTTTCATGTCTACTAAGGTCGTCATTCTAGAGATTGGTCTCTGTCCTGACTTACAGAAGTTTGTATTTTATTTTTGCAGAACAGAACTTTTCTTGGGGTGTCCCTTTTGAGGAATGCTTCACAGCGTAATGCAGCGTGGTGATCCGACCGGATGTATGTATCCCGTCAGTTAGCACACTGTATTAAGCTGCACAAGTGGTAAATCTAACCCAACGTCTCGGCTCGAGCCCCCAATTTGTAAGAGGATTCAATTCAGCACTACAGCTAAGTTAACGCCTAGTCTAGAATACTGAATGAAAACCCTTATTGATATATCTTTAGGTCCAGTTCATGCGTTCTGGATGACTACCCCTATATAACACCCCTCTCTTGGAATCCCCCTGACCCCACTGAGCCAAGAAGTAGTTCTGTTTTGCAAGTTTAAAAGGTTTATTTGATGATTTAAACAATAGATATATATATGACACTTTATAATAAATTAATAATTGAATAGCACACTTAATCTGATATGATAAAGATCAACAACGGAGAATCTGGCACTCACACACTTCTTATAATCACTAATGAGTTGACATGAAATGGATAAGATAGCACACTGGTAAATAGGAACAAAAGTATAATGTGGTAGAGGATGCTTTATGTAAGCTCAGGTGGAGGCAATATTCAATGAATGCAGTACAGAAAATACTCAATATGATTTCAACCAAACAATGTAATCACTTTTCTCTGGCTATTCACTCCCCCCCCTCTTTATGCAATGCAAGGAAATGGGAGGAAAGCACACAGTTCTCAGAAATGCAATCAATGTAATCAGTTCAATCCAGCAAGCTTAGACAACAGAAAACAGATAGGAGTTTTGAAATCACAGGCCCAAATTGCTTTGATATGTGCTGGCAATGAATGAGAAATATGCTGGAAACGCTTTTAATTCCCTTTCAGAGGTTCAGGGTGAGTGGTATCTAGTTAATATTAGTCCAGGCTCACACTAGCAATGATGCAGGGATAGTTAGCAGGTTAAACGAATTTCTGGCAAATGGAAGGCAAGCAGCAGCAGTTTTTACATGTGAAGAAATTGCAAATCGCGGTAAAATTCGCGGATGCGTGTTCCGCGATTGCGGTAAAACTATAAGGGGTAGGAATGCGGTTCTTGGTGCGATTCAAAGCTACGATTCTAAGCTATCGGAGGAAAGTTACTGCAAGTCTCTAGCCCAAACGGTCGCGGAGATATGAGCGATTTAATAAAGGTCGTTTTTGGGTTTGCAAATTTCAAAAGCTCAAAATGACAAGTGCAGCTTGCAACTAGCAAATCACAGGTGACAGCTTTACAAGTGACAGGTGACAGTTAGGAGACAGTTCTACTTAGATTAAAATAGATTGAATTATATTATTTTAACTAAGAGATTGGTTCTGCACAGTTTTCTAGGTACTCACACTATATTCTTGAGTGAAATGGGCCTCATCACGGATCTGGTCAGGGTTTTAGACTGGGCTCTGGTCACTCTCTCTGCTGGTCTGGGTCTCTCTGGTCTGGTCTCTTAGTACAGCACTGCTTTCTCTCTGGTCTGGTCTCTTAGTTCTGGATAGATTGAAGTCTCTAGTTTGGCTTTCTGGAGGTTGAGGGAGGTAAGTATGGATTTTTCCGGCAGAGCGTCCCGCTGCAGATGGATTTGGAAAGTCTCTATCTGTCCTGTCTGTCTGCTTTTATGTGTTTAGAATGTGGGTGTGTTCTAGCATCACTGACCCTACCTCTCTCTCAGCTTCTAATTGGTCAAACTTCCATTTATCATTTGATTGGGGAATGAACTGTGAGTCAGAGTGATGTCATTTTACAGCCTGCAGAAAGTCCACTCCTCCTGTCAACTTACACACAAATCTAGATTTGAAACAAATACATATTTGCAGAGGTACATATTGTTTTAAATCATATGCACCCATCATGCATTACAGGAGGTATCCCCTGTTCAAACTCTGCTCTTCCTGGGAGCTTGCATTCAGAAATGGCACATATTTCACTTTTTAACTGATTTTGCAATTTCTGACATTGACCCAACTTTACATACATGTGTGCAGGGAGTAGGGACATTAACTGATGAAGTTTCAGATTTTTAACATGCATACATTTAGAGTAATATCCACTTTTCCGCTAAAACCCCCCTGAACATGCCACCGGGTCGAAAAACCTCTTAAAATGTGGGCAGAAAAATCACAAGAATTATGGTATCATTTATAAAATTTTCACATGTCCGCTCTATGAGTTATTCATCTTTTTAAAGTTATGTTCTGGCTCCAAAGGGGTGTGGTTTCCCAGGTCACATGGTATAGAAACCAGTCTTTCCAGTTTCTGCCAAGCCAGCTTGCTCTCACAGGCAGTGCTCCTCCCAGCTCCTGCCAAGAGGAAGCTACAATTTACGACTGCGTAATAAAAACCTTTGCCTGAGTGAAGAGGGCTTTGTTCACTCTCTTGCAGAGCCCAGGCAATTCAATTATCAGATAGATGGCATATCCTTAGTGGGGGCAGCAAAAGGAAGGTTGGCCTGGGAACACAGTGGTGACTCAAGTTTCACTGCTGATGGGGGTAGTTGCCAGGCAGAATCAAGTTCCTTAAGCCAGACTTTCAGCTACTGTCATGTTATTTGTTGCTTTTTAAATTAACTTGCAATTTTACACATGCAGCTAGAATGCTGATTCTAAGTGCAAAACTATGACATTTAAACAATTGCAACCTATGTGACACTCAAAAGTAGGTCACTCAGTCAATTTAAACATTTAGATTTTTTTTTAGTGTCTTTCAATCCAGTGCAACTTAAACTGCTGAAATCCACAGCGCAGCCAGTCTTGTTATAAACCTTGTCTTATGATCTTCATTTCCCAGATTTTGTAGGCACACAAAACTCCATTCTGCCAAATGTCCGCTGGTGTTCAGTAAATATTTTGCACATATTGCAATGTTTGAAAATAGGCATTTTGACTTGCCTTCAGGGAAACAGAGTGGTTTTAAAACGCCGGCTTTTGGATAGTGGTGAGTACTGGTACTGCACCCATTTTTGGGATTTAAGAAATGAATTCCCCACAATTCTAGGTTGCATTTGGCAATCAGCATTGCCATTCCCAATGGTTTCAGACTACTGTGCGGGTAGTCCAATGGTGGTTTTAGGCAGTGTCCTTCTGTGCCCATAACATCGGCAAAAATGAGTGGCAGCCTATTCTTCATGCATTTCCCTGTGCATTTTCTGGGAAGCTCTGGCCATCATGATGTTTTCCATGTCAGTACTGCACAGTTTTGAGGTAGGGCTAGGATGCATGGGTAAATACATCCCACATCTATGACATCATTGGTATTAACATTAAGAGGTTTTACTGTGTAAGACAAGGGGAGTTTGTTGTGCACTATATGAGTCAACACTATATTTTTAATATGTCACACAGTAGATCAATGGATTGAGCGATCACTTCTGTGATGTGTGTGTGACCTGAAGGATTATGTCAAACCCGGCGATGCAAGAACTTGACCACATATCTTTCCAGGTATACTTCATATCAGTATTTGCTATGGTTTAGTAATTAAAAGGTTAAATATTGATGTGTCTAGCAATGCCTTTAAAAGTACACAAATCACACAGTAAATTGACCTCACCATGTATATACATTATGGAAATGCGTCAAATGAATAGAATGTGATATGTTTATGTTTCCCATCCTGGATGCAAGGTTTTCATGTGTAAGCCAAGTGAAATGTATGTTGTGCACTATATGAACGGACAGTATATTATTAATATGTAACAAGGTAGCTCAGTGAGTTGACCACTCAATTCTGCACTGTCTTTGTGTGATCTGCAGGTCGAAGACTCTAATACTGGCAAGGCCAACTCTACCTTTCATCCTTCCGAGGTTGATAAATCAGTACCAACTTTTGTTGGGTGATAATTCTATGTGAACATGTTCTATATGTAGTGGTTTGACAAAAGCACTATTTAAATAACCAATAATTTAACTAACTACAGTTTAGTGACTCTTGAGAGTAGATTTTATTTTATAGCAAAAGTTGCAATCTAAATTTCTTCATGGGCTCCCAATGTTGGTAGTTCAGGCATGATGAGATTGCATGGTTTGCCCTGGATTAAACCCTTGGTTTAAGAACCGAAACCAGTATTTTGTCCCAGGTTGAGATGTAGGAACTTCACCACATAACTTCCCAGGTGTAATTTATATGAGCATTTGCCAAGGTTTAGTAATCAAAAGGTTAAATATTGATGTGTCTAGCAATGTCTTTAAAAGTACACAAATCACATAATAAATTGACCTCACAATGTATATACATTATGGAAATGTGTCAAATGAATAGAATGTGATATGTTTATGTTTCCCATCCTGGATGCAAGGTTTTCATGTGTAAGCCAAGAGAAATGTATGTTGTGCACTATATGAATAGACAGTATATTATTAATATGAAATAAGGTAGCCCAGTGCGTTGAGCGCTCACTTCTGCACTGTGTGTGTGATCTGCAGGTCGAAGACTCTAATAATGGCAAGGCCAACTCTGCCTTTCAACCTTCCAAGGTTGATAAATCATTACCAACTTTTGTTGGGTGATAATTCTATGTGAATATGCTCTATATGTAGTGTTTGGCAAGAGCACTATTTAAATAACCAATAATTTAACTAACTACAGTTTAGTGACTCTTAAGAGTAGATTGTATTTCATAACAAAAGTTGCAATCTAAATTGCTTTATGGGCTCCCAATGTTGGTAGTTTAGACAGGATGAGATTGCATAGTTTGCCCAGAATTAAACTCTTGGTTTAAGAAGCGAAAACAGTATTTTGTACCAGGCTGAGACGTAAGAACTTCACTACATTACTTCCCAGGTATAATGTATATCAGTATTTGCCAATGTTTAGTAATTAAAAGGTAAAATAATGATGTGTCTAGCAATGCCTTTAAAAGTACACAAACCACATAATAGTTTGACCTGACAATGTATACCATTGAGAGCAGTTTCAGGCTTGATCATCCAATGTTACCATTGAGAGCAAAGCCTGCTCCGGGGGCCCAGCCACTTCCAGTTAGTCAGATCCCTAAACAGAGGTAAATATAATAAAGACAACTTAAAAAAATGAACTTTTGCACCATTTTGCACTTGTGACCCCAATTGACCCTGCCCACCCTAAGCTCCACCTCCATGACCCACCCACCTAGGGCGCTTTGTCAGGTGCTGCCCACTGGGCCCTTTTCCTTAAATCTGTAACTGTGATTCACCATGGTGCAAAGTGTATGATTGCAATGCAAAGACACTTTGCTCCATGCTAGACGTTTAATGAATTAGGCCATAGGTGGGCGGGAGAAAATCTCAGATACTCAGGTTATCTAATTTGCTGCATTGCAAACCATTGTGAAATTGGCCCTGAGAGTGCTGAATGTTAGCGAAGCTGCATGATGCAGTGCAAGGTTGCTCAGCTATTCGACTATTCCATCTGGAACCCCATTGATTGAATGCATTACATAATGTCGTCTACCATAAAATGTGGCAGACAGTAAGGCAATTTCCACTATAATCCAGTCCAACACTGTGGGCCTCATTCCGAGTTGGGCGGTAAGGGTTAACGGTCACCGGTAAGGAACCCGGTGCCGGTAAACCCTTACTGCCCATTTCCGAGTTCTCTTAGCGGGACCCGCAAAGGACGTGTGGTCTGACCACACGTCCTTTGCGGGTCCCGCTAAGGGATTAGGGCGCTAATAACGGGCCCGCTATTTGTGGGCCGTGATTAGCGCCTTCGCAATTCCCATTGAGCCCTATGGGGGCTCAAATGGGAATGGGGAATGGTTGGTTGAATGGGGACTTAATGGGTCCGCACAGGTCGGTATGTCCCGGTAAGTCCTCATTCAACCAGACCGGACCCGGTCCCGAGTTTGGAGGCAGCCATGATGGAGCTAATAGCGCAATGGCTACCTACAAACTCGTGATGACCCCCTGCATCCGGCAGATACAGGACAAGGACCCACTGCATGCGTGGTACTACTCCAGAGTAGCTGCACCTCCCTCAGCGTTCTTACAGGTTATGTGTAGTCATCTCTGCTGTGCACAATGCACACAGCATGCCTCCCCCTGTACAGTGCTTTTTGGGTTTTACTGGTGAAGAAAAGCCAGTCACAAGTCAACAAAATGAACGTATACCTTAAGTACTGGCACCTCAGAAGGATAGCTCAGGGGCAATGTCCACGCCTTGTAAGCAAGACGACGCGGAGCACCCCAGGTCCGATCGCCTGGTCTGCGCTTAGCGCGTTATAAATAATCTATCATATC
Organism: Ambystoma mexicanum; assembly: GCF_040938575.1. Taxonomy (NCBI): domain Eukaryota; kingdom Metazoa; phylum Chordata; class Amphibia; order Caudata; family Ambystomatidae; genus Ambystoma; species Ambystoma mexicanum. Next base: position 416,736,394 of record NC_090941.1, on the reverse strand, counting down.
ATAGCCCTGATCCTCTGCAGTGAAAGGCCTCCATACATGCATGTATGCAGTGACATCATGTGTGCGTTTGCCCCCAATGCCAGAGAGCGTAGAATATGTGGTACTTTAAAACCAAAAATGTGTGTGTTTAATTTATGGAAACATTTACACACCATCTAATAATCACATAATGTATCTTTGCAACTGTACTAAAATCGATGTACACAAATAAATACATTCTTCATAAATGCAACACATATTACATTTTAAAAGATAAACATTAGTTCAAACCTTTTTTAAAAATATTTGCATTAGTAGCAGTTTTTGGGGAAACGCCATTTTGGCTTTCAAATCTCCGCTACGTCATGGCTCAGACAAGCCTGTTATGTAGGTGTACTGAACCGCTATATTAACAGCGGCAAAAGTAAGCAGAAATAAAGATTATAGTGTTTTAGTAAAATAAAGGCACGCTGCGAGTCTTTCCGTACGGCATGGCGAATGTAAATGCATTCACAATAGCCACCCCTTAATACCGAAATGTACAAACGAATACCTCGTCTCCTGTCCGCTTTAGCCTAAAGGCCCGGGTCCCTAAACACAGTGGTCAATAGGAGCAGCAGTAAAAGGTGCACAACGTGACTACATCGATATACGGACATGTGAGAGTGAATGCCTGCAACGGAAACGACATGTAACACTTCACGGAAGCTCTTGTAATGCTTAGGTCAACGGGGTCAATTGCCGGCCTCAGTGGGGCTATTAATGGTACGGCTGCTTCAGTGTTAACAAGTGAGAGGCAGTAGCCAGCACCACTACCATAGCAAGATCAGAAAGGTCAGATGCAAGCCTGGGAGCTGTGAAACCGGAGCTGTGAAAGCAAAGAAAATGAGCAGTATTAATAATTGAGCTTACATGGTTACCCAGCGTGTCTTCTAACTGCTGTCTAGTCTAATCATTCCTTTTTTGTAAAGTAACACTGAATGGAATATTTTGTACATATTGCATTTAAATGTGTCGGGCTATATTTCAGTAATCCACATAAATGTGATTACTGTCCATGCATCCTCCAACCCCATGTTCTCTGCACTCAGAACCAGCAGCGTCGCCGCCCAGCCCATTAATTTCATTAGAAAATGTTTCCTGCCACATACACAGATCTTCTAGAATCTGCAAGCACACATTCATCATGTTTTTGGTTCTCCTATTAGTAACTAGCTGATGCCTGCGGCTTTGCTCGCATGGATTTTGGGATTTGGTACAATTGTTTTTAAAAGACACATGAGTTTTTTATTCAAACTGCACGAAATATAATGTCTAGGTTGATGTCTTAACGTAATAATGTTTTTGCAGACGTTAGTTGGGGCCTATTGGCTACAAAACAAATATAGTTGTCCCATTGATGTGCGTCCAGAAATTGCTTTGTCTTGTATTACAAACACACAATGAGACAGACAAAAAATAAATATGACTTATTTGGCATCTGCAACCTACAAAAAACCCATATTTGAGAACTTATTTATAACCAAAATTAGCGGTTCTCCCATCAGGTACAAGGATTGCTAGAGAGTTAGGTCAGCTCACTCTGGAACAGGCCATGTAAAATTGCCCATGCCAGAAGCAATCTTCCCTTAGGTCAATCCCTGCTAGCTTTAAAGTCTGCACCTGAGATGTGTTGATGGTCCTGGAAAAACAAACCTTTAAGGGGAACTGAAGTCTTTTGAATTCAAGCGGATATTCTGAAGGTATAAGAGGTATTCATGGTATGAAAATGGACTCCCCCTGGTCAGGACTGGTTAGCACCATAGCTTCAATCAAACCAAGCTGACAATAGAATTACAACAAATGGCTTTGGCCAGTACAATCGTAGATTCCCAGAGGCCACAATGTCAAAATTAGACATGGTTTATATTTAGATGTTAATCTGCCATCAGACCCAGGAAGAAAACAATTACATAATTTGGATCAAGGTTGCCTATGGTTAAAGGTAGTCCCTGGCTTTTGGAACTTTAGGTTCCATAAGGCTTTTTGCACTAATTCACATGTTACTATGTAACTGCCATGTTGCCAAACTACAAAATAGACAACTCAAGGGAGGCCCCTGAGTGGAAAGAAAAAAGGGCTAAATAAGGTTATGAAACAAAAAACAGTCTTTCCACAAACCAACTTAACATACTTTAAATCTTGTATGTACCAATATTTTTGCGACTTGGCTGGGATAAGTCATCTTTGAATCGACCTTTCAAAATGTCCTCATGTACGGTGAGTGCAAGAGTGGCAATGGTATTAATGTTACCTTGCGCTAGTACACATGTAGTTTGCTTTCATGCATTTCTCACAGACGGTTTTATCATATACCGCTGTTTATTTTTATATAGCATTTTTTTAGCATTTATCTATTCACAGTTGTGCATTTAAGATATAAAAACAAAACTTGTAAAACAATTGTGAGTAACAAAACATAAAAACATAGAGATATGAGCCACACATACATTTGTTTACACTTCAGTGGGGGTAAATGGGGATGGAGATTTGGCTGCAAAACAATTCTTATAGCATATGCATGATACATGCATAGCTGGAACTGAATCAGTGTATGCTTTTTAAGTTAAAACTGACCACAGTCATGCTGCAGACTCAATATTGACCAATCCAGGGTCATGCTGCATATTTGGTAGCGACCAATCTTAGATCAAACTACAAGTCAGCTGCTAAGGGGTGTCAGTATACAGGCTTAGTAAAGCCTATCATTTTCAGCATGCAGCATTATAAAAGTCGCATCTGACTGTAGATATTACTTTCAGAGGCAGATTGAACAGCATCATTATATATTCAATATCAATTTTTTTAAAAAAAGCTCAGCGGTGTACACTTTCACAGATGGTATTCTGTTACAGTAATTGTCATGATTCCTGCCCCTCATGTCCCCAGCCCTCCAAGATGACAGGCTGGAGTCAGGCCACGATCACCTACATGGCCCTCAAGGGCCTCTCCATCCCTCGAAAGACCCACTTGGAGTCAGACTTGGCGCTTGTGGCCCCAGACTCACTCACTCCCATAGGATAACATTAGGGATTGGACTTGTAGTGCATTGATGGGGACAAGATGGATGCCCCCACATATTTCGGTTCCCAGAACTGCATGTGCAGTCTAGTCTTTTGGGTGTGGTTCAGCCCAGAGACACCTGGGATACCAGGAGACTATTTAAGCCACGCCCAGGCTGAGAAACATGCTTTGTGTTTTCTGGACCTACAGCGTGACACCATGTTCGGATCGGTCTCCAGTAGGCCTGCATCTTTCTTCTGCGCTCAGCTCCTGCAAGAACAAGAACACCGTTAGGAACAGCCTTACCTTGCGGCGCTTCTGCCCATCATTCATCGCTCCTCCTGTTCTGCGGGCATCTTCGGCGGTGTCATTCCCATCCCGGCACGCCGCTTCCTAAGGAAAAGGGAAAAGAACAGAAAAAAGGCATTAGTAAGCATTCAGCAAATCTTCGCTTATTTTTAAAGACTGTACGAGCTTCAACGCTTACCTGAATCCCAGCCGCTCTGGGGGAACTCTGTCTCCGGAACTTCTCATCCATCTGCAAGAGGGAAATGACACTCCAGGTTAGTGTGGAAACACCTAGAAGCGCCACATACCGCGCTTACTCACTGCATTTCTTCTTCAGAACCGGCATCCACGCTGAAAATGTCGCGGCACCTAAAAGACACAGAAAAAGAACTCAGTTCAATACAAATACGAAAGGGTCGCATTGCGCATCAAGCTCACACTCACCTTCAGCGCTACTCATATCAGCAGCACGTCCCCATCCCCGGACGCCGGCCATCACCTAAGGAAGGAATGGACCGAAGTTAGAGTACTGTTCAAAAGACTCATTATACTTACTTGTCGGACTCTTGCCAGTGAAGTAACTAGGCAGCAGCGAGCCAGCATCAAGCAACACGCCCCTGCGCTGAAAGCAGGATGGAGAGCACACTTTCCAAGAAAACAAGGTGAGCTGTGGCTCAAAGGGAAGGGTTGGACCCTGGGGAAGAAAGGGTTCAAGCACACAGAGACAATAGGGAGTTAAACTCTACCAATCCTGTGTTTCAGGCCCAGTCTCCAGTCGAGTAGACTCCAGGGAAGGGTTTGAGGTCGTAAGAGGTCAGAACAGGCTGAGTGACGTCCCCGTGGATACCAGGTGAGCGTTACAGTAATGCTATAAATCATTACAAATCTGTCTAGCTATTCCCTGAGTACTTAATGTATAAAATACTAAAATGCTGAATTTGCATTACATATTCCAAATAGCAAGTGCCTATATTTAAATAGTTTGAATATTCTCTGAAAAGCTGTCTTCCATTAACCACCTTCCCACACACAAACAAGGTGATACATCCCTTGAAGAAGATGTTTTAAGAACTAATCTAATATCAAATATTTGTTTTATGTTATGTGATTGATTTCACTATACATAATGCATGTTCTTCGTGTTCTTGATGTCGCTCCTTGCTATTGGTAGTAACAAAGCACAATGGGAAGTGCCCAAGGAGCAACAACGTCTATCTAATCCTCAATGTAATATCACACAACAAGGGGGACGTTTTTTGAGTTTCTATTTGTAACTTCTGTTTGATGAGTGGGCTGCAGATCACTAAATCTCCCTATCAGAAAGTCTATCTATCCCAATCCAAAGTGGAATTCTGATCCTAGTTGGTGGTGGGGTGCCTCGAATCTAAGAAAGGGGATAGATAAGAAGCTAGCCCTAGTCTGACTCACTACTTTCCAACTATTAATGGTTTTCTAAAAAAACAACACTAGGTGAGTATATTTAGATGTGTTTCTCCCTCTCTGGTGTGTCTACTTAAAGGCAGACTCCTCTGCATAAAAAATGATTTTTCAGAGCTTTTAAACACGAACGCAAACTAAATCCGAAACTTCACGACTCCAGCATACCACGCAAAAGAAAAACCAGCATTGTTAAGCATTGATTATTGTGAACGAGTCGCGGAAAATGAGAAATTTTCGGAAAATAGAGCAAGGAATGACCTTATTACTATCATTTATATTTTTTGAAGAAATGGAAATCACTTTCATCAATGCCATCCATTTCTTTGCAAACAATCACTACCCCATGGGGAGCACCAGACTGAGATGCGGGAATACAGAACGCATGTTGAAAATAAGAATTCATATATTTGTGCCAAGATAATCACACTTCAACAGTGTGTGGAGGAAATAGTTTGTACTCTTGGCATTGTCCTAGGATTCATTCTTGAATAAATTACAGGAACTCAAAGGAATATAATTTTGCACTGGTAAAAGAGCTGGTAACAGGCTGCTCAACATACAACAGTGCATAGTAATTACAGCACTTTGTTGAAGTAAATATAGTATAATACTATATACTGATCTCAGGTATTGGTCTCATAAGAAATTAACAATAAAAAAAGAAAATGGAGAAAATAGATGAATTTGAACCTTGATTGACCAGCATTCTTGAGTGGCTCAACAGTATGAGACTGGTAAGAAACAATGTACACGATAGAGTAAGAGCATCTATCGTGAATTAAAATATGGTGCAAACTGAGGCTATCTTCCCTTGTGGTATTCTCAGTACAGGGACAGACCGGCCGGATTGACTAGTACAAGTTCCTTGGAAAACGAATGGAATAATTCTGGTGGGTAAAGATTAAGCAATAACTAATGGCTGTGTATGAGAAGCAAATAGGGGACAGAGATAGTGATATATATCCTATATTATTCCTGTCTCCCACTACAGGTTTGATACAGAAGAAACACAACATTTTCTGGTTAACAATAGAAGAAGATTGACGACCTTCTTTTTTAAACATTGGAAACAACTTTAGGTTGTTTCGGTCCTGAAGAACACAGTCAGACTATTGCACAATCCGCTGAAACCGGTAGCCCATGAGTGTTCAGGTTGATTCCTTGAACCCCTAGGACATTCAGTTTTAGTGAATGCCAGGGATACAAAATAATTTTTCTATGCAAAGAGGTCTGCTTTTTAGTAGACACACCAAAGAGGGAGACATAAATCAAAATACACTCCCGTAGTGTTGTTGTTTTTTAGAAAACCAGTAAGAGGTGGAAAGTAGTGAATCCGACTATGGGTAACTTCTTACCTATCACCTTTCCTAGATAGGCAGCACCCCAGCACCAACTAGGATCTGAAATCCTCTTGGAATAGGGAAAGGAAAGATAGACTTTCTGATAGGAAGATTTAGTGAGCTGCAGCCCTCCCATGAAACAGAAGTTACAAATAGAACCTCAAATAACGTCCCCTTTGTTGTGTTATACAGCTTCTTGCTATTGGACAAAGATCAAAGGAGAAGACACAGTTGATGTCTCATGCTGTATGAATCTATTAGCTTGGTATTTATCGAATTTGGACTTTAGATGTTCATTCTCCATTTTGGTTAGATCATACACTAGACTCCAGGGAAGCTTTGTTTCAGGCTGGAATCCGGGTAGTGAGGTATCTCTATACTTTTCACTAAGGTCATCAGAGGAGTCAGAGTACTTCCAGTTGATCCTTAAAAGTGGGTAGGCTCCTGAAACAAAGACATGGGCATGCTCCCAAAATAAAAACCCTAAACTTGTATTCGTTTACTGGACAGGTGAGTTTGTCTAGATATTGTTCATAATCGGTGTTGGTTTTGCAGTGTAAGCAGAGCATCAAATTATTGAAAATAGCAACTACCTTTATTTATGTGTTGGTTGCTATCTGTCTAGTGCAGACGTTTTGAAATGGTTTTGAAATGGTCTGTGTGTACACCCCAATCTGGATAAAATGTTTTTACAATTTCTAGAAGGTCATGACCACATATTGTTCTTAATCTCTAGAATTAGTACAACACCACCAGGTCATCTCAGCAGAAGGCAAGGCCAAACAGAGAATCTTCCAATGTGCAAGAAAATTGAAAGTTAAGCCAACTTTATTTATGCATGGTTGTGTGTAGGGCTGCTACAGGAAATTATTTAGTTTCTCATAAGGGCGGATGTGTAATGCAGAGATTTAACTTTGCTATGGTGACACTTAATTATAGTTTGTGGCTGCAGAGCCGCCATAAGCCTTCTAAATTCCAGTGGCAAGCCTAAACATATGGGTGCCTCATGTGCTCTGGTCTAGCAACATGCACACACACACACACAAACACGCCTGCACAAACGCTCCACATTTACAGACAACACATTTACTTTATTTTTTATTGTTGGTTGACATCTTTTGATCACTGTCTATACCCCCTCTTATCTCTCTCTCTCTCTCTTTCTCTCTCTATCTATCTCTCTCATTCACTATCTCGCTGTTGCTCTCTGACACTCTCACGCTCACTCTACATCCCATGTATCCATATATCCTCCCTGTCTCCCCATTCTATATCGCTTCTTATCTCCACAACATTCCCTCAACCTTTACTTAGGAAACATCCTGGGGTTCCCGCTGACCCTGACCACAGATTTTCCAAACTGTCTAAACACTTGCACGTTCTCTCCTATGTCATCTGTTTAACCAATCTTTCTTCACAGCAATGTAAACCTATGAAATATATATTGACACACTATTTAGCTTGTCCACATTTCTGTTTCCCGTTCAAACCTTTAGGAGAGTGGTCTTTCTAAAGCTGCCCTTGAACTTATATCCCTCATCCTAAGTATCACAATAGGTGAATGGGGGACAGAACTGCAGAAAGATGGGCATAATCAGAATTTGAAGAGTGCACTTGTTTCGATTCATGTAGTTAGTCCCCATGGAGCATACTTAATTATTGAAACTGCCTCGTGTATATCATTGCTCACGTGAGATAGCCAGTGGAGCTTGTGTTGACCATAAAGTGCATGACACTATGGGCCTGATTTACACATTTATAAATTAGGCCCTATCTGTTAGATCAGGGGTCTGCAACCTGTGGCTCTCCAGATGTTTTGGATTACATCGCCGAAGCTCCTACACCATTGGCTCCAATGGAGATGGTTTATGATGGTTGTAGTACAAAACCTCTGGAGAGCCAAAGGTTGAAAACCTGTATGTTAAATACTACAATGCAGTATTTTACCGAGCTGTCTGCAGCTCCCTAACATGAATAACTGTTCCAGACATTTTCTTGGTATCTTTTTTAGTCCAATATAAAACCTATCCACATCATGGCTCAGAACGAACAACAATCTTTTCCACAGAATGTTGTCGCTAATTTAATTGTGCAGTTTATCTCTGTCGGTTCCATGTGATCGAACCCCTTGGAACACAAAATCAGGGGATTTGAACATCATGTTTGCCCTATAAGTATCTGCTGGTGAGTTGGAGCACCTGGGGCCTTGCAGAGGACATAAATCTTACCCCCAATTGCTTCCTGCCGACAGTGCGGCTCAAATAAAATCTCAGGTGCCACAAACCCTCGAAATGGCCCCCTGATCACAGCGGGAAGATCGGCTGAAGCAGTGGTTGTGCCCCAACCACGTTTGTCGCGTTGAGTGCTCTGCAGAACCAGCACATTTGTTTGACTTGAGACTGAGTGCTGCACACTCTGTGAGGCTCTGTTGGTGAGGTGCCCCGAGTGGCAGTGTTGTGAGAGGTAGAGGCGGTTGGCCTGCGGTATCTCGTCGGCCCTCGATACGGACCGGACGACGGGTGGGCTGAGCTCCACAGTCTCTTTTCTCACTGTGTCTTGCTTCATCAACTGAGTGTGCAGCCTTGGACATGGCTTGAGGTTCCCCACTTTGCCAATGCCAGTGCATAGATCTGATTGCTGGACCCAGTCAGTTGGACGGCTGAGACTGCGGGGCGGCTGGAGGCCCTGGGCATTGACAGACTGCATCTGGCCTCTCAGCCCCGGAGTTAGTGGGTGCAGAGCGTGCATATTTAGTCTGTCTAGTATTTAGCTTTGCAGCATTTTGTGCTGTACACCGAGCCTGGCCAATGAGCTCCCTGGTGGTTGTACAAGAAACGTCTGTGCTTGTGCATTTTGGCTTGTATCAGAGGTCTGTCGGTCCTTGACCACAGTACATGTCCCATGCTCGCCACGACTTTTATATTCAGACGTTATCTCAGAGGGTCGCCCGGAGCACCATCTGGACGCTGTTGCAACTTCCCTGCTGTCTACCCAGCTTGTGTCCTGCAGTGTGGAGAGTTTGTTAGGTTCTGTTTCGCTGGGAAGTTCAGATTGGGCAGTCCGGGGCCTGGCCCCATGCTACACTGCATTCCTCCTGTTTGCCTGCACCTCTATCCGGTTCCTGCAGACTCCTGAGGCCTCCACTCCTGCCTCTCAAGTAAGGTCTACCCCCTCGAACACCTTTGCCATATCTTCAGTCCCCCCTTGCGGTCTAGCATGTACCGCAGCTGCCTCTCTCTCACTGCATCATCAGCGCCTGCCTGTGTCTCTGGGCCCTCTTCTCTGCAGCAACCTCGCCATTCCTTGCTCCCCATTGCCAACACTACACCTTAATTCCCAGCACCTGCTTTGATCCCCCCAACCTTCACCAGCTTCTGCTGGGTGTCTCATCTGTGCCCCAATTTGCCTTACCTGCATCCACCCATTGCTGTCTGATGCACAGATCTCCATCTTTCTGATTTATTTATCCTTCATTTGGGGCTTTGCTTGGGTCAGCATTGCCTACACCCTTGTTTGCTCTGTGGTTTGATCAACCCTGCTTCTTCTGATGGAGGGACCTCACTTCCCCTTACATGCACCTGTTTTTGTCAGCTGCACAATTTTGGATTTCCCACATGGAGCTCTCTCCCTTTTTGGGTCTCTGCCTGGGCCAACAACACTCACATCCCTTACCCATTGACATTGTGTGGCTGCTAGGCAGCCCGGCCTCTGTGTGCTGACTGACCAAGAACATGAGCATATCCACCTCAGAGACATTGAGGAGACCATCTTGGAAAGCTTCACTCATCACTACCACAGGTCATTGGTCACCCAGCCCAAAAGGACCACTTCACCTTACAGGATACATCACCTCAAATATCTGTGATAGCCTCTCCTGCAAAAAACTGCCTCCTCCTTGAGGCCCTTCACCAGTGAAGATTGATGCTTTTTCTTGTTTCTTCCTCCTGTCTCTGTCAACAGGCCTCACCTACTACACCTACACCTCATCTATCCCACTTTGAAGGAACTGACTGGTCGTTTTGTCCTGAAGAGCTCTGCTTGGACTGCCACCTGCCTTTGTATTGGCTGCTATCCCACCTGGTGAGTTTATTCACACACTGTGCAGATCCTCTGCCTGGCTCTCTCCCCCGCCCTGCCACTCAAATGGTGCTCTCTATCTCCCCTATTTACTATAACTGCTACTCTATCACCTATCCTATCTCCCTTACGAAGTCTGGAAGAAAAAAGCTGAAAAAAGCTCTACTGGCCTCCAATCCAGGCCTACCGATTGATAAAACTTAAGTCAGTGCTACTCCCAGGCAGACTATTACTAACATCCTCAATTCGGTCCCCTCCCCAGACCTGTGAACTCCACACTTGATCCCTACACTCTGCCCTTTCTCTGCTTCACCCATTAATGGCTGCACTAGATGGGAAGTACTCTTGGCATACTTCTCATCCTCTAGGTGCATCATTAATGTCTATCACAATGGCACTATCATGACCCAAGGTCCTCAACCTACTCTTCTCCTTCTTGACTGGTGCCTTCCCTCTCTCATTAACTTCCTCCTCTCTCCTGCTAATTCTCCTTCCTCCTCTCCTCTAACCTCTTCACCACCACCGACGGGCATTCCATGCCCATGTACCCCTCCTCTGAAATCTTTCAAAGGTGCCAATCAGCTTCACTTAGCTACTCTGAACACTTGTTCTTCTGTCAAACACTTCTCTGACATCTGTCTCCTTCTTGAAAACTTTGACCTCAAAGTCCTCGCCCTTACAGAGACGTGGTTCAGTACCAGCTCTGTCACGGCTCTGGACACTCTCCTTCCTGAGAGCTACACACTCCTCTCCTCCTAATTTTCCCTGCGTGTGTCCCTGATTCTATCATACCTACTCAATCCTGTTCCTCCTTTGAATGCCTCATCTGCAGGCTTGGGGTCTCCCTTACTCTCTCACTCAGTGCTGCTACCATCTATAGCTCCCCTCTGCCCTTTCACTCTCTTCCTCTCTGAACAGATCAACCTCACCTCCTCCCTCTTGACATCTAGTTCCAAACTCCTCCTCCTCTGTGACTTCAATATACACCTTGACTCCTCTCAATCAGCCAATTCACAGTTCCATTCCCTCTGTGACCCCCTCTCTCTTGCTATTCTTCCTTCTGGTCCGACCCACTCAGCAGGACACACTCTGGATACTTTCATCTCTGGAGACATCCCTATCTCTAATCCAGTCACCACGGCCTCTCCTGGTACGACCATCCTCTCCTATCCTCTTGCTTGGGGCCCCTCTGCCCTCTTTCTGAGCTGCAGTGAGTGTCAGTCGCTGCTTTTGCTATCACTGTCATCCCCCCTCCGACCCCTGCTTCTGACTCTGTCCTTGCTAACCTTCACCTCTCCATCTCTGATAGCCTTGCAATCATTGGCCCTGTCATGAGGGTCCACCTGAAGCCTGCCTCCAAGCACAACGGCTGGTATGACTTTCATCCAACTTCTCTGAAACGTAAGTACAGAGTTGCTGAATGGAAGCGGTATTCATGTAGCTCAGTTTCATCCTCTGACAAACTGGCCTGTAGCCAGGTCCAAAGGGAATATCATTTTTCTATCCACTCCAAAAAGAGGACCCACAATCAAGCCCACATCTCTGGAGCCACGAACAACATGGCTGAACTTTTCAAAATCTGTAAGGAACTCGCCAATCAGACTGCAGCTGCCACTTCTCTCCTTCCTTCTCAGGCTCTCTGCACCACTCTGGCCTTCCATTTCACATCTAAAACTGAGGACATCCTGTCCTCACTCTCCACAACCCCCTTTTCCACTCCCACTCCTGCCCTCCTGCCTCGCTTGGCTCCCCTCCCTCCACCACCGCACTCTCCTGTCTTCTGCCCATCACACCTGATGTGGTCTCTAAAGTTGTCTGCTTTATGAAGGTCAATCCCTCTCTTGCCCCAGATCCTGCCAAATTCTATAACAACTCCTTCACCACTGGCTCTTTCCCTCTATCCCTCAAGCACTCCCTTGTACACCCTCTCCTAATAAGCCATTTGCTGACTCCTCCTGCCCAGCTAACTATCATCTCATCTCCACCACCCCATCCCTGGGTAAACTCTGGGAGAAGTTGGTCCTCCCCCAACTGATCCATCATACTGAACTTGTTGCCTGTCTCCATGACCATCAATCTGCATTCTGGGCATCCAGAGGCACATAAACTGCTCTCGTGAACACCTGTGAAGACATGCTCGCAAATCTTGACTCAAACTCTCATGCAGTTCTCATTCTCCTTGATCTATCCTCTGCCTTTGACACGGTCAAACATTCAATCCTCATAAAACGGCTCTGTGATACCCTCGGCATCACAGATTGGGCACAGGAATGGCATACCTCCTTCCTCACTAACCACCCTTACCCTTCCCAATTGCAACTGGGCCCTTTCTCCTCCACCACCTCACTCTCTACTTGCAGCATCCCCCAGGGCTCTATCATTTCTTCTGTGTGGCTCTTAAACATCTATCTTGCCCCTTCTGCTCGCTTGATTTCACTTTCTCTCTGAATTTCCACTGTTGTGCTAATGATGCACAGCTTTCTTTCAAACATCCCTCTACTACCTCCTTTTCCTCCTCTCTCATCCCTGATTGTCGGACTGCTATTCAGGCATGATGTGTGGCTAACAATCTCTGTCTTAATGCCAGTAAGATGAAGATCCTTCTTATTGGGACACCTGCGTCCTATTTCCCTCCTATCGTCTGGCCACCCTCGTTGTGCCCTCTACCATCACCATCATGTGAGGCCAAAGATCATGGGGTCATCTTCAACCTCTCTGTCTCCTTCACCCCTCACATCATGGACCTTGACAAGAAGGCCCACTTCCAGATTCTCCTCCTTAGAGGCATTATCCCATTCCTCAACGTTTACCCAGAAGTTCTATGTCTCCAGAGCTGTGGTCCTCTCTAGGCTGGACTACTGCAAAAGCTTCTTCCTCAATCTCCCCCATTCATCCCTACGCCCCTTCAGCTGATCCAGAATAGGTCTGCAAGACTTAACCTTGGCCTCAAGCCCAGGAACCGTATCTTTCCAGCTCTTACATCTCTCCACTGACTCCCGGGGGCCGCAAGAATCAAATTCAAGACCCTCTGCATCATCCACAAGGCTGTTTGGGGCCTGGGGCCATGCTATCTCCAATTCTCTCTCCCTAAATGTTTCCTGCTAGAGCCCTCTGGTCCTCTAACTCCAAATCTCTGCTTGTCAAACGCTTCTCCATGCAGAGAGTAGGGGGTAGGTCTCTGTCTTTGGTTGGTGCCTCGCTTTGGAACAGCCTCCCTGCCCCTCTCAGACTTGAGCCTGACCTCCTTAAGTTCTGGAAACTTCTCAAAACTCTGCTCTTCTCTATCTCTTTCCCTCCTTCCCTTCCCTGCTAATCACCTTGCTGAGACTGGTGTCCTGGTCCTTTGTGAATCTCACAGGCTACCAGGCCATCTGCCCTGTCGACACCCGCACCCCCTGCCCCCAGCACGGCTTTTGTGGGCCCCCTGTCTGACGGCTGTGCATCACATTATTGGGATTCCCCCGCCCTAGCACTTAGCCAGTGGCCTCATCCCCTGGTGCCCCTTGGCACTTGCCTCCTGGGCTCTCACCAGCACTTGCCCTTACCTTGCTCCCTCCGTGTCTCCTTATCCTATCTCCTGCACTTCACTTCACTACACTTGCACGTCCGAATGGCACAAGACCTATTAGGACCACTATTGTATATTTACAGTTTTTAACTATTGTTTTTTAATCCCTTCTTCCCTCCCCACGTCCCTTGTGATGCCTGGAAACACCATTCTGTTGTATATGCGCCTACAAAATACTAAATAAATAAACAAAAATAAATAATAAATAAATCTATGGGACTGTAATAGTGCAGACTTACTTTTTATCAGCAGTATTTGGGTGTGATTCATGGAATTTATTGTACACTTAAAGGTGACTTTGCACACTTTACAGCGTGCAAAGCGTCTTTCACTGATTCCTGCATCAGACTTTGCGTGTATTTCCAGGACTTTGTACAAGTCTGCCGCATCTTTGTGCGCAGTCAAGCGCTATGCGTGACGCTCCACGCAAAGTGTGGGACAGGCCAACCCAAAGAAATAAATAGGGGGCGGAAAATGCATATTCCCCATTCTCCTGGCAAACAAGGAATAAAGTGGGCGTGTTGAGGGACCGCCAAAGCAAAGAAATCGCATGCCCATTCAAACACAAACCCAACCGTATTCCTGGATTTCAAAGCGCATCTTCACGTCGGAAAGAGTCAGACGCAAACCTTGTGATCTAACCGGCACAGGATAGGAGGAGCAAAGTACTATGCACATAGGAACCAAAACACAAAGGTAATGTATACATATTAATGTAGGGGTGACGGCAGGTAGTTAAGGTGCTGCTTGGAGTTAGGGGTGATCGCATGCAGATTGGTGGGGTGCTGACTTGAATTACAGGGGTTTGTACGCAGATTAACCGGCCGTAGCCCTGAGTTGCAGGAAATTAAATGTTGATTATTGGGGTGCAGGTTTGGGTTATGGATGTTCATAGTCCATCTCGTAGGTGGATGGCAGGCAGTTTTGCCAGGATGCTGGATGGTGGGGATGTGGTAGTTGCAAAGGTTGGTATGTGTCGCTGGTTTTGGTTTGCGCGGGGACATGTGTGCATTTCGGCTGCCACTCTATTTTCTTTGTGCATCGGGTTACTTTGCACCCTGAAATCTACAAATATGTAGAATGCGCAAGGGTGCAAAGTTGTTTTATTTGCACAGTATTTTGCAGGGACTTTGCACTTTTTCCATGAGTCATGCATTTTGTCTTTTATGGGGTTTACAAACACGATTTAAATGCGGCTGCATCTAACACCTTTTAAAGTAATGGGCATTTATAATGTTCAATAGGTCTAGAGCCTTTATTTCTTACCACATATCATTTACCCCAATTCAACCTTTTTTTAAATGATTTAAATCTTTGTGCGCAAAGGAACAAAAGGCTAATATTGCAGAAGCTTTGTGCAAACCAGGCCACCAATGCATTTCACTGTCTCATAGCCTTCTTAGCGGAACTAATGAGTAAACCTTGTCCTGGGTTTGTGGCTAATGAATGGCTGGTTGTGCAGTGCACCCAGTAAAATGCAAACCAAATGAAATGTGCGGAAAAATATGAAAATTAAGGTAATATGCAGTTGCGAAATGAACGTCCAATGTCATCTACCTTCTTACAGTAAACTATGTTTATGGCGAACTCTGTATACTTTAGTTCAGTGATCCCCAACGTGTAGCTCGCGAGCAACATGTTGCTCTCCGGACCCTAAAATGTTGCTCGCGTGTTGTTCTGGGTCATTGTGTGGAGGCTAAGAAGATGGACATTCAGGGATGAGACAACAATGGCAGTGTACCCTGAGCCAGAACTGTACAGGAAGGCTAGCCAATCAGCCTACTCTATTTGACAGGCATGACATACTGTTAGTTGTTGAAGCTTTAGCTGTGGATGCATCAGTAGAGTGGTCTGAGTGGTGGGGCAGGCCAGGTGGGTGCAGGGAGCATGGGGGGTGGCTACAGAAATGAATCCCTTGGGGCTTCAGATGACAGTCCCCAGTGATTGAAGAGAACCTGAAGCACAGAAACTAAGCTGGCCTGGCCATCCATCTGAATACCCATTGTACTGCTCTGTAATCAGAAGTCAAAATGCCTCCCCACTGAATCGAACCTTATTCAGACAATTTCTATTTTAGCACTCTAGAAGTTCTATGCCACTTGTAGCTTTGGTACACTATGAGGTGCATCGCTGGCTGGATAAAGAATACAATCTAAAAAGATAATGTTGCTGCCAACTGAGCCTTCTCCTGCTGCACTCAGGTAGACAGCAAAGGGGTTTGTCGTCGAATAGTACGAATATAAGTAAGAAAATAAGTGACTTGAATGCCCAACTGTCAAGGAAGTTCCAATAAGCTTCTTCTGTACATGTATGATTTGCATTTGTTGCCAAAATGCAATTTTTTGGTCCAAAATGTTCCACAATAATTGCATAATCTTTGTGAAGACATTCTCATCTTCTTATTCTTCTTTCCAGTATGTAAGTGCATTATTGGGAAAAATAATCAAACCAAATGCCTGTGTTTGTGCTCTGCTGACAATTGCCAACTTCTGTGCCTTTATACAGCTGGTGCCCAAATATTGGGCAAATAAGCGGCATGCATGCTCGAACTTTCCTTCTTAAACAATTTTCTTATGCCAGTTTCTTTACATGTGAAGTTTGTGTTTGCTGGCCCTATGCATTAAAATTGGCACAAATGTTACATACTACTTGTATTGCAGTGCCTGATGGGAAAATTCACATCGAATGATGCTTTGCTTATATGGCATTTGACTAATGGGTTGCTAAGGGGAATGAACTACAAATTGTGCACAATTAATTGGTGTAGCTACCTATTGCAATTCACTTACGTTACTGAAAATAATTTCTTAGTGACATAGAAATTATTTTTACTTTAGTATAGTGTTTCTTGCTAGATTCTTCCTGCTTCTAAATTCTTTAAGAACGGATATTACCCAATGTAATGTACTGAATTCATCAACCTCGAGCGATGAATGGCTAAGTCCACCCTGCCACAGGTATGAACATGCGAAATGCAAGCTGACCCCATGTCAAGAGAGTGCACTTAACCAGTGAGATATACAACCACAGACATATGTGTACAATATGAAGGAAGAATCCCACCCCTTCTGTAAAGTGGTCTTCAAAAGTTCCAATTTGTGAACAATGTTACTTGCCCACTAGCATGCTTAAGGATGCACCACTTACAACTATATTTACCAGGGGATTGCTTGGGCAAAGAGTACCCAAATCCATCAGAAATAGTTTTTTTATTCCTAATCACTTGTCTTAAATGTAACAGACCTTGAGTGCTTTAAAAAGCACTATTTTCCGCTAGATTTCTTAAGTGGATAACTCTCCCCTCACACAAAGCCTGGTTGAAATGTTCTTTAAATTCTACCATATTATGTCCAGTGTTACTCATCCTGTGCTCCTAAAAATACACAATTTGCCTCTAAAGATCCTGACAATCCCTTTGGAGGGATAGATGGGGCAGCACCAAAATAAGCCTTTATATTTTGGAGTAATGCTACTGTTAAAACGTGCTTAAAAAACATTTGCCATTAAATCGCTTGAACATTTCCTGGGAGAGAACTCCAACCACTCATATATTTTGTTACATCCTGCAATGTTTTGGAATAATTTTCCTGGACTAGTGCCTAGAAATGCACTGTTGCCACTTAATTTACCAATTTAATGTCAAATGATGTTTAAGGCCATTATGAATTACGGGGACTAGGCTTAAACCTGGATGAGATTACTGTTAATTACTAATAATTAACAGTGCTAGTAGCATTATTGAGCTTAGTACAGTTAGGATGTGTTCCAATCATTTTACCACTGACTGAATGTCGATAAATTACATCAAAGTGCTGAAGTTGCTCACCATTTCATCTGACACTCAAATGTTGCTCATTGCTAACAAAAGGTTGGGGACCCCTGCTTTAGTTGTTTGTTTTAATGAGCGCCTATGACTTTGTAGTCAAAGGTGCATTGTTTTTTTTTAACAAGGGTACAATCATAAAGCCTCTTAATACAAGGGAACAGAGAGGGGTGTGTGTGTGTGTGTGCGCGTGCCTGTGCGTGTGTGTGTGTGTGTGTGTGTGAGAGAGAGAGAGAGAGAGAGATAGAGAGAGAGAGAGACAGATAGAGAGAGAGAATATGACGAGAAATGAGAGGAGAGAGAAGCAGAGAGAGAGGGAGAGAGAGAATTGTACCCCTCAACATAAACTCTCTCTCAACCAGTGGTCGAAGTATACGAAAAGAAGTAGTGGAACTATGTTCCCTACTGACCTGCACCCACTCCCCACAAACCCCATCATCACGTCCCCTCCCATACACAATACACATACCGAGACACTTCCATCTGCTGTTGCAGTGCACTGAAAGTGCAAGTTTCAACTTCTTCCTACACTTTTATTTTAAAACGAAACCATTATGGAAAGGTTTCTTTTTAAAATAAAAGTATAGGAGCTGTGAATGGTAATTTAGAAAAGTAGAGGAGCACCGCTCCCGACCGCTCCCGCTCACTTCGACCACTGCTCTCAACCCCCACCAATGGTGTTTCTAGTTTCTAATCTGGGACTAAGCAGGGCAGATTGCGAGGAGGAAATGTGATTGCTTGTTGTCCTTGGCCAAAAGTGACCCCACCCCTCAGTCTTCACTGCAAGGATGCGTTTGCGACTTGGAGTTCATCTAATACAGAGTTCTGCAACCTGCTACCTGCCCAGTGTTTTGGACTACAACTCCTATGATCCCTCACCATTGACTATTCGGGGTGGGTTTGATGGTAGTTGTACTCCAAATTAACTGGAGAGCCAAAGGTTTCCAACCCCTGCTCATGGACCAAATACGGACTTGCAAACCACTTGTATCACGACAACTGTCCCATGGAACCTAACCAATCTAAAAAGTGGGTCTATCTATCTATCTATCTATCTATCTATCTATCTATCTATCTATCTATCTATCTGTCTGTCTGTCTGTCTGTCTGTCTGTCTGTCTGTCTGTCTATCTAATATTATCTTAACGTTGTTCACGTACTTCTCAAGCAGACGGAAAGTTTAAGTAGCAATTCCCAAGCTCTGATAAGCATTTCTCTCTGCAAGCAGTCCATTTTTCTCTCACCATCGAATAAACACCGTTGAACGTTTTCCCTGACTGTTCATGAACATAACTAACATATTTCATGGACTCTAGAAGCCTGGACAGGGCTTAGAAAATAGTTACAGATGGCATTTGGAAGCAGTTTGCTTTCATTTTAAATAAGGCAGGTGCATAATACAAGTTTTTGTTTTTGTTTTAATATAACAGTTGCGATTCACTTGCGTGTAAATTACACATCCCAAAATAGTGTAAGTGCCACTGTCTTTTTGTCAACCGCCCACTCAGATGTTCTTTCCTGTGTCTAATTCATATGAGAAATGAACATGTGTAAATTAATGCAAACGGAGGCATATTTACGTTTGCTGACAGAGTACCTTAATTGGCTATTTTCCAAGGCTGCACCGTCCACTGTTGGGAAATTAGAGGCACCTGCCTTCTCCTGACAGAATCTCCCGTGACCTTCTTGAGCTGTTCCCTGACAGCATGTGGCCTACATTCCTGATGCCCTGCTCTCCAGACAATCATTTGAAAATCCGCCCGTGCCTCGCGGTTTTGCACATTCCACGTGAGGGGCCAACACTGAGTTTCTGTCACGTTGTGAGCAGTAGCTCCTCTGGAAACCAGCAGGTCTCGGATGACTTTCTCTGTCCCACTGTCTTAAAACAACTTGACTGGTTACAACCGCCCTGGGAGAACATGATGTCTCAAGGAGGCGCTAGAGAAATGATCTGCTCTGGCAACCCACTGCATTAATGCCTCTGTGTAGCCATGTCCTCGCAGTGCATTGCACAACGTTGGTCCCAACATGCTACTAAGAAAATCTATGCAATATGTGTTACATATTTCTTTCTTTTATAGCCGCATTTTGTTTTGCGATGATTTGAAATAAAATTAGCCAGCAAAAGCCCTAACAATTCAGTTTGAAAATGATAACAAGCATTGGCAATGCCAACAGTGTGGGCATTTACTGCTGTTCTTTGCATTTTAAAAGGGGGATGCGATAAGGGTGTGCAATAGAGCAAGGGAGAAAGCCATTGATAGAGGGGTGCCATTGTTGATGTGCAAGAGGAAATATGCGTGAGAACGTGTGTGAGAGAGAGAGGATAAGACATAAAGCAGGTATGTGAGAGGAAGGATGAGGGGAGATAGTAAGAGGGGGTAAGATGGGGTAGGGTGTGTGGGGCAATAAAAGTAGTAGGTTGTTGGTGGGGGTAAAGAGAGGTGGTAGTGTTGAGGAGAGACAGGGGTAGAATGGCTGGCGGTAGAGGGGGGTAGGACATGTGGATGGGGTAGGGAGAGAAGGGGTAGGGTGTGTTGGTGGAAGTAAAGAAGGAGGGGAAGGGTGGGTATAGGTAAATAAAGTTGGGGTAGGCTGGGTGGGAAAAAGGGTTGGTAGCTTGGGTGGTGTGTTAAACGGAAATGATATTATGCCTCCTTTTGACTTATATTGGCCTAAGCCTAGTTACTCTGCAAAGAAAACTGCGTTTGCAAAGTTACGATTTCTGATCGACTTCGCCGTCATTTTAGAATCATCCACCATTATGATTTCTGTTCGTATGATTCTCTGTTCTAAAATGGTGGACTGTGTTTTCAACTTGCAACCGAGCCTCCCGACCTTTGAGTTCTGTTAATGGTTAGACTGTCCGCGGGACGACTGTTTAGATTAGGTAAAGAGACCTTGTACTACAAATGAACCGTTGTCTCAGTATTGTCTACGCTAACAAGTCTCATCCACGAATACACATCGGTGACAATGTAATGCAAACGCCAAGCGTGGACACAGGTTGAACTACATTGTGTTGGGATATAGAATAAGGCTTACTGTGGGATCCGAGAATATACATCGCCATTGTAACTTGATGGAATTGCAAACTTATGTAATCCTTCTGCATATTATTGTATAAGCTGTATGTGAACTCGGCACAAACTCTAGACCACAGATTATTAACATGTAGAGGAGCCGGACCAAATTGTTGAAATGTATACACCGCATGAATGTTCAGATGTCCAGCACTCTCTCTCCTCTCTTTGACGGGCTGGTACTCATTGTGGGGTGTTGAGAGTCAGATAGCTATCTGTTTCTATGCTTCTTTGTGAACTGCGCAGAATAAAAGATATGTGAATCTTTATAGCCCGTGTTTGGTGTATTTCAATTTGTGGTACTCAGCCTCGATATTTCCTTTTGCTTTTATAGGTGGAGGTAGAGAGTGTGGGGTATGGTATGGTGGTGTAGAGAGGGTAGGGAGAGAGAGTGGTGGGGTGAGTGGGGGCAGGGTGGGTGAAGGTAGAGAGTGGAGGTAGGGTACAGAGAGTGGGGTATTGGGAGTAGGGGCAGGGCGTATGGGGTAGAGAGATGGAAGGTACTTTGGGTGGGTAGAGGTAGAAAGCGGGGGTGTAGAAAGAGTGGGGTAGGGTAGGTAGAGCGGGTGGGTGGGTTTGACAGACTGGGATAGGCGGAAATACATGCTACAGTAACATATACCATGCTAAGACTCACATTTGCCATGAATGTTGGTTACATGTAGATCGAACGCATTTTCTAAATTACAAACATTTACCACAAAATAATGTGCATTCTTGTCTCCGTAGAGTGAATTTATACGACTATAAAAATATTCAAACATGATTCAACAAGTTGGCACACATTCTATTGTAATTCAATCGAATATTATTTGTTCATGATGCATGTACACAACACTTTGGTTTCAAAACTGTTTGGTGTGTAATTTCAAACCCTGAGCAGTTTTGGAAAGTAAAATGTAATTCATAACACAGGGATCACATGCTCCCTGCTGCAATTGGCAGGGGGAGTCATGGATTCATTGAATGCAGTACGCTCGATGCATGTATGTCTCGAGCACACACACAGTGCAAATATGTATCTGGCATGCTAAACCAGCACTCTGAGGCAACTCCTGTTCCATGTAATCTGAGGCACATTTGTTTAGATGACTAATTTAGAACGGTGAATGCAGAGATATATATTTCTATGAAGCCTTGTGAAGTTGTCTTCTATTTTCACAGGAAGTGCTCACATAGTTCACACAAGTCAGGGCAAATACAACCTGACATCGAACTCTCAAATGGACAAAGTAGTTCAATATATGTCAATTACTGTTGGATTATAAAATAATATTCAAAGGGCACAAAGCTCATCGCTGAAAGTAGCCCAATTAGGAAAGTCCCTATGCTGCTCGAAACTGGAAAGCCTGTTTGACTTGCTGTTTACAAAGCTGCTGATTGGAGCACATTTTGTTAGGGAGCTCCTCATTGGGGAGTAGAGCGGAGCAGTTTGGAAAAAGACATCTTTGAGAGTTGGCCATTTCTTTCCTTGGCATTGCTGTTTGCTATGCCAACCAGATATTCTCAGGTCCAAGCCCCACTTCCCCTCTGTTCTCTTTATAATAATGATTTTGGCAAATCTGTGGCTTGCGCCACAAATATTTGCCAAAATCAAAAAAGTTTTTTCTTCATCATAAGTTTGTGTTAACCTTTTCTATTGTGCTGGCATTTACACTAATACACACCACGTTCTCAGTAAATGCACAACTGGTTATTCATCTAGTTTATGTTTAGTACCATGAATCAGGGTTTGTGTCAACAGTGCAAAGTCACTTTTCAGCAGTGCAAATTCACTTTGAACCGGGCAAATATTCCATGAATCGGGCCTATATTATCCCGCTAAAAATAGAAGAAAGACTGGCCTGGCACTAAACCACTTTCCAATGGCTCTGAGCTGCTCACCTGGCACCACAGACTGCTCCCCTGTCAGCAGCCAGCCTGCACCCCCCAACGATGTGCAGCACCAGCTGCTTGTCATCCTCCATCCTCCATAGTGCGATCTGTGGGTGTCGGAAGCCTCATGGTGCTCATCCTGGGCACCCTCTGTGGTTAGACAAGCCCTAGCCCCTGTAAAGGGGGTCAGTGCAACACCAAATCCAACAATCGGGAGCTCTTCAATAAACATCCTTACAAATGTAGCCACGCTAGACACATATGAGATGAAAGAAGAAAGAATCCCAGATTTAAAAAAACTAGGATTCAGTGAAAGAAAATGGCTGCCATGTGGCAAAAGAGCCCATACTCGAGAGCCAATCACATAATAGTGACATCACTAAGAACCTGCACACCCAATCAGCTACTGCTTACATGTCAAAGCACTAGAGCAACCCCCACTCATCAGTGGATGGGTATTGTCAGAGACATTTTAGATCCAAACATCACTATAACAGTAACTTGGTTGTTTAATACAAAATACATTGAAATATGTAACATAAATTAAAAGCTGAATATTTTTAATAGCACCAATCAAGTCAAATAACTGTTTCTTAACATAAACAGATTGCAGCCACCATTTTGGAAGCAAAAATGGCTGACAAATTTACCACATAATATAAATTAAGCCAAAGAGTGCACAAGAGGGGTGTAGTTGGAGGGAACATGGGTGGGAATGGGGGGAAAATACTATACATTTCACTTAGCAGTGGAAATTAAATGGGTGGGACACAGAGCCAAACTGCATAAATCCATCCTCCTATGTCATCTGCATTGAAAAGCATTACAAACCTACATTCAAAGCCCCTATTTCAAGCTCTTATGTTAAAGCACTTATTTTAATGACAATAGTTTCGGCTTTAAAGGTAGCACTTTCAGCGCCACCTAATAGCCAAAAGTAAAAATGGCTTCTAAAAATAGTTTTTGAACGCAGTTCACTTTTCCATGCTTACAGTTGCTTTGGGTATATTAGGACAATGCGATTGTTTTGCATTTCCTTTCAAGCTGATTTGTGTCATTTTTCAATTGATCTATGAAAGGATCACTAGAGTTTAGACGAAACAAGATAGCAAGTGAACTTGTGTTAGCTCCTAGGAGCTAAAGAGAGTAGGTTTGCTGTTACTGTTGGAGATCGATTTTGATAGTTACAAGACAGCTGTTTGGTGAGATTAATGAGTTTATGTACCTGCTGCAGAGACGTGGATGTGGTCCAGAAGTAACTTTTCCCCATCCTGCCTGGCAATCTCAGTCCTTAAATAGGCTCTTGTCAGTAGAATCGGCAACACGTTTTAAAAAGCATTCGTGATAGGCCTTATTCAACATTCAGTATAACCCTTATTTAGCCTCCATGAAAGGCTTTATTTAGCCTCCGTGATAGGCCTTATTTAGCATTCTTGACAGGCCTTATTTGGCATCTTTGATAGGCCTTATTTAGCTAAGGGCCTCGGTGAGATGGGAAATATGGGATAGAGTTGGTTTGCACATAGTAGTGTCAAGCATTGCAGATTGGACAGGAGCTGGAAATTGGCCCAATCTGATAGCACTCACCCTGATCCAGTTCTTCCATTTTAGGCAACGGCACCACGAGTTATGGGACTTGTTCTTGCGCATTTACCCTTAGTACAATCCCTATCATATGGAGTGTTGTTGCTATATAAATAAATCAATCACGAAAGCAAAATCATTTAATCTGTAAGTGGTCAACAAAGGACATTCCAAGGTGGCTAAGTGAAATGCAATCATTTGGCCATTAATCGCATTGATTTGTTTTGTAGAAAAAGTAGTAAAAAAGTCAAACTGTCAACTGAAATTGAACATATGCAATTGTGCATGCTCCAACATTAGAGGTGGAGTTTGCAATCAATTTATGTGTTCACAATGATGTGATAAACTAGTTAATGTATGCCTTTCTGAGATGTTATTGCATGCCGTACAGGATGCCAAGTTAAAAACAGAGGGAAGCTGTCAGGTCACGTTACAAATCACTTGGACTCTCAAACAGACTAGAAATACTGGCTGGATAGATACTAGCATGGGTCTTGTGGACCAGATCCTGCTATGAGACTTCCAACCAGTTAAACGGCACAAAGCCGCTAAATGGATGTAGATTGCAAGACAATAATGAACAGATCTTGCATAAAAATCAATGAAAATACTTTCTCTCGAAGAAACCTCGACCCCACAATGACCTTATGAAAGTTAATCTGGTTCAGGGGTCTTCAGCCATTGGCTCTCCAGAAGTTTTGGACAACAACTCCCATCATCTCTAACCAGCACAATCATTAGCCAGATATCATGGGAATTGTAGTTTGAAACCTCTGGAGAGCCAAAGGTTGCAGATCCCTGAATTCTACTTGAACGGAAGTCACCCACCAAAAATCCACCTCAATTGGCTTAAAGTGCAAAGGGTGTCTTTAGATGTTTCTTCATGATTCGAGGCACTTGTGATGGCAGCATTGGTTGCAAGAACTCCAGAAGGGCTCTGACAGGAGGAATTGAAGTTCAGACAACAGAAGTGCAACTGAGTGCTTATTGCTAGTTGACATCCTCAATGGAGCTTCCATTGTTATCGGAATAAAACAAGTAGTGCATCTAAGTTTAGTTTCTTAGCCCTGAGCATGTGCCTTGTACTTTCCTTGGTGCGGATCAGGACTATTGCAAATACAATACACGTTCAATACCAATATAAAGAACTGGCTTCTTAAAATCAAATCAGTTTATAAGGATGCTTTGTAAGAGGATTCAATTCAACCCTACAGCTAAGTCAACGCCTAGTCTAGAATACTGAATGAAAACCCTTATTGATATACCTTTATGTCCAGTTCATGCGTTCTGGATGACTACCCCTATATAACACCCCTCTCTTGGAATCCTCCTGACCCCACTGAGCCAAGAAGTAGTTCTGTTTTGCAAGTTAAAAGGTTTATTTGATAATTTAAACAATAGATATAGATATCACACTTTATAATAAATTAATAATTGAATATCACACTTAATCTGATATGATAAAGATGAACAACGGAGAATCTGGCACTAGCACACTTCTTTATAATCACTAAGGAGTTGACATGAAATGGATAAGATAGCACACAGGTGAATAGGAACAAAAGAAGAAGGTGGTACAGAATGCTTTATGTAAGCTCAGGTGGATGCAATATTCAATGAATGCAGTACAGAAAATACTCAATATGATTTCAACCAAACAATGTAATCACTTTTCTCTGGCTATTCACTCCCCCCCTCTTTATGCAATGCAAGGAAATGGGAGGAAAGCACACAGTTCTCAGAAATGCAATCAATGTAATTCAGTTCAATCCCCCCCAACTTAGACTACAGACGTTGAAAACACAGCCCAAAATGCTTTGATATGTGCTGGCAATGGAGTGAAAAATATATGCTAAAATGCTTTTAATTCCCTTTAGAGGTTCAGGGTGAGTGAAATCAAGTTAATATTAGCTCAGGCTCACTCTAGCAGTGATGCAGGGATGGTTTTTATGAGGCAAACGATTTTTTTCACAGGAAAGCAAAAGCAGCTATCTTTTTGCAAGTGGAGAAATTTTCAAATCGCGGCAAAATTCGCGGATGCGTCTGGCGCGATTACAGAGGAACTACAAGGACTAACACTATCGTTTTGGGGTCCTAGGAAAGCCTAGGATCTCAGCTTCCAGCTGAAAGTTACTGCAAGTCTCTAAGTCACAAACGGTCGCGGAGATATGAGCGATTTTGTGAAGGTCGTTTTTCAGATTTGAAATTTTGAAGTTCAAAAAGACAAGTGCAGCTTGCAACTAGAAAATGACAAGTGACAGCTTCACAAATGACAGGTGACAGTTAGGAGACAGTTCTACTTAGATTAAACTAGCTTGAATTAAATTATTTTAACTAGGAGATTGGTTCTGCACAGTTTTCTAGGTACTCACACTATATTCTTGAGTGAAATGGGCCTCGCCATGGATCTGGTCAGGTTTTGGACTGCACTCTGGTCTCTGCACTTCACAGTGATCTGGGTCTGCTCTCTCTCTGGATTCTGAAGATTGAGGGATTTAAAGTCTGGATCTTTCTGCACAGCTTTCTCTGGAGATTGATGGAAGTAAATTATGGATTTTCCCGGCAGAGCTTCCAGCTGCAAATGGATTTGAAAAGTCCCTATCTGTCCTGTCTGTCTGCTTTTATGTGTTTAGAATGTGGGTGTGTTCTAGCATCACTAGACCCTACCTCTCTCTCAGCTTCTAATTGGTCAAACTTCCATTTCTCATTTGATTGGGGGAGCTAAGTTGTGTCAGAGTGATGTCATTTTACAGCCTGCAGAGTGTCCACTCCTCTGCCAAATTGCACACAATCTATATATGATAACAAAAGACATATTTGCACAGGTAAACATTGGTTTAAAATTACATGCACACATCACATATCACAGGAGATATACCCTGTCCAAACTTTGCTCTTCCTGGGGGCTTGCATTCAGAAATGGCAATATTTTGCACTTTTTAACTGATTTGCAATACCGGACATTACCCCAAATTTACACACATGTGCGCAAGGAGTATGGACATTAGTTGATGAAGTGTCAGATTTTTCACATGCACACATTTTGAGTAATATCCTCTTTTCCGCTAAAACCCCCCTGAACATGCCACCGGTTCGAAAAACCTCTTAAAATATGGGCAGAAAAATCACAAGAATTATGGTGTCATTTATACAATTTTCACATGTCCGCTCTATGAGTTATTCATCTTTTTCTAAAACCATATTCTGGCTATAGAGGTGTGTCTTTTCATGTCACATGGTACAGAAACCAGTCTTTCCAGTTTCTGGCAAGCTCAGAGACCCTGCCCCTCCCAGCTTCTGCCAAGAGGAAGCTCCATTTACGACTCCAGCCAATAAAACATTTGCCTGAGTCAGGACAGGGCTTTGTTCAATTTCCTGCAGAGCCCAGGTAATTCAATCAGGGAAGTGTCATATCCCTTTTGGTGTGAGCAGCAAAAGGGCAGCTAGGCCTGGGAACACAGCTGTGACTCAAGTTTCACTCCTGATGGGGGTAGTTGCCAGGCAGAATTGGAATCTCTTTAAGCCAGTTTCAGATAAAATGTCACTTTTTGTTCCCCAGTTTCTGCATTCAAATAAAACTAAACATTTTTACATATGCAGCTAGAATGCTGATTCTAAGTTTAAAACTATGACATTTAAACAATTGCAACCTATGTGACACTCAAAGTAGGTCACTCATTTCTTTTAAACATTTAGATTTGTAGTGTCTTTCAGTGCAAATTTACTTAAATTGCTGAAATCCACAGCTCAACCAGTCTTGTTATAAACCTTCAAGTCACTTCAGAATATAACTTTACATTGTATCCACCTCTCAGTAAGTCTTTCTTTGGCTTGCTTTGGGTTCATCTATTCAGTTTTCTACAAAAAAGTAAAATCTGGTGGTTTTAAAATGCCGGCTTTTGGATAGTGGTGAGTACTGGTACTGCACCCCTTTTTGGGATTTAAGAAAATGAATTCTCCACAGTTATGGGTTTGCTTTTGGCAATCAGCATTGCCATTCCCAATGGTTTCAGACTACTCTGTGGGTAGTCCAATGGTGGTTTTAGGCAGTGTCCTTCTGTGCCCATAACATCGGCAAAAATGGGTGGCAGCCTATTCTTCATGCACTTCCCTGTGCATTTTCTGGGAAACTCTGGCCATCATGATGTTTTCCATGTCAGTACTGCACAGTTTTGAGGTAGGGCTCGGATGCATGGGTAAATACATCCCACAAGCCCCCCTCTTGCGATGGCCATTCGGTTTCACTGATGGGACTCGCAAGACCTGGGATGTAGTTCTCATCTTCTTCCGGTAGATGGCCAGTTCAGCATCTTTTTCTCCATCCGGTACTGATCGATCGGTTCTCCTCGCCGGTCCTGATGGGAAGATTGGGCGGTACCCCGGGCCCGTTGCGTCTCTGCTCCCGGTCTCCGGATCGTCCTCCTTGGTCATTCTCCATGGTTTCATCTCTCCTAGGATGATAAAGCAAAAGCGGCAATACCTACTCATAGACGTTTTTCCACCACTGTAGAGATAGTGGGGCAGCATATGCATTTCATCATAACAAAACATTACATTCTTATTTTAAAAAAAAAAAACAGTATAACTAAGAGACAGTTTCATGCAAATCACAATATTTTAGAGACTAGATGTGGTATGTTTTATGGTTGGAACTGAATTAGTCTGAGACAGTGCCCGCTAGGATTCCAGAGGATTCCTCCAGTTGTTGCAGAGCGTGCCTGGGATGGCAACATTTCAACTGGTTTATGTGGACCCACTTGTCTTCCCCCTCTGCCGAACCGCCTTTGGGGATGCGGATCTTGTAGGCCACAGGGGAGATCTTGTCGATGATCTCAAAGGGTCCCTCCCACGTAGGCAAAAATTTCCGCTGTTTTGCCTGGTTTCTTTGGAAGTTGTATAGATAGACCCGGTCTCCCACCTGATATTCCTTCCTGGAAGTCTTCAGGTCATAGTGGGTCTTCATGCTATCAGCCGATCTTTCTAGATTCCGCTGAGCGTAAGCAAAAGCATGTTGGAGGTGTTTCCTTAAATTCTCTACATACTCATGAGTAGTGGAGGCATTTATTAGTGTCTGCTCTTGGGTCCTGTAGAGCAAATGCTGCAGAAGCACCATCTTGCGCCCAGTCATCAACTCAAATGGTGACATTTTGGTTGCAGATGAAGGGGTAGATCTGATGGCCATTAGGACCAGAGGTAATCGGATATCCCAACTTGGCCCAGAATCTGCCACAAACTTTTTTAAGATGCTCACAATTGTCCGGTTGTAGCGTTCTACTGCTCCAGAAGAAGCTGGTCTATAAGCAATATGCAGCTTTCTCTTGACCCCCAGTATCTCCCACATCTTTGTCATCACTTCACTGGTGAAGTGGCTACCTCTCTCTGACTCAATCCTTTGAGGTAGACCAAAACGGGAAAATATGTGGTTAATCATCAAGGCAGCTGCGGTTTCTGCCTTGCAATTTGGGGCTGGGAGACATTCCACCCACTTGGTAAACAAGCATGTCACAGTCAACATGTACTTATTCCCCCTAGCCGAGCGAATCACGGGGCCTACGAAGTCGATTTGTAAATCTGACCATGGCAGTGTCATTCCCCGCTTTTGGAGAGGCGCACGGTGCGTGAGGGAGGATGGCTGAAATTGTGCACACACAAGACACCCCTTCAAGTATTGGTCGAGGTCCTGCCCCATGTGTGGCCAGTATGCAACCTCTCTTAAGATTTCCAGTGTTGTGTGAAACCCCCTATGACCGGCGGTGGCCGCATCATGGGCGTGACTTAACATCAGGCTTCGGAATGAGGTAGGAACCACCCACTGATCGTGGCCAGCTTTGGATTTCCTTACCAACAAACCGTCTTGGATCCGGAACATTTTTGGACACTTCATCAACACTCTTAGGTCCTCTTTCCCAATGTAATCGGTATCCGTCAGGGGAAAGTTCTCAGGGTCCTCAAGGTGCTGGTAAAATTTTCCAATAATTGGATCCCCCTTCTGAGCGGTAATCAAATCAGCATCAGGGGTCTCCTTACTCCATTGTACAATTGAAAGGTCGTTGTGAGCATTTGTCTGGGACCTAGTGATAGCAGTGACCTGGATTTCCCCCAACAGGGACTCAATCTCAATTAGATCCCCTTGGATGGCCCCGGTTTTGGCCAGCTGATCAGCTAAGTCATTTCCAGTTTTGTCTGGTCCCTCTACTTTGGAATGACCCTTGATCTTTTTCCAATAGATGGTCATCTCATTCGAGGTGACCAGATCATCAATGTTTTGAATCAACTTCCCATGTTTCAAGGGTTTGTTGTTAGCACATAACATGCCTCTGGTTTTCCAATTAACCAGGTGCTCCACGAACCCGTTCCGTACATAATCCGAATCTGTGATTATGACCAGTTCGCGGAGTTGATGCTGGACAGCAATGAGGATGGCCTGATGCACAGCCATCAATTCTGCCACCTGACTACTTCGGGGACCAATTTTGTATCCAGCGGAGGGTTCTGGGGACTCATTCACCCATGCATTTCCTACGCCGGCCACCAGTTCTTTCTCCCCGTTGTTGTCAACATGGTAAGAGCATCCATCCACATACACAGTGGGCATTCCCTCACACTTGTCTTCTTCAAAGACTTTGTGTGGGGAATTAAGGTATGCCTCCGTGTTGTCCTTGATTTTTAGACTTTCGTCCTCGAGACAGTTTTCTCTGGCACAATCATGCAAGTCAGCCAGACCTTGCGCGAGTGGACTCTTCTTGTTTTGGCCATATCTGACCTCCACAGGAAAGCCTTGCATTGACAGAATCCAGGAAGTAATTCGGGAATTACTCACATTTCCGGCCCGGATTCTGTCACTTTGGAGATATTGCAGAGGCTGGTGTGGAGTCTCCACTATGATGTGTTCCCCCTGGATAAACGGGCGGTAATTCTTCAATGCCCACACCGTTGCCAGGAGTGCCTTCTCACAATCGTTGAATTTTTCCTCCACAGAGGATAAAGTTTTGCTCGCATAGGAGATTACTTTATTGACCTTGTCATGCTTTTGGTATAATACTGCCGTCAAGCACGTATTAGAGAACCCTGTCTCCAGGAAGAACTCCTTGTTTCTGACAGGGTAAGCTAGGCAAGGCGCTTGTGAGAGGCTTCTTTTGAGTTGTTTTACCGCCTCGGCTTGTTCTGGACCCCATTCCCACTTGACCCCCCCTTCAGGAGATGAATCAGGGGTCTGGTGATCTCTGCGTAGCCCTCAATGAACTTTCTGCTGTAATTAGTCAGTCCAAGGAGGCTCCTTAGTTCCCGCAGAGTTGTGGGGTCTTTCAGTTTCTGAAGTGCTTCCACTATCTTTTCCTGGGGACAGAGGCCCTGAGGAGTAATCTCATGCCCCAAGAAATTAACACGGGTTCTACACCACTGTGCTTTCTGAAAGGAAAGTTTTGCTCCGGCGCCCTCAACTGTGTCAGAACATAACGGATCTCCGCTATGTGTTCCTCCACAGATGAACTTTTGATGAGGACATCATCTACATAAGCCAGGTTACCCCTCGCACCCAGGTCGGGCATGGCCTTATGTAGGAAAATGTTGAATTCATTGCCGGAGTTGAGGTATCCGAAGGGAGTCCGGGTCCATGTGTACTGCTGGCCCCCAAAGGTAAAAGCCAGTTTGTATTGGTCCTCCCCGCTGACAGGCACGGTCCAGTATCCATTGGTCAGGTCTATTGCAGTGACTACCTGTGACCCCTGGATCTGGGCCAGCCCTTGGTCAATGTAGGGCAGAGGCCATCGGGAAGTATGGACCCGTTTGTTGAGCTCCCTGAGGTCGGCGCAGAGTCTCCACTGGCCGTTTGGTTTCAATATTCCCAGCACCGGATTATTGAAGGTGCTGTGGATGGGACGGATTATTCCCCTGGACTCAAGGTTCTTAATTATTTCAGTAAGGGACTCCATTGATGCGAGAGGCAAACGATATTGCTTCACAAACACAGGAGTCATGCCAGGGTCCGTGGGGATTGTTGTTGTGTGGATGTCAGTGCGACCACAGTCATATGAGTCTACCGCAAAGAGATCTTGGAAATCCAAGAAAACTTGTTTCAACTTTTGCTTTTGTTCCAGAGTCACACAGGCATCAGCTAGGTTGACTCTCTCTTCCACCATCTGCCTGAAGCCTGGAAAGACTTCTGGTTTGGCTATCTCAGCGGCCTCCTCCAGCTGGGTGGAGAAGTCCCTGGTCAGAGTGCTGATTTGGACTGGAGGCTTCAGGTGGGAAAGGCAGCCCTCATGGACCTGGAAAATCACCTCATCCCTCCTGAAGTCACAAGTCACATCTTCCTTACCATAAGGGCAAGAAGTGTACACCAGGAAGTTCCCCCCATGCCGGGTAAAAATCCTGTCTGGTGTTGTATTGTCATCACTGTCACTGTCAAAACAGTCCTTGGGGATTGGTCCTAACAGTTCATTTACTAAGTCGATGGAAAAATGTCGGTCATCAACCGCCATTCCAATAATGGTGCCTGCGGCTAGAGTAATACTCTTTAAGTCGCTGTTATCCACCTCTATTAGAATGGTGTCATTTTCTATGTTGACTAATGGAGTTGGGTTTACCCCCAACCCTTGCTGTTGGAGAGAAGCGTTTAGATGTATGTAAGCATCAGGGTTTTTCAAATGTTGTCCTCTTTTAACTTTCACTTCCAGGGAGAATTGTCGGGTCCTTTCTGGGATGGTGACCTCCTCTTTAATCTGGATTTCAACTGCATAAGGTAGCAATTGAGCTGACCTAAATGCTTTTTCTGGATCATCAAAGCCCATGGGATTATCCGCTAATCGGGACCAAGCTTTGAAGTTTATTAGGTCCAAACTAATGGCAAAGCGATTGAGAATGTCACTGCCTAAGTAAAAGGCGGCAGGGACGTCTCGCACGACCCAACAATTGTGGACTATGCTCTTGTTGCCAATGGAGATTTTGAGCATACACCTGCTTGGCAGGAGATGTTTGGAAGTAGGTGCTTCCAGGTCCATTTCCCACTTGTCTATCAGTTTGAAGGTGGGAATGGCTGGATCTTTTGGGAGTTGGCGGAACATGGCTTCGCTGATGAAGCTCTTACCGTTGTTCACACACACTCGAGCGAGAACAGAGTCCTTCCCATCATTTAACTGAACAGGGATGAACAACTGCTCTCCAATTTGCTGAATATCAGCCAGGCTCTGAGCTGATTTCACATCTTTTTGGACTATAGGAGTGGGAGTTTCTGATTGTGGATTAGTATAGAATCTCAGAGTGTTTCCTTCCAGCGTGGAGTACCACTTTAGACTGGAAGGAAGGTTGATTTTCAGAAATAGAGAGGACCCTGCATCACCAGTCTGTTGTCCTACTGCTATTACTGTCACGTCTGGAATTTGGCTATTCTGGAAGTGAAATTCTACTTGGTCAGATTTTTGTTCAACCATGTGGCAGGTGCCGTTTAAACTAACATGGTTGACACTCCGTTTTAATTTTATTGGTCGGCTAGTCTGGGTCCAGAGGACCTTGTTTACGCAATCTATTAGGGGTGACAACCTTCTCAGGAGGTCATTCCCTAGTAAACAAGGGGTGCCCTCTGGGGTCACAACTATGACCGGGTGTTTCAACTTGTGTCGCCCAATTTTAATGTCCAAGTCTGCAGTCCCCTCGACGGGAATTTCCTTCCCGTCAAAGTTCTGGAGTTGTCCAGGAAGTGAGGTGAGAGGAATTTGGTAATTCTCTCCCCTTCCTGCATTCAGTTCATCAAAGGCCCTTCTGGACAGAAGGGTAGCTTGAGATCCAGTGTCCACCAGCGCTGAAATCGTACCCTGCCCCTGTACTTGTACCGGGGCATAATATCTTCCCTCCTTCTCCTCAAGGGGGCACAGATAATGCACATTTTTGGACAACTGGTGGGCTAACTTTCTGGTTTTGGACATCGCTAGCGAAGAGATTTGGGCAGAATTCTGTGGAGAGCCTTGGGAATCTGAAAGAAAAATTTGGCAACTGGAGATCAGAGCCATTGTGGGTTCCCCTGGCTCCAGTTCTGGGCCGCCCCCCCCTTTTTGGAGGCAGTCACCAGGATGGGTTTGAACCAGGGGATTTTCTTGCTGTTGGTTCTGGGATGAGATGGTGGGTGGCGGTAGCTCAGTCTCCACATCTCCCCAGTCTGGATTTGCATCCCTAGGGACCCATTTTTCTTTGGGAGGAGTTCCCCCCTCTCTGAAGGAGAAGATCCTTTTCCCAGGATCCTCTGAGGATCCCTCTCCCTCAAATTGGAAGACCTGTACCTCCTCCTCAAACTGAGTCTGTTTGGGTCTTTTGTTTCTCCTACCCCCCCTCTGCTCCTTAGGAGGCAGACTTTCAGGGGCAAGAGATTTTGTTTCCGGTTCCTGGGTTTCCAGGGGCTGTTTACAAGTGAGGAAGGAAGCTTCCTCCAAGGCTTTACACCCCCCTTCCCCTTGTGCCTCCTCTCTGGGAACCGGTGAGTTATCGGGGTGCTGCCCCCGTCATTGTTCTGGGGCACCAGGTCCAGAGTTGGGTGCGTTCTGCGCCGGCATGCCGATCTGAGGGTTCTGCTGAGCCCTCAGTATGTGACCCAGATCCCGCGCCATGTTTTGAACCTGGCGCTCTAACTGGGAAACCCGCTCAGGCTGATACGGGGCCCTGCTTTCTCCCCTGGACTGATCCCGGGAAGGGTAGCTGTCCCTTCTTTGGTAGTACCCCTGGTTGGGAAGATTTGGGTACCCCTCCACCCTTGGCCTCCCCTCTCCCGGATTAGGTTGTCTGGGCTCAGGGAATTGGGGGAAGAAGGATGGAGGATTTTGGGGCTGGAAGTTGGGTGGATACCTGGGGAAGAAGTTCTGCCCAGGGTTTGGTGAGTTTCTGCCCTCCTGTGAGAAGTTGGGAGGGAAGTTCCCTGGGTTAGGTGCTTGGCTGGATCCCCCCCTTTGGCTGGAGGAGTCCACACATAACCCAGGATGGGTTGATTTCCCTTGTAACGGGGACTTACATAATCAGGAGAGCGAGGGACCCCATTTGTGGGGCTGCCTCCCTGGCTCCCTGTCTGTGACTGGCCCGAGGACCTTCTGGGCCTAGCATTATTAGGTGCAGGTAGGTTTTTAGGCCCCCCCATCTCCAAATCTAAAACGGGGGTGACCTTTACCTCTGCCACCTTGGCAGCAGCAGGGGTGCTGTTGGCTTTGGGGTTTTTCTGGGCATTACTTTTGCTATCTATCGGTTTCTGCACCTCATAGATCCGGGTAGCCTGTTCAATGACCCAGTCTAAAGAACTTTTCTCGTGAAAATCCCTCACGAGCTGGGTCATGATATATTTGGGCAAGGCATGGAAAAACGTATTAATAAATTCCCTGCTATCCGTGCGCAACCTTCTTGTGGTCTGTGCAAAAGCACGCTTTAACTCCTGCACAAATTCTTGTGGGGCCTGATCCTCCCCACATTGCAAATTGTAGGCTGCCTTGCAAGCCTCTTGAGGATTTCTGTGAACAGAAAAATGTTTCAAGATGGCCGCCTTATAGGTGGACCATCTTAAATGATTTTGGTCCTCCAGCCCCGCAAAGAAACTGGAGTATTCCGGGGAGAAGGTCCACTTTACATATTGAATACAGCTTTGGCTGTCCTTCAAATGGAAAGTCTCCATCATTTGTTCAAACAACTCTAAGTGCTCCCAAACAGAATACTTAGCGTTCTTATGGTAAGGCGTGATGACGCTCCTGATCGCCTTAATCTGCTTTAAGGGGTCCTTAAGCAAGGCCCTTTTTGCCTTATTGGCCTTTTTGGTTCGGGTAACCCTTGTCCATTCGTCCTCGGACTCAGAGGCACTGCTCCCAGAGGTTCCCGTCTGTTCTTCCAGGTTTTCCTGGATTCTGCGAGCCTGGGAATGGCTTGCAGAATGTGGGGACCTGGTCTCCTGTGTCCTGCGCAGTTCAGAGGAGTCTTCAGATTCCTCCTTGCTGCCAGGATTTGATGGGTACCCCCTCCACTGACCTAACTGGGCAGAGGTTTTCAGGATGCCCTTAATGGGCCTACTCTCCTGCGGTTCCCCATTGAACTGTACTGTACTTGGGTGCCCATACCCGGATGCCCACCCCTCCATTCCTGAGTGGTACTGGCCTATGAGCCCCATACTCTTAGCTGGATAGTAATCTGCCATCCCTGTGGCCCTGTGCTCATGTGCGCCAGGGGACATGGGGGTGGTAGAGTCCAGGGACTGGGGGAGATGAAGGCCCCTGGTGTTAGGGCTCCTGCGGTTATGGTCAGGAATCTCTCTTTCCCAGCGGACCTCATCTCTATCCGCCCCTGCTCCCTGTTGCAATGCAAGAGCCTGCATTTGTGCTTTCAGTTCCTCTGTTAAGGCCTTACTCGACTCTATCAGTTTCTCCTGCATCGCTACCTGTTGCTGGAGCCTCTCATTGTGCTGGCAGAGAGCCTCATTTTCCCTCCGTGCTTCCTGGTTGGTCCTGGAGAACTGGGCCAGTCTTTGCTGCAGGAGGGTTACCTCCTGAGCTGTGTCCCTATTGGCCTGCTCCTTTCTTGCCAGAGCCTCTTCCACCCTCCTGGTGTGCTCTAACAAGTTCTGGTTTTCTTTTTGGAGGTCACCCAGCCCCTGGAGGGCCAGGTGATTTTCTTCCATTTTCCTTTTTAAATGGCAGACTTCCTGGCCTATGGTGTCTCTTTCCTGACTGAGAGCCTGCATCTGTGCTGCCAGGTCGTCCCTTTGCCTTTGGAAGGCACCAGCTTTCTGGCGCTCCTGATCAAACTCTGCCTGGGTATCCAGGTCTTTCAGAATTAGTTTGTTGCTCTCTGCCTTCACTCTATCTAGGTGGCCTTGCAGGGTGACTACCTGCTCAGCACATACCCTGTTGAAGTCCAGTTGTTGCTCCAGCTTTTTCTGGCTTTGCAGTAGGGAGTCCAAACCTCCTTGGTGTTCCTTCTGCAAGGCCAGAAATCTGGTATCCTGTTCTGACTTTTCCTTTTGCAGCACATCCATATCCTCCTTTATTTTAGTGATGTACTGCCTGGTCTCATTTTCTGACTCCTGGCTCCTGTGCAGCCTTTGCTCAGAAGAGTCCAGATCAGATTGGGCCTTCTCTAACGCCATCTGTTGTCTTTTTGCCAGATCATGGCCTTCAGCACATTTATTCTGTATGGCTCCCATATATAAATATAAATATGCCGCTATCCTAACAATCTTGTCGTGTTCATCTTTGGCCTTAGGAGCCATATATAGTTCACTCAGGGCCACATGTAATGGACCCTGATCTCTCCATAAGTCTGACCCTGTTTCAGTGACCTGTCGCGTGATGGCCTGCAACCAGGCATCCTGGCCCAGATCAGTCCATTCACCTCTCACAAATAGCTTATGCAAGAGGTGCTCTCTGGCTATTTTCATGTCTACTAAGGTCGTCATTCTAGAGATTGGTCTCTGTCCTGACTTACAGAAGTTTGTATTTTATTTTTGCAGAACAGAACTTTTCTTGGAGTGTCCCTTTTGAGGAATGCTTCACAGCGTAATGCAGCGTGGTGATCCGACTGGATATGTGTATCTGGTCAGCTGGCACGCTGTATTAATCTGCACAAATGGTAAATCTAACCCAAACGTCCGGCCCGAGCCCCCAATTTGTAAGAGGATTCAATTCAACCCTACAGCTAAGTCAACGCCTAGTCTAGAATACTGAATGAAAACCCTTATTGATATACCTTTATGTCCAGTTCATGCGTCCTGGATGACTACCCCTATATAACACCCCTCTCTTGCAATCCTCCTGACCCCACTGAGCCAAGAAGTAGTTCTGTTTTGCAAGTTAAAAGGTTTATTTGATAATTTAAACAATAGATATAGATATCACACTTTATAATAAATTAATAATTGAATATCACACTTAATCTGATATGATAAAGATGAACAACGGAGAATCTGGCACTAGCACACTTCTTTATAATCACTAAGGAGTTGACATGAAATGGATAAGATAGCACACAGGTGAATAGGAACAAAAGAAGAAGGTGGTACAGAATGCTTTATGTAAGCTCAGGTGGATGCAATTTTCAATGAATGCAGTACAGAAAATACTCAATATGATTTCAACCAAACAATGTAATCACTTTTCTCTGGCTATTCACTCCCCCCCTCTTTATGCAATGCAAGGAAATGGGAGGAAAGCACACAGTTCTCAGAAATGCAATCAATGTAATTCAGTTCAATCCCCCCCAACTTAGACTACAGACGTTGAAAACACAGCCCAAAATGCTTTGATATGTGCTGGCAATGGAGTGAAAAATATATGCTAAAATGCTTTTAATTCCCTTTAGAGGTTCAGGGTGAGTGAAATCAAGTTAATATTAGCTCAGGCTCACTCTAGCAGTGATGCAGGGATGGTTTTTATGAGGCAAACGATTTTTTTCACAGGAAAGCAAAAGCAGTTATCTTTTTGCAAGTGGAGAAATT
Source organism: Ambystoma mexicanum (assembly GCF_040938575.1). Taxonomy (NCBI): domain Eukaryota; kingdom Metazoa; phylum Chordata; class Amphibia; order Caudata; family Ambystomatidae; genus Ambystoma; species Ambystoma mexicanum. Next base: position 416,697,846 of record NC_090941.1, on the reverse strand, counting down.
TTCAAATCGCGGCAAAATTCACGGATGCGTCTGGCGCGATTACAGAGGAACTACAAGGACTATCACTATCGTTTTGGGGTCCTAGGATAGCCTAGGATCTCAGCTTCCAGATAAAAGTTACTGCAAGTCTCTAGCACAAACGGTCGCGGAGATATGAGCGATTTTGTGAAGGTCGTTTTTCAGATTTGAAATTTTAAAGTTCAAAAAGACAAGTGCAGCTTGCAACTAGAAAATGACAAGTGACAGCTTCACAAATGACAGGTGACAGTAAGGAGACAGTTCTACTTAGATTAAACTAGCTTGAATTAAATTATTTTAACTAGGAGATTGGTTCTGCACAGTTTTCTAGGTACTCACACTATATTCTTGAGTGAAATGGGCCTCGCCATGGATCTGGTCAGGTTTTGGACTGCACTCTGGTCTCTGCACTTCACAGTGATCTGGGTCTGCTCTCTCTCTGGATTCTGAAGATTGAGGGATTTAAAGTCTGGATCTTTCTGCACAGCTTTCTCTGGAGATTGATGGAAGTAAATTATGGATTTTCCCGGCAGAGCTTCCAGCTGCAAATGGATTTGAAAAGTCCCTATCTGTCCTGTCTGTCTGCTTTTATGTGTTTAGAATGTGGGTGTGTTCTAGCATCACTAGACCCTACCTCTCTCTCAGCTTCTAATTGGTCAAACTTCCATTTCTCATTTGATTGGGGGAGCTAAGTTGTGTCAGAGTGATGTCATTTTACAGCCTGCAGAGAGTCCACTCCTCTGCCAAATTGCACACAATCTATATATGATAACAAAAGACATATTTGCACAGGTAAACATTGGTTTAAAATTACATGCACACATCACATATCACAGGAGATATACCCTGTCCAAACTTTGCTCTTCCTGGGGGCTTGCATTCAGAAATGGCAATATTTTGCACTTTTTAACTGATTTGCAATACCGGACATTACCCCAAATTTACACACATGTGCGCAAGGAGTATGGACATTAGTTGACGAAGTGTCAGATTTTTCACATGCACACATTTTGAGTAATATCCTCTTTTCCGCTAAAACCCCCCTGAACATGCAACCGGTTCGAAAAACCTCTTAAAATGTGGGCAGAAAAATCACAAGAATTATGGTGTCATTTATACAATTTTCACATGTCCGCTCTATGAGTTATTCATCTTTTTCTAAAACCATATTCTGGCTATAGAGGTGTGTCTTTTCATGTCACATGGTACAGAAACCAGTCTTTCCAGTTTCTGGCAAGCTCAGAGACCCTGCCCCTCCCAGCTTCTGCCAAGAGGAAGCTCCATTTACGACTCCCGCCAATAAAACATTTGCCTGAGTCAGGACAGGGCTTTGTTCAATTTCCTGCAGAGCCCAGGTAATTCAATCAGGGAAGTGTCATATCCCTTTTGGTGTGAGCAGCAAAAGGGCAGCTAGGCCTGGGAACACAGCTGTGACTCAAGTTTCACTCCTGATGGGGGTAGTTGCCAGGCAGAATTGGAATCTCTTTAAGCCAGTTTCAGATAAAATGTCACTTTTTGTTCCCCAGTTTCTGCATTCAAATAAAACTAAACATTTTTACATATGCAGCTAGAATTCTAAGTTTAAAACTATGACATTTAAACAATTGCAACCTATGTGACACTCAAAGTAGGTCACTCATTTCTTTTAAACATTTAGATTTGTAGTGTCTTTCAGTGCAAATTTACTTAAATTGCTGAAATCCACAGCTCAACCAGTCTTGTTATAAACCTTCACGTCACTTCAGAATATAACTTTACATTGTATCCACCTCTCAGTAAGTCTTTCTTTGGCTTGCTTTGGGTTCATCTATTCAGTTTTCTACAAAAAAGTAAAATCTGGTGGTTTTAAAACGCCGGCTTTTGGATAGTGGTGAGTACTGGTACTGCACCCCTTTTTGGGATTTAAGAAAATGAATTCTCCACAGTTATGGGTTTGCTTTTGGCAATCAGCATTGCCATTCCCAATGGTTTCAGACTACTGTGTGGGTAGCCCAATGGTGGTTTTAGGCAGTGTCCTTCTGTGCCCATAACATTGGCAAAAATGGGTGGCAGCCTATTCTTCATGCACTTCCCTGTGCATTTTCTGGGAAACTCTGGCCATCATGATGTTTTCCATGTCAGTACTGCACAGTTTTGAGGTAGGGCTCGGATGCATGGGTAAATACATCCCACAGCTTGTTTCTACAAAGATTAGAACCAGGTTCTAACAATGACGACACTATTCCATCTGGGAAATCACTTACAAAGTTCTTAGAGGAAAATGGCTAGCAATCAATTTCTGGACCTGCTGGAAGCCATCTTGTCAAATTGGAGCGGATAGAAGGTATTATGAAACTGTATTATTACATGAATGGAAGTATTGTTTTTAAGGGGGTTTGCCACAGCCTGCCATTCCAGAGGCCCCTGACAACCACCTGAGGTTCCTGCAGGGAATTTCTTCCTGTGAGGCATGGAGTCCAGTAACAGCTTTCTGGGGTTACTGGAAATCATGCTGCCCATTTGGAGGGGTTCTCTGGACGTCATGAGACATACTCCTCTTGTTTAGTTTCGTAGGGGAATCCAACAGAGACTTCGGCAGTCAATTCTCAAAAGCAGAATAGAGTGATTTGAATGGGGACCGTTCTGTTTGATTATTGTAGGGCTACAAAGGGCCCAAAGCAAGACCCCTACCCAACACAAGACATCCACTCACTTTTGTGTTCTCCAAAGAAGGATGGACAAAGAAAGGGGACTCATCCCTTGCTCCTTGCTACTTTGCAACTCCTCAAACCTAGTTGGAGCCATAACAGTTTTAAAAGACATGGTGACAATGACTACCACACCTAAAGTCTACATCAAATTAAGTATGCATACATATACTGGGGCACATGTGTTTAATAGATACTATGAAGGCTTATCATGCAGCTTAGGTAATGCTTTATAAACAAGTTAATACAACTATGTGTCAATTGATTATACAGCATAATCAATGAACAACACAGGTGAAAGTCAATAGAACTTTGCAGAGCACTAAAAGCCTACGGCCCGTATCTCCCACACACTACAGCAGCCAGGGAGAAAGAACTGAAGGACGATGCATTCTCAAGCACTAAAGTCTGACCGGTATTTTATAAACTAACTCATGTGGCTAATTTAATGCCAAACAATGTATATTTTTGAATTACGGTTTAATTTAATATTCAACCTTTCACAAATCACATACAAGGAAAATGAAATAAAATAGGAGACATATTGTAACGTAGCAGTAACATTTTCTCATCAGTTTGTTAGAATTCAAAATAATCCTAACGCTCTCTACATCTCCGATTTCAAGTTTCTACTAAACGAAATCATAAAAAGTTCATCGGCTACTTTTGGTTAGGAGATTTCCTTTGATATAATGCAATGTGTTTATGGTGTGGCTGTAAAACACTCTTTGCAGAGAGTGTGGCGAGAGTGGGTAAAGCTATCTGCTTGCCGGCTAGACATTTTATAAAATATTAGCCACAGCATGGAATGGGTCTGGTTTCTTCAAGCCCTGAGCAAGCGGTCTGGAACCTAAGATTGTTTCATCGACTGGGGATGAATCTGGTACCTATAGCATCAAATGTGAATCAGTGAGGGCACATGCAACAGGGCCTGGGACCTCCTGACACCCAGGAAATGTTTTCCATGCATTAGAGTGGCATGCTCAGTAGCCATCCCCACCACACCCAGTTAAATTGGCATAGTTGTAGTTGAATTGTCTTTGTGACACTAATCTCATTGCAAACTCCTGATAGATGAGGGGTAGAAGTCACGACAAAGCTAACAGACCTCCTACTACTTCCCTGCAGGTGATTAGTAGGGGGAAGGTAGGCCGAGCATGGACTTCTACACCACTCCTCATTTGCATAGGATCACATCACCAAGCGTATTAACTATGCCATGGAGTCCCAGCAGGCAGTGTTTTTACCAATGGTTGCCCAGAATGAGTGTACCAGTAATGGTATCCTTGTGACTCAGCCTTTAAAAGAGCCTTAAACAGAAGAAGAGAGGCAGGGGATGGCATGTAAAAGGATAGAAGAGAGGAAACGAACAGGAAGAGAAGGGGGCACAATGGAGGAGTGATTGTGAAAATGAGGTGGAAAAATAAGAACCGGAGAGAAAGATTTGCAAGCAAGAGGGGGAAGAGGTGCAAAATGGATGGGAAAGAGATGCAGACTAGAGGTTCTGAAAGGCTCAGGACACAGCTGGAGGGGCCTATTCGTGAAATTATTTGTTTGGAAAATCAGGGATTTGCCCGCCATTCTGCGTGAGAACCCCTCTTTGACAATTCATGTAATCGACTGCGCAGCACTTTTTCGTAACTTGCAGGGACAATGCGCAGGATTGGCATGTCGCTGCGAGTGGTCGAGTGCCTTGCGCGAGGCACAATGCAGAACGTGAGCGGGGACAACGCAGAGGGCGGAGTAGGGGGCAGAACTCAAAAAATGAGGAAGAACAAGGGTAAAAGTGGGCGTTACGAGGGACGGGCCGCAGGCAGTCCATAGCAAGCCCGCACATGTGCACAACAAAGCATATTCATGGATGTGACCTTACAACCTTTCACCTGCGAAATGACCACACAAATCCCTCCATCTCTCCGCCACCCAAATGCAGATGTAAGAAAACTTGCGGATTGGAATCAAAGCACGGAGGTGGGTTTGCATGTCGGGTTTACGGGTGCGTGTACGCAGCCGGGGATTCAATCAGACTTAGGGGTGCATCTATGCAGTGTAGTGTGGAGCAGGAACATTTTATGGGGTTCACATTTTCTGAGTTTCACCCGAGTTACGAAGCATTGTACGCATGTTGTCGGGGTACCGGTAGCCGTTAAAAGGGACACCGCGCGGGGTCACCAAGATGTAGCGCCGCTTGCGGGGGAGCCCACGCACTGTTTGAAGGGAGTGTGTATTCGCATCCAGGAGAGCATGCAAAGATAGCTGTTCCGGCTGGTTTTGCTTTGCGTGGGGGGCGAGTCTGGGACATTCCAGCCACGGCTTGAATATACAGTTATTTTGTGCTGAAAATGCCATGAGTATTTCTGCACACAGGCTCACGCAGTGTTGTTCTCGGTGTGCGGCACTTGCAGGATTAATGCAGTCTTTTCCATGAATCACCCCCTTAATAGGCACAGCACGGATGAAGAAGAGGCAAAGGATAAAGAAGAAAAAGAGGCTGAAAAGTGGCAGAACATGGTCCAGGAGAGCAGTGAAAGCGTAAAGGGGAAAGCAGAAGAGGGAAGCAAGAAGGATACATAACATAGAGATAGGAAGGTGCAGGATGGATGAACACGTGGCTTGGTGAAAGGGGGAAAGAAGTGCAGGGAAAAGAAGCAAAGTCTATAGGAAATACATAAAGAGTAAAGTTAAACAGTGGTGCCAGACGAGGTGAATGAGATAGCAAAGTAGTAGAGGCAGGGGTGAGGTAGAGAGGCATGAAGGAGGGTGAAGGTGAAAGAGAGGGAATGGATTTTAGAGGTTAGTGGGAAGTGATGTAGAAGAAAGGGGCAAAGAGTGCACCAGAAAGGGGTATTGAGCGAAAGCATGAGTGAAAGGAAAAGAGGCTGGGTAGAAGAACGTCAGAGGCAAACGTGAAGGCGGATGCAAGTGATGAAAGAGAGATGGGGAAGCAGCACAGGAAAGAGGGGGTAAGAGTCAGCAGAGCTGCGGAAAGATGTAGAACAGGAGAAGATATCAACAGGTGAAGGAAAAGAAGGGGAGAAGGTGGAAAAGAATGCTAAAGAAAGAGAAATGGGAGAGGGGGATTAAAGAGGCCATAGTGATAAGAAAGAAACAATAGACAAGGGACAATTTGGAGGAGAAGAGAGAGAAGACCCAGACTGGTTACGAGATGAGAAAGGTAGGGAGAAGAGACTAAAGAGAGAGAACAGGTGAGTGAGAAAGGGAGGTAGAACATATATGCAGAGGAGAGTGGGGTTCATTTGGTGTGCAGTAAGAGGGGACATGTTGTCAACTTACACAATGCTGGTTGTTGATAGAAGATGGGTGGGGGTCTGAGTCTGTTAAATCCACGAGACATGGTTGATAGTCTGAAGGGGTCTGAGAAGTGTAAAAATGCAAGAATACAGTTGTTAGGAGTTAGTTGAGGGATGAGAGGGGAGAGCAGAGAGGGCAAGAGGGCGGTATGGTGTTGTTGCTTCTTGGCTCTTGTTTCTCTATTTCACTGAGGTTCAGGTGTGGAACAGTGTGACGTATCGTAGGATCCATATATCAAATTGATTTCCAACACATGGTTGTGCAAAAAGTTTCCCGATTGCCAAAGTTTCTGGTGCACAGGTTTTAGTCAGTTGCTATTAGATGTAATTTCTTTCAAAGAGATTGCTTGCAAACCCAAGTCTTGCGATGTTTCCTCATAGTCGGGTAGTTCACTTCCAGGCGCAGTAGTACGGGTAGGGTGTTCCACATTTTCAGGTATTAATGAAAAAGAACACCCTCTTCTTGTTGTTTATTACTGAAATTAGTAATTAGTGTAGCATTAATTAGCATCCGTTTTCTGCATGGAATGTAGCATTTAAACTTGCTTCTGAAGGATGAACAATAGGCGATGCACAATGTTTTGAAATTAACCCTTTTTTTAATGGGCAGCCAGTGGTGAATATGTAATGCTGCAGTGGTATATTCGAAGCAGTTCATTCTAGGAAGTAGCATTGCTGCATTAAAGTTTCCTCGTTAGGTCATCTGGAATTGTAAAATACAGGATGTTTGCATAGTTAGTTTGGATAGTATTATAGAAAAATATGGCCATGGTCTTGTGAGTGAATGTTAAGTAAGGTAAGATGTAGCTTATCATGCAGAGCTCGGAGAAACAGCTTCTGATGATACCTCAGGTCTGCGGAATAAGAGTGAGGGTGTTGTCCATTGTGGTTCCAAGATTTCTCACTTGTGGTCAATGGGATTGGGAAAGGTCTATCTCATTAGGCTAAGGGATTGTGTTGGAGTTAGAAGCTGTATGATTGCAAAGCATCAGTTCTCTTTTGCTGGGATTGAGTTTTAGTCTGGTTTCTGTCGTTCCCCTGTGTGCACTGTGCAAGGCAGTTTCTTAAATTCTGGAGTGTTTGGTGAAGGACAGTTCAAAATGTGTAGATTATTGGTGTGTCACCCACGTAGTTGTAGCAGGAGATCCATTGTTGAGGTTTAGTAGGCGTGTCATGTAGATGTTGAAAAGTAGAGGTGAGAGTGTGGATTTTTGGGGTACTCCACGGGTAAGCGGTGGAGGCCAGGAATTGTAGGGGCCCAAGATAGTGGTCTTGGCTCTACCCATGAAGAAGGGTGGGATCCAGCGTAGTTCTGCAGTAGCTTCCATTCTTTTGACTGTTGGGTTCAAAAGCAGATGGGATGTCCAGCAGGATGAGCACACTCCAGGATGCACATTGTTTTTAAGAATATACGAGATGGAGCAAAGAGCCAATTTCGTACTCCTGGAAGGTCTAAATCTGTGCCGTGCCTCATCAAGGAGGTGGTTTCTTTTTGAGAAATTCTGTAGTTCACCATATATTAATTTTTCCAGATGAAAGAGGTGTTTGAGACATGGCAATAGCTGGCTTGGTCACATGGGTCGGCTTTGGATTTCGGATTTTGGAGCAGTGGTCTGGTGTATGCAGATTTCAACTGAGCTGGGACTCTTTCAGTGTTGATAGCATCATTGAGGAGGGATAGGAAGATGTGCATGATTTCATGACGGATTTGTAAAGATTGGAGGGCATGGCCCTGAGGAGTTACTGATGGGTTGCCTGAGTCAATGGTTGCATGTAGGTCCTCCACAGAAAGAAGGCGCAAAGACGATAGACAGGAGGTAGTAGGAAGTGTTTCTCGAGTCTTGTTAGTGGCATGTGGGTGGGAGCATCCTTTATTGCTGAGGTGATCCTGGATGTCAAGGATCTTTTGGTTGAAGTGAGCAGCAACTAGGTCACAGAGCTCTTGTGTAGGGGTAGGGGCTGCATTGCAGGCTGGCATGTTTTTGAATTCTTGGATGATCTTATACGTTTCCCTTTCACTGTGATGTTCAGAATCAATGCATTTGAAGTAGTGTGCTTCCTTTGATTTGACTATTGCTGCCCTATGAAGGTTTAGCTGGTGCTGGTAGGCAAGCTTGCAATTGTCTGAATAGTTTTTCCTCCAGATCTACTCCACTTTCTAGTTTTTCTTTTTTCAGTAGTTTAATAATGGGTTGAACCAGTTAGCTTGTTTCTTTTTAAAAAGTTATTTTTAAAGGTTCTCATGTTCAATACAGTCCAATGTAGAAATAATACAATTATGATTGTGGTGCAGTTTAGTATGCACTGCAGATTTTGGGGGAAGTCGACTAGCTTGCTTCTTGTCTGTCTAGTAGGGCATTGATGTGAATTTCTTTCCACGGTCTGGTCATGATGAATGGTTATTTTAAAGGTCGTGTGTGGTGTGGTGTCTCAGTGAATACTGGGAAAGGGAAAGGGATAGAGTAAGTGATCACTCCAAGGGTGGTGAATTGAGGAGCAGGTGCAGATGTTGATTATGCTTTAATTTACTGAAAATGCCATCCAGTGTGTGTCCGGCTATATGGGTGGAATTCTTACCCATATGGTTGAGGTGTAATGCAGCAAAGTTCACTCTGAGTGACTTTGTAATAGCATTGGCTTCTTTCTCGAGCCACATAAGTATTGTTAGTAGTGAGCAATGTATAGCTCGGATGGTGGCACAGCAAAATGAGGGATGTAGGAGGGAGTATTTTTCCCTACACACCTTGCACACAAAATGTTTTCCTCTGCCTAAGCCTGTGCTGAAAGCTACTTGCCTTTCAGGGCACTGATTAAAATGTTTTGAAAGTAAGAACTAAGCACCTTTAAACTTTGCACAGAAAAAAAACATGAGATTATGGGGCTCCCTTACAAGTTTGCTGGTCCGGAAACAATGGCGCCGGAAAGCTCACCACCACCCTTGTTTCCAGACCAGCAAACCACGAGTTTGCCTGCCGGGTCCACTGCGACTGACAGGTCCTGAAACCAACATACATGATAGATGAATGCAAGTTTGGTGGGATGAAGTCCATACGCAACAGAACAGGACCCCTTTTTGATGCAAAACTGATGATTTGTACACATCCACAAAGGTTTAATTTCTTAGTTTATGTGACTCTGACAAACATCTAAATATTTGGATTTGAAAGAATACACAATAGCAACACTGGTGCTATCATGTAAATAAGTGGGAGAGGAGTGCACACGTCTTTATTGGCAAACTATACATGTTTAATGAAAGGTTAAGCTTCTGAGAGCACAGATAGGTGTGCTTTCAGGGGAACGAGGACATTGGGCATGTGGTTATTCTTTATACTGCAAGGATATCCACTGCCTACTTTGTAAATAGGCATGGTAATAGCCAATGTGTATATGTGTAGTGAGTATTCCTTAAGGTTAAATCGCTAATCATAGTCTTAAACTTATGAGATTATTAGCTTATCATACTCATTTACCCAAAATGTGAAGGGTGGAAGGTTTTGAATGAATCTTAGCCACTGGGATTGCGTTGGGCAAATTTCCACACCACTGTTTTTGTCACATTTGTGTTAATGAAGAAGACAAGCCATATGCATATAAATGTTGGTACTATCACGAAATGGAGCAGATCAACCTAAACTGGTAGACCATGTTCCCTCTGCACTGAAACACAAGGAATCGAAGGCATGTGTTGGCCTTGTTGCATCATCTAAGTGAATGGGAAAGAGTGTGTGTGTGTGTGAGAGAGAGAGAGAGATAGAGAGAGAGAAAGAAAGAGAGGGAGAGAGAGAGAGAGAGAGAGAGAGAGAGAGAGAGGGAAAGAGGGAAAGAGAGAGAGAGAGAGAGAGAAAGAAATCGAGAGCGAGGGAGAATGAGAGAGACAGAGAGACAGCGACAAAGAGACACGTTTTGGTGGGTTTAAAAAGCTATAAATAAAATCCTATCACTTGAGATGTGAAATCAAAATTGCCTTTTCAGCCAAGTAACACATAGCACAGCACTTCCCGGTAACCATCACTGGAAGGACACCTCCATTTCAGAGCTAGGTGGGCAATCAATTGAGTCTATGCACATTTACAGTGGGGTATGGTTATTTAATACTAAAGGGGAGATGGGCACAGATGAAGGCCATGGCTGTGGGTGTTGGCCTTTTATCAAATTTGATGCAAAGTGACCAATGGTTAAAGGCCCTGGCCACTGAGCCATGGTTATTTAGTATTTTAGGGGGGCGGGATACATGTAGCATAATGCCATAAATAAACCCATAGTTTATTTCCTCAGAAATTGGAATAGCAGTCCATGGGTTCTTTTTCAGAAGGCTAATCCATACTGCAACACACCACTATCTTATTAACCCATTTCACCTGCACCAATTCGGTCCTGGTTGCTACCCACATTTTCATTGTGAGCCACGACTGCCCCTTTACCATGCTTCCATTCCATTAATATTAAAATGCATCTTCTTGGACGGTATTTCAGACATATGGGTGGAATACCTCTATATTCACTTTGTGGGGAAATATAGTATGTCCCTTAAAACCTCTATTCAGTCCCTCTATTCAGTCCCTTGCCACAGAAAGTCTTCACTAATGCTGTGTGAAGTGGCAACCCAGGCTCCAGCTATTACTTACTGCTTTCTTGCTCTTTCCTGAGTGATGCATGTGCCTATGTATGGTAGTGTCAGTCTGCATCCCACATATGTTTGTCTGCTGTCTGTTGCAGAAGTGACTGACACTTTGCAACAAATTAAATGGCTTTCCCCCCCAATTTTATGAAAATCACCACAAGGTATTCCTTATCGACAGAGAATGTGCCGACAGTTGCTCACAACCGTTTTTTCACTGTAGCATTGATATCATTGGTCAGTGATTTGGAGATATACAAAACGGCAAATTGATACCTGACGTGTTCCAACTACTCCCACATGATGCTGGCTATAAGCCTACGATCTCTAGAAGCCAGTGCATTAACAGGTGCCACAACATCACCAGGTTGGAAAGATAGAACTACAAGAAGGAAACAATCAGGAAATAGGCATGTTCCTGCTATGCAGCCTGTCCCTTGAACAAGTTAATAATGCCCCCCTCTATCTTACACTTCAGAAGTAATCAAAGGAAGGACACAATTCTTTAAAGAACATCTTTTGTTGATCACTGTACTCAAATCTATTCCCCCTCTGGAGGTCCCCCCTTCCCTTGCTTCCCTGCCCATCCCATCTCCCCAGTTACTCCTGCACCCCGCTTGCAACCCTAGGAGCATTCATTTTGTGCAATGCTTCTTTGGTTCACAGCTAGGTGTGCACTCTATTAATCCCATGTATATATGGAAACATATTCCCAAATATCCTTCAGTTACTACCAGTTCAGCTTTTAACCCACAAGAAGGGGTCACTTGATTCTGTAAAACAATGCTTCTCCTTTACAACAGATCAAGTACATTTTGCATCATCAACAAACACAGATCTTATGATTGTTCTACTTTCCTAATAATGATACATGCAATATTTAGTTGTAAACCCTGCACTGCCCAGCCAACCACAGCCTTTTTCCTGCAATTGCATTGTCCAACAATGCCTGTTCTTGTATCTTGTTGGCACGCTTCTTGTGGAGCTGGAACAAAATATTTCGTATGATATTTGCAGGAAGTGTTATTGGACGTGAACTGCAGTCCTCAAAATTCACAAAATGAATATTTTGATACAGGTTGAACCACTCCACAAAACAGCAGAGGAACTAAGCATACTACCTTCTGCAGCATTACCAGAAAACAGTTGAGCTGACCGCAAGAAGCTAGTGTGGTTGTCTTGGCATTCCCCTTGCATTTTTGAGTGGGTTCTAATCTCATTTTCCTAACAATATTCTTTCACACAAGCAGCACCATCAATTGATGTGGTGAATTTCAATATCTTCAAAATATAACGCACTGAAAAATAATGTATTTGGGTTCCTACAACAGACCCTCATTTGGTCTTTCAGGGTTTTCTACTTCGAATGTGGTAGTTATTTCCTCTGCACCTGCCAGACTGTGGCTCTGGTAACGTTTCTAATTATCACAAACAGTTTCCATTACTTTTGGTGCTTTTAGATGACATATTTCGGCTACAGGTGATCAAATTGGTGATATTGCTAAAATGTTAATTTTGCTAGGCTCCACAGTGTGTATTGTGACGAAGACATTTGATGGTAGCAATAATATCTAGGGACCTTCCATTGATATGCAATGGTGCTTAAATACACATTCTGGCCACTTCAAAGAAGTATCTTTCATAATTATGGCTGCTTATGTGCCAAAGCAAATCTGTCCAAGTAATGTATGACTTCCAGTGTCCTTTAGTTTAGTGAGAGGTCTGTGTTTCACTGTCTTTCTGTTCCGTAGGGCTCTAAACTATATCATACAATTATTAAATTACAATGTGGATCAGAAGACTTTATTTTGAAAAGTGAATGTTCCTTTATAAACAAACATCTCAAGTAATTTGAATATGTAGTTGAAAATAATCTGATTGGGTAAGTACCAACTTGAGCATAACAGTTTGACAACTGAATCATAATACACTCAACAATAATAGAACATGTGAAGTACCTTTATACTCACCGCTGTGTTTCTATGATAGGAGTCTCGACAACGGACATTCTGCCATTGTCTGCCTTGGGCCACAATACAAATAATACAAATTTAGCATTATTTACATTGTACTTTTTACTTGTGTATGTTATGTAATTTGCTTGAGAGGGTGGATGTCATAGGATGGGATATCCTGGTATGCTCCACTTGCATGGAATTCTTTGGCCCTGGACTTCTGAGATACATTACACACCGGTTTGTACAAAACCAAACCTAAAGCATACCTCCTTGCCTCTGAGGTGCCCTTTAAACCTATCTCTCATCTACCTTGACATGTTTCCCGTGTCTCTAATTTTCCTCTGTCCCTCACTTTCTCTTCCTCCACTCTAGCACTTCATCCATCGTGGTCACATCCCTAAAATAGGCTGGCCGACACCACCTAACTGGACCTAAACATGTTCTATTGTTGCTTGTCCTTAATCTATGCATTGTCCCTGTTGACTCTTCCATTTACTCCCCTCCGCAACCTGGTCAGAATGTCACTCAAACTCACCCCATTGTAAAAAGCTCACTGCTTCCCGTCAAATCTGATTTCTTATCCATTGTATTTTCTTTTGTGATGAAAGGAGAATTGTTCCTTCTTGTATTTAAATAAATACATTAATTAATGAATACATGAACTGAACAAAAGATATCTTAGGCAAAGGTATAGTGCAATACACAATACATGGTTAGTTGAAACAACAACCATGCCAATCATACCTGCATTGGCTGTGAGGTATCAGAAGGCACTGCCAGGACACTACCTTCGCCCTGCCTTATCCTCTTAAGAAATAGAAACAAATGAGTCAATATCATTTAGGATGCATGAAAATGAGGGCAGATTTCAGAAAGTGGAAAACAGACAATGATCATGTATCAATACTACACAGCCACATGGATACAGGCAAATAAATTAACTGTACAATTCGCAGGTTCTGTCCTTGGCTTAAAAAACACAACTTTATGTGACACTACAACAATGCCATACATACCTGCACTTGCTGTGAGATGTTAGAAGGTGCTGAGCGGGAACTGCCTTCACCCGTCTCCTCATTTAAAATAGAAATGTGTGGGTCAGAATGCATGGGAATGAGGCCAGAGTTAAGTAAGAGGAAACAAAACAATACAGACATACGTGCTGCACAGCCATTCATGTTATAAATCTTGCCACATTGCAGTGATTCAGATTATACTTACTGCCCACATTTTATGTGGAAGAAGCAGCGGGTACAGCAACAGGTAAAGGCTTAGGAAGTCATATTTTAGGGATCTTTGGGTTGCCCTTTTCAGTGACTTTCAAAGACATGTTATTCTCAGCACTGAAACAATGATAATAAAGATGCATAGCAATTGTTGGATTATTTAAATATATTTGGAGAAAACATAGCAGGGTCTTATTTTAAATTAAAAGGTAATTGCAATTGGGGCACCACCAACACTTGCCTTGACGTAATGCTCTGCTGGTGGGACTCTCAGTTTAAAGTTGTACCCATGATCGTCCTCATTTTTTTAAAACACCCTCTTTCCTTGTTTTCAACATTCATTTTAAACACCCCTTATTCTCGAAATCAAGGAGTCTGCAAACATTTACAGCACCCTGATGCTTGAAAATATCTTGACAATGCACAAGTTAACCAGACATCGCTGTGTCTTCCCTTACTTGTATTCAGATCCCAAAGTTGTATTACATAAGCGCCTTCTGAATACAATGTGCAAGTGAGCGTGCATTACAATGTTTCAGGCAGATGTGATGCAGGCATTTACTGTGGCAATAAGCCACGAGACGGCGGGCCAATTCCGTCCCAGGTAATGCCCCCGGGGCCCATAGTTACAGGCCCGACCGTAGCAAGGGCCTTAACGAGGCCCCGGGTTCATTACCGCGGGCGGTATTGGCCCACCGTCGAGGGCTTATTGCCATTAGTACCCTGGCCTGTTAGACCGGGGTACTAATGGCATTTTTTTCTGTTCCAAGAAGCTGCCGCTACTAGTCCGGGTACTAATGTGGCGAACACACTGAAGGAGGGGCTTTGGAATTAAAAAGGCCCTTTCCCAGTGAGCTGGGACTTTCCAGGGAAAGGGGCCATTAGCACTCTCCATTTCAGACTTGTCTGCCCCAGTCCAATAATAAAAGATAAGAGATCAAAGAAACAGATTTGGGGAATGACCTGTGGGCCTGTGAAGCCCAACTATGGCTCTTACCAAAGATGGCTTTGTTACTTCAAAGCCCTCGTTAATGCCAACCTGCATTAAGCAAGAAGAACAACTCTTTTGTGCTTTTTTGTGGTGTAAAACAACTCTGTGTTTAAACCCCAAAAAAGCACTCTTTTCCTCGTTTTTGGGGACGAGGATGCGTACCACACAGCAGTTTAAGTGCCACCACCGCGCGTTTTGCTTATTCGTTGCATGCAATTTTGAACACTCATAAAGCAGAGTCTAAAGAGTAAATGAAAGCAAAATCAACTTTACTTTTCACTTTTGCTCTTCACTTTATGAGTGTTGAAACCTGCCTTAACGACCCTATAAAATGAGTCCCAGAGTGTGGTGCCAGGCTTCTTGTTAAGTGCAGTCTTTGAACAACCGACGAGGAAGCAACATGGCATTTTACGAACAAATGCTGAATCTTTGATTAAGAAGAATACATTCTTAATAACAACTAAAACCTTTATTGTGGACGTAAAACAATAATTCATTTGTACACGTTTGAAAACACTGTTGGGCGGTCCCATTTAAAAATAGCACAATGCGCACAATTTATCTCAGTCAGGCACTAGTTCAAATTAATCTGCTAGTAGGACGTTCACTTTGGAGCAAAAACTTTGTAAAATATTAGAACATGAATGCTATCATTGCATTCCATAATATGAACCAAAAGTTGCTTCGATTTCGTGTTTGGCGAAAGTATCGCCAGGATCCATTTCTAAAGATTACAGCATCGTTGATAAGGAAATTGACCAGCCTTGCCAAATCAATGAACCAATAAGGGCATTTGTCCAAGGATGCATTTGATGTTTCATGTACTGAAGAGATTTTCAATTCATAAATGTGCCCAGGAAAGTAATGTCAGCATGCTGCTTTTCGATGCACACATAACACGAGGCCCAACGCGAGGTGCCATGGAGCAGATAACTGACGGGTAGGCTGTTGAGACTACAGTCATGTTTGAGTAATATTATTATAGTTAATTTAATGCAAACCCCATTCGTGTGTTTGGTCTGATGGCTGAACAGTGCCCTGTAGCTCATGCATTGACATTATGAGCCCATGCAGAATGGAACGATAAGACAAGCTGACCACATTTCTTGTTGTTTAGTAATACATTGTTGTGGGTTGATCTTCTTCTGCAAGATATGTACAACCAAGCAAATTCTCCAAACAACACATGTGCTCTTTAGTTAACACGTCTGAAAATCACACTAATTTGGTATATTATCATTCGACAGTGTACCTAAACCACCTGTAAGCACCTTATGCTGTACCCATGCAATCTATCTCGATACAGACCCTGGCGGTACAGAGTGAACGGCGCCGTAAAAGGTGCCAGCGGCGTTCACTCCGTACCGCCGCATTACGTGTTCCCCTCGCGGGACACGGTAAGCACGCCTGGGAAAACCAGGAGTGCTTACCGGGTCCCGCGAGGGGAAGAGGGAGCAACCAACGGGCCATCTCGTAATGGCCCATTGTTTGCTCCCTCTCCCATTCCCATTCAGCCCTCTGGGGGCTGAAATGGGAATGGGGAAGGACCGTGTCCGGGTCCTTGGAGGGAGGAATTACCGGGCCTTCCAAACTCGGAATGGCCCGGTAAGTCCTCATTCCGAGGATCCGGACACCGACGCGATTTCGGCGGCAGCCATGCCACCAATAGCGGCATGGTTACCGCCAAACTCGTAATGAGGGCCACTGCCTGTAACCTGTAACCTAATTATGTACCTCGTAACTAAGACACAGGGCCTCATTATAAGTATGGAGGTAATGAAGAATGGAAGGCGGAATGGCATTACCGGCATCGTTAACGGGTCCGGTCCATTACGAGCCGACAACCCACCAATGCCGCCACTGCCCATACCGTGCCCCTTCTTACCGGCAGGCGCGCGTGCACGCGCCCCTTCACGGCGCCAATACCGGGATGCTGCTAACAGGAGGACATCGCAAGTTACGTAGGCATGCATTACCGGCATCCCGAAGGCAGTAATTAGGGCCTGCACAACGGTGGCAATACAGGCATCACGGACCACCAGCAAATAGCAACCTGCAGTGCAGGCAACTGCCACAGGTGCACACAATCACCACATGTGGAGTCAATGGAACCTGTCCCAGTACAAAATGAGTACACCCACACACCACACCCCTTCCTACAACAAAATTATACCACTAGCTGTTGCAATCATGGGTCTTGAGGACATGCCTGTACTGCTACAACAACAGCAACAACAGCAACAACTGCTACAGCTACAACAACAGGCAGCACAGAGGAGACACAGGAGGAGAAAGAGGGTGAGACAGGCCCAGCAAGTTCCACCAGTGCAGCCAGTGGTATCATGTAGGCAGCCACCAATCCCTCGCATCAGACCCAGTCCATTCAATCCAACCCCTGAGCAGATCCACACCATGTACCGGTCGGACCAGGACACCATCAGCACCATAGTGGACATGATACACAACGACATTGTCAGCCTCATAGAAATACGCACTGCCATCCCCCGCTACTAAAGGTGGTGTCTGTGCTCCACTTCCCGGTCACAGGCACATACCAGCACACAGTGGGGCAGCTGCATGGCATATCACAACCACTTTTTTCATGCATGCTGACCCAAGTGCTTGATGCCCTCCTGAAGCACGCAAGCATCCACATTTCCCTACCACGGACTGGCCAGGAGCTCGCTGACACCAAAGTAGGCTTCCATGCACTGGCAGGCATGCCCAATTGTGTCGGTGCCCTCAACTGCACCCATGTGGAATTGGTGGTCCCTCATGCCAAAGAGGCAGTGTGCCGCATTCGCAAGGAATACCACTCCATCAATGTGCAGATGCTATGTGGCTCCAGCAAGATCATCACACACTGCAGCGCCCGATATCCTGGATCATCATCATGCCATCACATGATGCCATGGTGCTGCCTAACTCCACGCTACCCTACTACATGGAGCGACATGCTGGACGACGTGCCTGGCTGCTCGGTAAATTGCCTGACTGGGCCATGGCAGTGCATTGGGGTTATGAGGTGGGGGGGATGCATACTCCACCTGGGTGGGATTTGGGGGGGAGCATACTCCACCTATGTGGGATTTGGGGGGACATACTCCACCTGGGTGGGATTTGGGGGGGGGGTTGCTTACTACACCTGGGTTGGATTTGGGGTGGGATGCTTACTCCACCTGGGTGGGATTTGGGAGGTTGCATACTCCACCTGGGTGGGATTTGGAGGGGGATGCTTACTCCACCTGGGTGGGATTGGGCAGTGAGTGGACAATGAACTCAGAGCTAAACACTGTTGTCCTGAATATCCCAACCTGAACATGACACATCAATGCCATACATAAGATCAATGCCGCACATCAATGACAACACGCCAGACGCACAAGCAGGCCACCATGGGTATGTCAAGCGATGCATGATTCATCATGATTACAACTGTGGCAATTCCGCTAGTGTGGTTGGGTACAGAGTAGCATACACTGCAATAATGGGTGGCAAGACATTGTTCCGCATCCACAGTACATCTGCATCAGCATGCAAGTGAACACTCTGCTTCAGCTGTATCATCTGTACAATGCAACCCACACTAGTAGACCAATGTGCAGTACACAATGCATCAAATGAACCTGTGTGCATACACACAGGGACATGTGCATGTCAAAACCAAATAGCTGCAGACATGGCCGATAATCCTAAAGGTGTCAGCCTAATTTCACTCACACATACCTCTCTGAGCTCTCTTTCAGTAGATGGAGGCCATCCCTTGAAGCCCTGTGTGGAACCCGCATAACAGGCACGAGGAGGAGTACAATCAGGTTCATACCCATACCTGTGTCATAATTGAGCAGACATTTGGGCTACTGAAGGCACGGTTCTGCTGCCTAAGCAGGTCTGGTGGAACACTCCTTTATGGCCCTGAGAAGGTGGCAAAGATCACCATGGTCTGTGTCATGCTGCACAACATGTGCATCCGGAGAAACGTACCACTGCCACCTGACATTGACATGCATGCACTGGGTGAGGATGATGATGAGGGAGGAGAAGCAGCAACCCTGGCAGTACGTGATGCACAAGATGGCTGTGCTGTACGCCAATCACTGATTGACGATTACTTCTGAACCACAGGGACTTTGATGGTTAAGTGTCAGTACTACAATGAACACTGGGACCGTGTAGACATGGACACAGGGTGTGTGGGGAGTTGGGCACTGTGCGCTGTAATGAATAGAGTGAACACACATGACATGAACAATGTCTAAGCATTAAATGATTTGGAACACAACAGGTGTATTAAGAAAAACTACAACATAGTGATTCCTCCCTCCACCACTCACATGCCCACCCCCTCTCCCCAAAACACCCAAACACCCCATACCGCCCCAAACACCCCATATGCCCCCAAACACCCCATACCGCCCAAACACCCCATACCCCCACCAAACACCCCATACCCCCCATGAACACCCCCCTAGTCCCCTCAACACCACCAACACCACCTCCCCCCTCACATATTGTCATCTCACACATGATTTGTTTTGGCCGGCTATTACCGGACCTTTTCTGGGTCGGGGCAGCATTTCTGTCTGCCTTGCACTGTGCCACGTCATCCTCACAGGGCTCGAGGTAGTGGAGCTTAAAGGTGTGGATGATGGGGTGGATGTGGATGGGTTTTGCAATGCCAGTGCCGGTTGTTGGTGCTGCAGGTGTTCAAGCATCCTGTTTAGGACCTGTGTGATGGCACACAAACTGTCACGTATCATATTTGCACTTGCATTGATGGCTGCAATGGTTCCTGCATTCACCTCCCGGATCTCACAGCGTGTTTCCTCGCCCTCGGCCACATACTGGCGCACCAGCTCGATCATCGAGTCCTGCTGGGCCTCTACCCCTGACAGCCGTGCCTCCATGTCAGTGGGGGCAGTGGAGGTTGAGGGTGCTGCAGCTGGATGGGCCATTGCATGGCTGGCCTCTGGGGTGCTTGTAAGTTACGGCCTATGCAGTTGGGCCGCTGGGTCCTGCATGGGGCTGGACAGTGTGCCCTGAGTGGTGTATTGGGAGGTGGACGGGGAGCTTGGGGTGTGGGGACATTCGACATGTATTATGCCGTCTAAGTCCTCGTACTCCTCTGCTTGAACATCCACATCACTGAGTGGGGCTGTGGCTGCTGCCTCACCCACTGAACTGGTGGCATCGGACTGCATGCCATCAGCCTCGCCTTCAGCTGTTGTTGCCAGCACAGTATTTGCAGTCTTGTCTGCTGCTGTTGTCTCCTCAGCAGCCTGCCTGGCCTGTACAGGTGGCCTGGGTTGTACTCTTGTCCTCGATGCTGCCCCGGAGGTGGAATGCCCAGTGCCCTGTGGTCTGGCCCTGGATGTTGATGGCCTTGGGGCAGGGTCCTGCCCATCAACTTCTGCATCAGTGCCTGTGGGGGAACAAGAGATGCAGGGCATCAGTGATGGTGTTACATGCAAGATGCATGAGTTGGTGCTGTACAGTATTTTATTTTGCATGCATTGCATTCTTATAGGTGTGTCACACAGGGTACTTTCAAGGGGGGGGGGTATTTTGGCATAAGCCGTGGCGTCTCCATTCAGCACTGATGCGTACCAGGTGGCATGCCATCGTATTGGGGTTTGTGTGATGTAGGACATGCAAATGGTCATTGTTTGTTGGGTGTCTGTTGGCAATGTGATTGGCACGGAGCATGCATTTCATTGTGCCATGGTTTGGGCCTCCATCTGGACATGGATCTGTATGTGGGTGTATGATGGGCCATGCATTGGCTTGGCTCACTTTCACATCAGTTGTACTACGTCATGGTTTGGCCTACTGGGGTTTGAAAGGACACTCTCCTCCATCTCCCGATGTCGCAGCACCCGTCTCCATTTTGCCAAAGCCCTCTATGGACTCCATTTGGATGGTCGTGCTGCAGGTCTCTTCCCAGCGCATTAGTTTGGTGAGTGGGCACCCCCGCCTGTGGCCATGGCCTCCCTGTGATTGGAGGCCAGGATGTTGCGGACCCAGAGATGTAGGTCGTCCCATTGTTTTTTACAGTTTTTAATTGTGCGGATGGTGGTGCCAACCGCTGACACCTTGCGTGCAACCTCTTCCCAGATTTCTTTCTTTCTCAACTGTACTTCCCTTTTGAGGTTGTTTTCAAAAACCTCATCTGCATGGGCTGCAAGGGTATCAGCCAACATGTTTAGCTCCTCATCAGAGAATCACTTCTTGCACAGGCGGGGGGTTGTATTGAGGGTAGCCTTCAACATGCTGGGTGGTATGGCCCTGCTCCCTCCTCTGTATCACTGCTGGATTGGGAGGATTGCAATGGATTATGTTTTTAATGATGGCCACCTGCACATTTCCTGTTCCGACGCGATGACGTTACTCCTGGGTCTGGTATTGCGAGCCCGGTATTATCATGATGTTATTACCGGGTCGTTATTAAGGGGTTGCTCCTTGGCGGAGGCGGTCTGGCGGGTACCGTGATGGTGCTATCAGGCGGTTGGAGGGCCTTTTGCGGCATAGCATTGCAGACTTTACCGGCATGGGAGATTGCGTGTGTTCGCGCACTCGTAATCAGCCGTTATTAGTGGTGTCAAGGGAGCACAGACGCGCTACTACCTCCATGCTGGTAATGACTCCGTTTTTAGCCGGATTCTCGTAATGCGGCCCACATTCTTGTAACAGCACCTTGTGGTCTTTTCCCTTGTCTATGTGCTGCTGTGTGCCTCTGGGGGCTGCCAGTGCGCTTTATAAATGTAAAAAATAAATAAATAACTGTACCCTGGTTAAAACACAAAGGTGTGCACTCCATTCATAGTAAACTTTAACACTTTTAGTAAAACAAAATAATCATGTTGTAGGGTGGCTGACCTTGGAGAAAAAAACTGTATAAGTAATCATGTATTGGCAAAAAACATTGATAAATGATTCAAGAATGGAAATCACGCTGTTTGAAAAAACAAAACAAATCAGGAGAGATATGCTTGCAGCATGCTTATCACACTTTTTTCAACAATACATGTTAATGGACAGTATTGCAAATATTAAAATCATATTGCCTGAGAATGGTTATTGACATACAGGCACAACTCCTGCATATCCTTGTGTATCCCGCAACCTTTTAATAAAACGTCCATTCATCTGTCGATACATTCCCCGTTAACACATCATGCATCAGTGAAATATGTACATTTCAGTTAAAAACACACTATGGTTTGAATGATGTAAAGGGAGTGTGAGAATATTAAACTTTGAAAGGGGTGATGTAAAAAGAGAGATTGAATAGAAAAATGTATCCTTTCCTTGAAAATAGTTTCAATCGGCGAGAACAAGCAGCCTAAAACAAAAACAGGTAAGAAAGCGATGACAGTTAAATGCTCTCTTGATATGCACTGGGGGTGAGTGCATCTATGGCATTTTCATGGGCAGAGGTGATAGCATAAAACAGTATTAGAGCATAGAGGTCAGGCAGCCGCAAGCATCCACAGCAGGGGAGTGTGTTATGATATGGCAGTGAGAGCATTCATTGTTAACAGTACCAAACAAGGCAGGGTTGTGGTGTTCAGGGCATGGAAATGTAAGTGATGCTGCATAGAAAACATGATTACATTACATTGCTATGATGTGCAAAGCAAGTGCACCAACAATATTGGAAGACAAGTTGAGATGGGCAGCCAAGCCTTTAAACCCATTACAACCATTTAAAAAACAATGGCATATTTAACATACTGATACTACTTGTCTTAATTTAAGTTTGGCACAGAAACATCAGAAAATCTGAATTAGGGTGGCAAAAGCTACCTATTATGCTCTCAAATTAATTCAGCCAATATTCAATCTTTTAGTTTGTTCGCCATTTTGCCATTCCCATCCCCTCGCCTACAGTGCCCTGCTCAGTAGAGCGTTGTGTCCTGATGTGAATGTATTTCTGTTAATAAGAATGACTTGATTAAAAAAGAGTGACCTATTCAGACACACATATCTTTCCTTCCTTCTCTTCACAGTTAGGAACAGTTTGGTTAAGGATATTTTTTCGTTAGTGCCAATGCCTGATTTAATTTCCATCATGGGTTTATTTAAATGCACATCATATTTAGATGATGCTATATCAGCTGAACTTTTGAAAGTTCGTTGTTCAGAAAATAAATGTTCACCTCTGCTACAGATTGTTCATTGTTAATGCTTCTCTGGCTCAATGCAATCTGCTCAATGAACTTCCTTGCAAAACTACTTCAGTGAACTGTTTCTCTGTGTAAGGGATTTCAATCAGGCACACACCCAAGTCTCGCCCAGCATGTAGTGCACAAAGGAAACCCTTGTTTATTTTTGTCTATAAGTTCAATATTCTGAATGATATACCACTCATATCACACCCTTCTCAAAATATCCCCCCCCCCCCCCCCCCCCGGTCACACTGAACCAGCAATCAGGCATCAGGCTAGTTTGTAAAGGTAAATATTTATTTATGGATTGAGAATTTAAAACACAATATATTTTTAATAGGTAACAACAATCACCAAGGGATGACTAGGACAATGAATAATAGCTTTAATTCACTGGGAATTAGGTAATGAACACAAAAAGAATGCAGCAAACAAAAGAATACTTTTGGATTGGGTGGAACAGATAGCACTGTGGTTAGAGGTTCCCCCTGCGACACCCCTCGACCCACCAATAAGCAATTTAAATAGATGTGAGGAGAGAGCAGGTACTCAGGAATAATACAGACCAAACAGCCTATCACCCCCACCTTCCCCCCTTAAACACAAGAGAAAAATGGATTTGACTTTTCAACTGTCAGGATGGCTTTGAAACTGGCTGAGCAAAAACACTAAGGGGCCGATTCATGGAACAAACGTGCGCCGAAAATCTTCGCGCAAGCCGGCGCAAGCAGGCGCAAGCAGGCGCAAGCGGAAAAAAACAGGCGCACGCGCACGCGTGCGATACATGGAAGTCCCTGCGCGTGTCTTCCTCGGGATGTGCGCCAAACCCGTGCATGGCGCACACGTCACTGCAACATCCCGAAAGACGTGCGCGACGCGCACAGTGAAAGCGCACAACCTCTGCGCATACACTAGAAAGTGGGCGGAACACGGGGCGTAACGCGCGGAATGGGGAACAACTTGCGAAAACAAGGGCGTAACTGGGGATGTACTGCAGGGAAGCAGAGGGAACGCCCACACGCACCCGAACCACACGTATTCATGGAACCGAATAGGGCAAAGCCACGCACAGCGAAAGACACGCACAAGCCGATACACGTCCGCCACACGAAGGCAGGCGGTAGCGTCCCTGCGCATTACAAAAGTGGCAACATACAGCAATTGTGCGAGCGGGGCACGTGTATTTCGGGTGTTCGCGTGAACTTCTTCACGCGATCGGGCCTGGGGGAGCGTGCTACGTGTATTTCAGGGGTGCGCGTGAATTTTTACACGCGAATAGCCTGGGCGCGTGTAAAACTTCACGTGCACCCCTGAAATACACGCGCCCAGGCTATTCGCGTGTAAAACTTCACGCGAACCCCTGAAATACACGCGCCTAGGCTATTCGCGTGTAAAACTTCACGCAAACCCCTGAAATACACGTAGCACGCTCGCCCAGGCCCGATCGCGTGAGGAACTTCACGTGAACCCCTGAAATACATGTAGCCCGCTTGCCGTGCTGGTACAGGGTTAGCGCAGCCCTTTGCGCTGGATTGGGGATTTTGATGGCTTTTCCCTGCGCGGAAGGCGTTCTTGGGGGCGTAACTGGCGCTGCTGGAAGGTCGCTGTGCCACTGTGCGCCACGGCTGGTTTTGGTGGCTGGAATCCATGAATACGCTGTGCGCGGAAATGGGTTTTGGCACACGCGGCTGGCGCAGGGATTCGCACGCGCACACTGTGCGCCAGCCGCGTGCGCCACTTGTGCGCTGAATTCTATGAATTACCCCCTAAATGTGGTAAAAAAATGCTTAAATTATACATGGGAGCCTCTTTGAACAGATGTAAGCAATCAAAAGCAATTATTTAATCAAAAGAAAACAATTGGAATCTCAAATGCAAAGTGGAAAATAATTTAAAGACAGTTCACATATGTAAAAGTTTTGCAAAATGTCAATTTGCGGCAAATTTCTACAATGTGGTGTTTGATAAAAAACGAATTTGGACAAGAACTTCAGTTTAAAACCAGAAATTATGGATTATGCTTTTTCTCAAGACTAGAGCATTCAGGCTAGACAACCAGGTTGAGGCGAAGTAAGCTCTGAGACTGATTCATGACTTCAGTAACAGATCCCCAATGCCTTCCCCAGCGGAACCAGTCCAAACACTCTCCTTCTTGCAGCATTTTGTCCATTTCGCCCATGAACACATTTCCAAACGTTCTCCAAATTTCCACAAATGCAGGGAAATTTCTTCTCTGTGAAAGGGACAGTGAGCTAAAGACTTGGTCGAGTCTCTCCCAGGGGTTATTCACCCAAGAACAGGTCATTGGGCTGTGTTCGTGCTGGTAGAGAGATTCCCAGACCCCCCTTTGTTTTGCATTAATTAACTTTGGGTTTCACCCTAAGTTCACAGGACGATCCAGACGTGGACCCCTTGCTCACTGTTCTTAGAGCGGCACCAGTTTCACCTCACTGATGATGCCCAACAAGGCTGAAACACATGTATGGGGTTACTGATGGTACTCTTGTTCAGAGGAGAATTGCCTAGCATTTCGGCGCTGGACTGCCCCTGGGCAGGACAAAGGCTGATATGCAGGGAAATTTCTTCTCTGTGAAAGGGACAGTGAGCTAAAGACTTGGTCGAGTCTCTCCCAGGGGTTATTCACCCAAGAACAGGTCATTGGGCTGTGTTCGTGCTGGTAGAGAGATTCCCAGACCCCCCTTTGTTTTGCATTAATTAACTTTGGGTTTCACCCTAAGTTAACAGGACGATCCAGACGTGGACCCCTTGCTCACTGTTCTTAGAGAGGCACCAGTTTCACCTCAATGATGATGCCCAACAAGGCTGAAACACGTGTATGGGGTTACTGATGGTACTCTTGTTCAGAGGAGAATTGCCTAGCATTTCGGCGCTGGACTGCCCCTGGGCAGGACAAAGGCTGATATGCAGGGAAATTTCTTCTCTGTGAAAGGGACAGTGAGCTAAAGACTTGGTCGAGTCTCTCCCAGGGGTTATTCACCCAAGAACAGGTCATTGGGCTGTGTTCGTGCTGGTAGAGAGATTCCCAGACCCCCCTTTGTTTTGCATTAATTAACTTTGGGTTTCACCCTAAGTTAACAGGACGATCCAGACGTGGACCCCTTGCTCACTGTTTTTAGAGAGGCACCAGTTTCACCTCACTGATGATGCCCAACAAGGCTGAAACACGTGTATGGGGTTACTGATGGTACTCTTGTTCAGAGGAGAATTGCCTAGCATTTTGGCGCTGGACTGCCCCTGGGCAGGACAAAGGCTGATATGCAGGGAAATTTCTTCTCTGTGAAAGGGACAGTGAGCTAAAGACTTGGTCGAGTCTCTCCCAGGGGTTATTCACCCAAGAACAGGTCATTGGGCTGTGTTCGTGCTGGTAGAGAGATTCCCAGACCCCCCTTTGTTTTACTTTAGATTGAACCTTGATCTTTTTTCCAGTAGATGGTCAACCCATTCGAGGTGACCAAAACATCAATATTCTGTATTTATTTTCCATGTTTTAGTGGTTTATTGTTAGCACATAGCATGCCTCTGGTTTTCCAGTTAACCAGGTGCTCCATGAACCGTTCCGTACATAATCTGAATCAGTGATTATGACCAGTTTGTGGAGTTGATGTTGGACAGCAGTGAGGATGGCTTGATGCACAGCCATCAGCTCTTCCACTTGACTACTACGGGGACCGATTTTGTACCCAGCGGAGTGTTCTGGGGCATCATTCACCCATGCATTCCCCACGCCGGCCACAAGTTCCTTTTCCCCGTTGTTGTCAACATGGTAGGAGCACCCATCCACATAGACAGTGTGCATTCCCTCACACTTGTCTTCTTCATAGACTTTGTGTGGGGAATTAAGGTATGCCTCCATGTTGTCCTTGGTTTTGAGACTTTCGTCCTCGAGACAGTTTTCTCTGGCACAATCATGCAAGTCAGCCAGACCTTGCACGAGCGGACCCTTTTTGTTTTGGCCATGTCTGACCTCCACAGGAAAGCCTTGCATTGACAGAATCCAGAAAGTAATTCGGGAATTACATTTCTGTCCCGCATTCTGTCACTTTGAAGATATTGCAGAGGCTGGTGTGGAGTCTCCACTGTGATGTGTTCCACCTGGATAAACAGGCGGTAATTTTTCAATGCCCACACCGTTGCCAGGAGTGCCTTCTCACGGCCGTTGAATTTTTCCTCCACAGAGGATAAAGTCTTACTCGCATAGGAGATTACTTTATTGACCTTGTCATGCTGCTGGTATAATACTGCAGTCAAGCATGTATTTGAGAACCATGTCTCCAAGAAGAACTCCTTGTTTTTGACAGGGTAAGCTAGGCAAGGCACTTGTGAGAGGCTTCTTTTGAGTTGTCTTACTGCCTCGGCTTGTTCTGGACCCCTCTCCCACTTGACCCCCCCTTCAACAGATGGATCGGGGTCTTGTGATTTCTGCGTAATCCTCAATGAACTTTCTACTGTAATTAGTCAGTCCAAGGAGGCTCCTTAGCTCACGCAGAGTTGTGGGTATTTTAGTTTCTGGAGTGCTTCTACTTTCTTTTCCTGGGGACAGAGACCCTCAGGAGTTATCTCTCACCCCAAGAAATTGACACGGGTCCTCCACCACTGTGCCTTTTGGAAACAGAGTTTTGCTCCGGCAGCCCTCAACTGTGTCAGAACATAACAGATCTCCGCTATGTGTTCCTCCACAGTTGAGCTTTTGATTAGAACATCGTCTACCTAGGCCAGGTTACCACTTTCACCCAAGTCGGGCGTGGCCTTATGTAAAAAGATATTAAATTCATTGCCGGAGTTGATGTATCCAAAGGGAGTCCGGGTGCAAGTGTACTGCTCTCCCCCGAAGGTAAAGGCCAGCTTGTATTGGTCCTCCCTACTGACAGGTACAGTCCAGTACCCATTGGTCAGGTCAATGGCAGTGTATACTTTTGACCCCTGGATCTGGGCCAGCCCTTGGTCAATGTAGGATGGAGGCCATCGGGAAGTGTGGAGCACTCTTAGGTCAGCACAGAGTCTCCACTGGCCATTTGGTTTCAAAATCCCCAGCACCAGATTATTGAAGGTGCTGTGGACTGGACGAATTATCCCACTGAACTCAAGGTTCTTAATTATTTCAGTAAGGGACTCCATTGATGCGCGAGGCAAGCGATATTGCTTAACAAACACTGGAGTCATGCCAGGGTCCATGGAATTGTTGTTATATGGATTTCGGTGCGACCACAGTCATATGAGTCCACCGCAAAGAGATCTTGAAAATCTAAGAAAACTTGTTTCAACTTTTGCTTTTGCTCCAGAGTCTCACAGGCATCAGCTAGGTTGACTCTCTCTTCAACCATTTGCCTGAAGCCCGGAAAGACTTCTGATTTGGCTATCCCAGTGGCCTCCTCCAGCTGGGTGGAGAAGTCCCTGGTTAAAATACTGACTTGGACTGATGGCTTCAGATGGGGAAGGCAGTCGTGGTGAACTTGGAAGATCACCTCATCCCTTTTGAAGTCACAGGTCACCTCTTCCTTACCATAAGGGCAGGAAGAGTACACCAGGAAATTCCTCCCATGCCGGGTGGAGATCCTGTCTGGTGTTGTGTCATTGTCGCTATCACTGTCAAAACAGTCATTGGGCATTGGTCCTACCAGTTCATTACCTAAATCTATGGAAAAATGTTGGTCATCAACTGCCATTCCCATAATGGTGCCTGAGTCCAGAGTGATACTCCTAAGGTTTCTGTTATCCAGCTTTATTGAAATGGTGTTGTGTTCTGTATTGACTAGTTGTGTTGGGTTTAACCCCAACCCTTGCTGTTGGAATTGGGCATTGAGGTGAACATATGCATCTGGATTTTGCAGTTTCTTTCCTCTATTAATTTTTACATTAAGTGTGAATTGTTGGGTCCGTTCTGGGATGGTGACTTCCTCTCCAATCTAAATTTCGACTGCATATGGAAGCAATTTAGCTGACCGAAATGCTTTCTCTGGGTCATCAAAGTCCATGGGATTACCCACTAATCGGGACCAGGCATTGAAGTTTATTAGGTCCAAACTAATGGCAAAGCGATTGAGAAAGTCACTGCCTAAATAAAATGCAGCAAGCACATCTCACACTACCCAACAATTATGGACTATGCTCTTGTTGCCTCTGGACATTTTGAGGGTACACCTGCTAGGTAAGAGATGTTTGGATTTGGGTGTTTCTAGGTCCATTTCCCATTTGTCTATCAATTTAAATGTGGGAATGGCTAGATCTTTTGGTAGTTCTCGGAACATGGCCTCGCTAATGAAGCTCTTACCGTTGTTCACGCACACTCGGGCGAGAACAGAGTCCTTCCCCCCATTTAAATGAATGGGGATGAACAACTGTTCTCCAATTTTCTGCAGATCAGCCAAGCTTTGAGCTCATCATTTTGGACTATAGGAGTGGGATTTTCTGATTGTGAATTGGTATAGAATTTCAGAGTATTCCCTTCCAGTGTGGAATGCCACTTCAGACTGGAATGAAGGTTGATTTTCAGAAATAAAGGGGACTTGCCATCACCAGTTTGTTGTCCTACTGCAATTACTGTCACGTCAGGGGTTTGGTGGTTTCGAAAATGGAATTCAATTTGGTCAAGTTTTTGTTCAACCATGTGGCATGTGCCATTTAATCTAACATGGTTGACACTATGTTTTAATTTTATAGGTTGGTTAGTCTGGGTCGAGAGGACCTTGTTTACACAATCTATGAGGGGAGACAATCTATGCAGGATGTCATTCCCTAGTAAACATGGTGTGCCCTCTGGAGTCACAACTATGACCGGGTGTTTCACCTTGTGTCGGCCAGTTTTAATTTCTAAATCTGCAGCCCCCTCGACAGGAATTTCATTCCCATCAAAGTTCTGAAGTTGTCCAGGAAGAGGGGTGAGAGGGATCTGGTATCTCTCCCCCTTCCCGAATTCAGCTGATCAAAGTGCTTTTTGACAGAAGGGTGGCTTGGGATCCAGTGTCTACCTGTGCCAAAAATGTACATTGCTCCTGTATTTGGACCGGGGCATACAATCTTCCCTCCTTCACCTCAAGGGGGCAAAGATAATGCACATTTTGGGGCACTTTGTGGGTTAATTTCTATACTCTTGATTCTGACTGAGGGGTCATTTGGACATGATTTTGTTTGAGAGCGTTGGACCCTGTAAAAAAAGGTGGCAGTTGGATATGGGGGGAGTTTTGGGCTCCCCTGGTCCTGATTCTGCCCCACCCCTTTTTGGAGGCAGTCACCTGAACTGGTTTGGGCAAAGTTATTTTCTGGTTTGTCATTCTGGGGTTCAATGTTTGGCGGGTTTAACTCAGTCCCCACATCTACCCAGTCTGGATTAGGATCTCTTTGGACCTACTTTTCTTTGGGAGGAGTTCACCCATCCCTGAAAGAGAAGATCCTTTTCCCAGAATCCTCTGAGGACCACTCTCCTTCAAACTGGAAGACTCTAACCTCTTCCATAAAATGGGTCTTTTTAGGCCCTTTATTTCTCGTACCCGCCCTCTGTTCCTTAGGTTGCAGACTTTTAGGGGGCCAGAGATTCTGGTTCAGATTCCTAGGTTTCCAGGGGATTTTCACAAGTGGGGAAGGAAGCTTCCTCTAAGGCTTTACACCACCGTTCCCCCTGTGCCTCCTCCTGGGAATCGGTGGGTTGTCGGGGTTCTCTCCCCATCACTGCTCTTGAGTACCAGGCCCGTGATTTGAGGGGTTCTGGGCCGCCATGTTCATCTAAGGGTTCTGCTGAGCCCTCAACAATCGACCCAGATCCTGTCACAAGTTCTGGACCTGGCGCTCCGGTTGGGACACCTGCTCTGGCTGGTGCGGGGGTCTCTGGTCCATCCTAGGTTGATCACGTGAAGGTTAACTGTCCCTTCTCCCATAATACCCTTGGTTGGGATAGTTCTGGTACCCCTCCACCCTTGGCCTCCCCTCTCCCAGATTGGGCTGTCTGGGCTCAGGAAAGTGGGTAAAGAAAGAAGGGTTTTTTTGGGGGTTGATGTTTGGTAGGTACTGGGGAAAGAAACTCAACCCGTCATTGCATTTGGGTATTACTGCCCTCCTGGGGAAAGTTAGGAGGGAAGTTTCCTGGGTTGGCAGCTGCCTGGTTGGACCCCCCCCTTGGGCTGGGGGAGTCTACACATAGCCCAAGATAGGTCTGCTTCCCTTTTAACGGGGGCTGATATAGTCAGGGGAGTTAGGGGTCTCATTTGTGGGGTTACCTTCCTGACTACCTGTTTGGGATTGGCCCGAGGGCCTTCTGGGTCTTTGGTTAGGAGGATTTTGCACAGGAATATTTGTAGGCCCCCCCCATCCCCAGATCTAAAACGGGGGTAACATTCACCTCCGTCACCTTAGCAGCAGCAGGGGTGTTGGTTGATTTGGGGGTTTTAGTTGTACTCTTATTTTCTACCAGTTTCTGCACTTCATAAATGCGAGTTGCCTGTTCAGTGACCCAGTCTAGTGATCTCTTCTCATGAAAGTCCCTCACCAGCTGGGTCATGATGTATTTAGGGAGTGCATGAAAGAAAGTATTAATGAACTCCCTACTGTCTGTGCACACTCTTCTGTGGTCTGCGAGAAGGCATGTTTTAACTCTTGTACAAATTCTTGTGGGGCATGGTCTTCCCCACGTTGCAGATTGTAGGCTGCGTTGCGGACCCCTTGAGAGTTCCTATGTATGGAGAAATGCTTTAAGATGGCTGCCCTCTAGGTGGCCCATCTTGAGTGGTTCTCATCCTCCAACCTCACAAAGAAGCTGGGTCATTCAGGGAAAAATGTACACTTGACATACTGAATGCAACTTTGGCTATCCTTCATGTGGAAAGTATCCTTCATTTGCTCATACAACTCAAGGTGCTCCAAAACTGAATATTTGCCATTTTTATGATAGGGAGTTATGACCCTAAAAAATGGCCTTGATTTGTTTCAGAGGATCTTTCAGTAGGGCCCTCTTAATTTTGTTGGCCTTTTACGTCTTAGTCACCCTTGTCCACTCATCCTCTGACTCAGAGGCACTGCTACAGGAGGTGGCTATCTGATCCTCTAGGTTCTCCCTAATTCTGCGGGGTTGGAAATGGCTTGCAGAATGTGGGGTCCTACTCTCTTGAGACCTGTGGCGCTCAGAAGAGTCTTCTGACTCTCCATTGCTCCCAGGGTTGGCTGAGTACCACCCCCCCATTGCCCTAGTTGACAAGAGGTTTTTAAGATACTCTTGGCAGGCCTAGTTTCATGGAGTTCCCCACCAAATTTGAAAGACTGATCCCTTGGTAAGCGTTATTTTTGAGGATCCAATTCTCTGATTCTCCACTCACTGGAGTCTTCCTGATCAGAGAGGCTAGCCCTCACATTTGGGAATCTGTACAGCGATGCCCGCCTATCCATTTCTGGGAGGCGCTGATCTGTCAGTCCCATATTTCCCATTGTGCTGAAGTCTGCCATCCCCGTGGCCTTTGGTTCATATGAGCCAGTGGACATGAGGGTGGCAGAGTCCATTGAACTGAAGGGATTAAAGTCCCTGATGACAGGGGTCCTGAGGTTATGCTCATGGGTTTCTATGTCCCGTCTTATCTCATCTCTTTCAGCTCCTATTCCCTGATGAATATGCCACAATCTGACCCTTTTGCTCCTCTATTAAGGCCTTACTGGCCTCAATGATTTGCTCCTGCACGGCTATCTGTTTGTGGAGTCTGTCATTATTTTCACAGAGAGCCTCATTGTCTCTCTGAGCTTCCTGAATGGATTGGAAATATTGTGCCAATTTATGCTGCAGAATACTCACCTCCTGAGTTTGGTCCTTATTGGTCTGAGTGTTCTTTGCCAGGGCATCCTCCACCCATTTGGTGTGCTCTAACAGCTTTCCATGATCAGTTTTAATTTCCTCTAAGTTATTTTTTAACTGGCTGACTTCCTGGCCTCTCTTTTCTGATACTCCTCTTTGAGTATCTGTAATTTGAGATCCTGTTCTACATTCTTTTGCTGCAAGAGAGCCAGATCTTCTTGGAGTTTGGCAATATACTGCCTAGCCTCTATTTTAGATTCTTGGCTATCCTGGAGCCTTTGCTCTGCAGAGTCCAGATCGGTACAGATTTTATGCAGTGCTTCCTCTTGCCTCTTGGCCGAATCTATATTGTCTGCATGCTTTTCCTGTATGATTCCTATGTCGAGGTAGAGGTAGGCCGCTATTTTGGCAATTTTACACTGCTCCTCTTTTATTTTTGGGGCCATGTACAGTTTGCTAAGTGCTTGATGTAATAGACCCTTGTCCTGCCAAATATCAAGGTCGATTGCAATGACTTGTTGTTTTATTTCCTGCAGCCATACCTGTTCATCCTGTTCTGGCCACTCACCCAAGGCAAACAGTTTGTGCAGGGGGTGTTCCATAGCAATATTAATTTCCACTTGGGTCGCCATCTCACAAATGACAATTTCCTTCTGACTTATCTCAGGGTTAATTTACTCTTGCAAATAGGTCCAATACTTTTGAGTATTTCTTTTGAGGGGTGCTTGTACAGTGTAGCACAGTATGCCAACCCAAAAAGGAATATGTACCCTGCTGGCTAGTATGCTGTGTTAGACTGTCATGAGTGGTAGGTCAAATTCAGGATCCCGGACACGAGCCCCCAAGCTGTAAGGGATTTCAATCAGGCACACACCCAAGTCTCGCCCAGCATGTAGTGCACAAAGGAAACCCTTGTTTATTTTTGTCTATAAGTTCAATATTCTGAATAATATACCACTCATATCACATCCCCCTGTACCCCAATCACACTGAACCAGGAATCAAGCTAGTTTGTAACAGTAAATATTTATTTATGGATTATGGATTGGGAATTTAAAACACAATATATTTTTAATAGGTAACAACAATCACCAAGGGGTGACAAGGACAATGAATAATATCTTTAATGCACTGGGAATTAGGTAATTAACTCAAAAAGAATGCAGCAAACAAAAGAATACTTTTGGATTGGTTTGGAACAGATAGCACTGGGGTTAGCAGTTCCCCCTGTGACACCTTCCGACCCACCAATAAGCAATTTAAATAGATGTGAGGAGAGAGGAGGTACTCAGGAATAATACGGACCAAACAGAATATCACCCCCACCACCCCCCTTAAGCACAAGAGAAAAACAGATTTTACTGTTGAACTGTCAGAATGGCTTTGAAACTGGCTGAGCAAAAACACTAAATGTGGTAAAAAATTCTTAAATTATTATACATTTCCATGGGAAACGCTTTGAACAGATGCAAGCAATCAAAAGCAATGATTTAATCAAAAGAAAACAATTGGCATCTCAAAGGCAAAGCGGGAAATAATTTAAAGGCAATTCACACATGTAAAACATTTGCAAAATGTAAATTCACGGCAAACTTTTACTATGCGATTTTTGATAAAAATGGGTCAACTACAACTGTTGGGTTGTGGATGTAGCTAAGGATGTTAGGTATCAGTGGGAGCTGAAATTTCGTTTCTATCTTTGCAATTGAGGGAGTTATGGAGATTTTAGTGGGAGGTGTTTTTTGAAAATAAAGACACGAATTTGGACAAGAACTTCAGTTTAAAACCAGAAATTATGGATTATACTTTTACTCAACACTAGAGCATGCAGGCTAGACAACCAGGTTGGGACGAAGTAAGCTCTGAGACTGATTCATGACTTCAGGAGCAGATCCCCAGTGGCTTCCCCAGTGGAACCAGTCCTAACACTCGAAGTGGAATTTTTGGATCAGAGTTACACAAATAAAAATGACTATGAAAATGACGCTTTAGCAAATAGACAGAATAAGATAGGATTAAAGATTTTGACACTGTCACTGGTTATGAAAGTAAGGATAGTTCAGATATTAGGGTGGAACAAGATAAGGCAAGGTATAATATAGTTCTCTAGTGTACTGTTAATACTCACAATCCACTGGGATTTAAGATTTTTGGCTCGTCAAGATTCTGGTAACTGGATCGGGTCTATCAGGGAAGGACATCACATCAGCTAGGATCAGCTTGGCCGGTCACCGGAACTGCACAGGATCTGCCCTTCTTGTTTCTGAATATTTCAGATCAGCGGGATGGCGAGTTCATCAGGCAAGCATTATGGTAGCAAGCCAGATAGTTTCAGGATGCTTCCCCACATCACAGCGCTTCACTGAGTTGTAAGGATTAGTTGAGGATTAATTGAGGATTGAGGTCTAGCTGAAAATTGTTCAGATACTGCTTGGCCTGGTGATTGGCATCTGGATCTGGAAGGATGTTTAAGGCTGGATGGTGAATGCTGAATCAGAGTGCTTCGCTGGAATCAGAAGAGAGAGTGTGTATGTGTTGTCAGATGTCTCTATTTATCCTTTCAAATGACATCACACAAATGCGTGTGTGGCTTGGCTTAATTAAACTTGCCCCTGTGAACTGGGATTGGCTTAGAGCCTCATCTCCACCTTGCATACGAGTGATTGGATAAAAGACAGATGATGTCATGTTTATGGTTTAGTTTTTGCAATCCTTAGAAACCTCCCCTAGCCACTAATATCAAAATCGAATTTTGTCCTAAATACATATTTATACATTTGTAACCTCTACGAAAATCACTTACAAGGATTACATATTTTATGGAGTATCTGTTCATCAAAATCCCACAGCTGTGAGACCTTGTTTCGTCTTTTTGCAGCATTTTGTCCATTTCGCCATGAACACATTTTCCAAACTTTCTCCAAATTTCCAAAAATATGCATGTTTACCATAGGAATGTGTGTGCAAAGTTTAACAATTCTAGCATAAATACATTTCCAATAAAACCACATATATTGCCATTCCTGTTCAGAATATGCTACACAGTTCCACCACATTTTGAAAAATAGGGCCAAAAATTAGATTAACAAATCTGCCCTTTTTATATTTTTCACCACTTCTGATAGCAAGTTTATGAGTCTCTAAAAAATGTTCATTACATATTCTTAGCAGCAAATGGTCAGCCTTTTGTCTGTCTCTGGAGGCAAGGAGCAGCCCCCACCTTTGGGATTTCCTTCTGCAAGCCTAGTTTACAACCTCTTCACACGTCCATTTCCTGGCCTGGAGAATATGCCATTGTTCAGTCCTTGGTAGCAGACAAAAGTCTGGCCTACCCCACAATTATCATGTGTCAGTGAGCATCTGCTGAGATGAATGCCCTCCCCTTGGGCGGAAGCCTGTTTTTCAACCTCTTGCAGGCACAGCCAGCCTAAGTTAATTTTTAATTTCTTGACTTGAAATCCAGCATAAAACAAACTTGGTGCATCAGATGGCATACATAAATTACATACTTAGGTTTAAACCTGTGGGATCAAAACAACTGAGATCCGTGTTCCTTTCAGCAGCAGTCCTTTTATATTTGCTAATCTGGCAGATCTTTAGTTTTAGACAAGTTTAAAGTTTAATCAGGAGAACCCATTTGACAGGGGCTGTCACTCACAGGTAGCCCAGTGTGGCTGCACACAGATTTTCAACAGGAATTGTCATTCACAGGCAATCCAGTTTTGCTGAGTAAGTGTTTTGCTCTTAACATTTCAGGACTTTGTAAATTCACAGTGCTTCATAAGATTAACTGAATTTTAGCGCCAAGCAAGATTTTGAATGTTGGAAAGTATTATGTACAGGCATTTTGAAGTTTCAGCAGCAAAGTAAATGTCATTTACATGCAAATTTTGAATTTCACTTGCAAAGCGCTGCTTTGCCCTCTGTACTCCATGTTTACTTGTCATGGAGCCTGCTGGCACTTTTCCAGCAGTATGTGCTCTGTTCCATCACACTTGCACAATGGGTGGCCGGTTGTTCAGCCATCTTTTTGTGTGTTGAAAAAACACGGTTTTGGAGGTTTTGGCACGCACAAGGGTTTTGCCGCCATTTTGTTGTTTCTCGCACCATAGATAGCAGAGTGAGGCCACATAGTATAGCAGAGTGGGTCAATACATCCCACAAATACAACAGGCAAAGGTAGTGCACCATCAGTTGCTGTGTTCATACCAATCTAGGTTTCGTCCCTATGAGAGCACAGAAACAGACACTTTTCCAGGCATCCTAGACATCCTTAAGGAAGTGAATGAGGGTAGTTCTTGCCTGCTTGTGCTCCTGGATGTCTCTGCAGCATTTGAAACAGTGGTACATGAGGTTCTTCTTAACTTCTGTGTGCACCTACGGACCAGGGCTGAAGAGTATGGAAGTGCCTTAAATTTTTCCTTTCTGGTCAATCGCAGTCCGTTCAGATGGGATCACTGCAATCATTTCCCTTGACTATGTGCTGCTGTGTCCCTCAGGGGGACAACCCTTTACCCATTCTTTGTACTCTTTGCATAAAGCTGTTGGGTGGTCTAGTTGCCAGGTGTGGCATTGATATCCACCATCATGCCAATGATACTCAATTTTAATTTAATGAGGATGTCTCTCACTTGAAAGTTTGGCTGGGTACTATTGGGTCCTGGGTGATGAGAGCCTACCTTAAGTTGAACACAACACAACAGAAATGTTCTTGTTCTGTCACGGGGAATCAAAGGGGGTGGAACAAAGTTGGTTAATTATCTTAGTTAAAGATGTTACTTCCCCAGCTTCCTGTGCTCTTTTCCTGGGGCTCTTTTGTTAAGCTCCTGAATTGACAATGAACTGTTCATGCAGGTGAAAAAGGTACACATTGTACAATATTACATTTCTCTATTGTGATGGATAAAACCTTTGTTCCTCAATGATATTGTTTGTTTAGTTGTGCTGGCCATAGTGTTATCCCATATTGATGGAGGCAATGCCCTTCTTATCACAATTCCAAAATACACTTGAACCTAAAATACAATCACATCACTGTGATGCTGAACACCATACATTGGCTGCCCTTTGAGTTATGCATTGATTTTAAAACAATAGCAGTGCAAAAACCTAAACATCTATCTGGCAAATTGTCTCCTTCTGGTGGTCTACATGAGACTTGGACCAAGGCCTGGATACAGTTGTATATTCCCAGTGTGAGCACATCTACCAGTGCAAACCAAGCTTACACTAGTGTTATTTCCTCAAATGTGGAACTCACTTCTTTTTTCTTTAGTTGTACCCCCTTCACTTCTTGCCTTCAGTAAACTTTTGAAGACATTTCTTTGTCTTAAATGAATCTCCTTGATCTTTCTCTTCTTTAATTATAAGTAGGACATTATGGACATATACATTTACCTTGTATGTGCCTTTAGAAACATAGTGTTTGTTTTCTTGAACAGATTTGTGCTGAATCAAAAGTCTCAAATAAAATTAAAATGAATAAATATCTGGTGCCAGGGAGTATAAGCGGTGAGGAGCAAGGTGAGTGAAAGAGCAAAAGTGAGAAGTTGAAGCAGGATAGAAGAGAAGCAATTAGGTTAAAGTGGGTATGAGTGTAAAGTACCAGGGAGATGGGTGGTGTGAAGTAGGAGATCCACTCTGTCAGTAAGTGGGTGCGGAAGTCTAGCCCATGCATATCTTTGAAGACAAATAAAAAGATTTTGAATAGGCAGTGGTTTTGCTTGGATAACCACCTCTCATGAAAGTGGTGTAGGGAGGTGAATGTGGAGCCAGGGAGGCTGCAGAGGTTGCAGTAGCAAGGGTTATTTCATTGTTTGAGATGGAGTGTTATAAGCAGGTTGGAAGAATAACCCACTGTGCTGAGGACTACATTGGGGATTTGTGTTTTACTGGAGTGAAGGGTGGGAGGTAAACAGATTCTCTGGATGTTTAATTTAACAAATGAAGCCTAGCAGCCATGGCCATGAAAATAGAAACTTGTCTGAGTTCGAAATTGATGTCAAATATGATCCCCACATTTTTTGCAATACAGGATAGGTTAGGAGGTGAGGTGGAAAGGTTACAGTAAATAGGAAGGGTGTCTCCATAAAAGCAGAGAGGTAGATCCCCTCAATTGATGAGGAGGTAAACATTAAACAATGTAGCATCATACAGTGAGTTAAAGCTGTTGATGATGCAAGCCCCTGGTCCAGGGGGTGGAATAAGGACATATTTGTGTGTTGCTGACAATAGATCAAATACAAAGTCAAGTAGGAGATTACTTTGTTGACGAACGAGGTGCAAAGAGCAAAGAAAAGAGCATTAAGGAATGGACATATGGACACCTACATGAGATGGGTGGCAGAAGAGTTACTAGAGTTTCAAGAGATGGAGCAACCAGATGGGCAGGAAGCCATCCAAACAAGCCTAGTGTCCATAAGTATCCAGGTATGCAGTGGTTTGCTCGAAGATCCCAAATTCCAGGATTTTCAAATATTAAGGAAGACAAAAGGCAGGTCATTAGTGTGCAGGCCGTTGAGGGCCAGATTTAATTTTCATTAAAGATGAGTATGACATTATCTTTCATAAAGAAGGTTAAGAAGGTGGCGCATTAGGGCATAGGTTGGGTGGGCGACCTTCAGGAAGGGTACAGGTTCAGTTAGTGTCAGGGGAGGACAGCGAGCAGTGAGCGTCAATGGTAGGTACTTGCGAGAAGGAAAGTGGTGGAGGGAAAATGGAAGGGATGTGAGGGTATCACATATGTTGGAGATCTTGGGGGAGAAGTAGTGTGGGAACTTATCAGGAGAGGGTGGAGGAAATGGAGTGGGTCTAAATCTGGTCAAAGGGAGATGGAAGTGCCATGTTGAAGTGCGGAAAGGATGGCTTTGTGGGCTTGGTGAGAGGCTACGGGGGCAGGAGAGTTTGAAGATAGGATCCATGAAAAAGGCAGAGACTGTAGTGAAAGAGATCTTAGAAGAAGAGGTTGGACATGCTATGGATCAAGAAGATCTATAAAGCATTAGCATTCCAAGCGAATTGAAAAAAATGGTCAAAGTCACAATTTTCTAGTTTGGGTGATTAATTCAAAATGCAAATTGGTTTGTTGTGTATATCTGATATCACTTGGGGGAGTTAACTCTTTATTTCAGCATTTGTGGTGCCTAGTCATGCACTCTCACTCTGTTTAGTGGATGATCTATGTTGACACTACAGTCTCTCCTCTGAGTGGTTTAAAATTCTGTCATGTTTTTTATTTATTTATTTATTCGGATTTATTTAAAGCGCACGTCAGCCCGGGGCATCGTGGCGCTGTTACATGAAGACATACCGTGGAAGGAAGATCGTTACAAAGCAATTTTCATTACAAGACACATTTCGTATCAGACACATTTCATATCAGACGTATGCGAACTGGTGTGGGTGAAGGAAGGATGGAGTTAGTTGAATAGAGTGGTTTTGAGAGATTTGCGAAAGGAATACAGAGAAGGTTCTGCTCTGAGTGTGTTAGGGAGGGCATTCCAGAGCTTAGGAGCTATGTGTGGGAAGCCAATGCCGCCGGCTTTGGCTCTTTTTACAGTGGGTACTCGGAGTTGGTTGGCGTGATGGCTTCTTCTGGGACAGATGGAAGAGTTCTTAGTTATAGTTTCAGATAGGTAGAGGGGTGCTGTGTGATTGATGGACTTGTGTGTGAGAGTGAGGATTTTAAAGTTGATTCTTTCCTTGACTGGGAGCCAGTGGACAAGTCTTCTGCCCTGTGAAATATGGTCAGTTTTGGGGATGTGTAGTGCAGCGCGGAGGGCATTGTTTTGCACTATTTGGAGCCTGCTTAGGTTTTTTGACGATGTGCATGCCAGGAGGGCGTTGCAGTAGTCCAATCTGGCTCGTATAGTAGCTCTGGCTATGGAGAGGCAGTTGGGCTTGGTGAGGTAGGGTTTTATGGCGTAAATGAGTTTGGTGGTCAGAGCAGAAGCTGAGGCGATGGCGCTGGTTTGTCTAGTCATTGAGAGTGTGGCTTCAATGTAGACTCCTAAGGTCTTGACGGCAGAGGAGACAGCTATGCTAATACTGTCGATGATCATGTGAGAATAATTGGGGCTGAGTTTGGTTAGTGTTTGGTTGGGGGCTTTGATGATGATTTCAGTTTTGTCTCAGTTTAGGCAGAGACCATTGATAGCCATCCAGGTTTGGATAGTCGAGTAGATTTTGAGGAGGGCTTCTGAGTCTAGGTCATAGTCTCCGGAGAGGGGGAGGAGAACTTGCGTGTCATCTGCGTAGTTTGTGTACGCTATGTTGAGGGAGTCCAGTAAGTCAAAGAGGGGTTTGGTGAATAGGTTGTAAAGGGTCGGTGCAGTGCAGGACCCTTGTGGGACTCCACAATTTATAGTGGTGGGGGGGCGCTGTCCTGGTCAGAGTACACTTTCATGGCCCGACCTTCAAGGAAGGATGTGATCCAAGTGGTAGCCTTGTGAGAGAAGTGTGCAGCATTGAAGAGGTGAGATGTGAGAATGCTGTGGTCGACCAGGTCAAATGCTGCAGAGAGGTCGAGCAGAAGGAGGAGAGCAGGTTTGCCTGTGTCCATTATTTTGGTAATTTGATTTTTTAAATCTAGAAGGGCAGTTTCAGTCCCATGGCCTTTCCAGAAACCTGATTGTCTTTTGCCTAGGATGGTGTTG
This sequence comes from Ambystoma mexicanum, assembly GCF_040938575.1. NCBI lineage: Eukaryota > Metazoa > Chordata > Amphibia > Caudata > Ambystomatidae > Ambystoma > Ambystoma mexicanum. Next base: position 416,656,425 of record NC_090941.1, on the reverse strand, counting down.
GTTTCCAGGTAGTGTTGGATTTGATTGTGTGCGGCTTTGTCTAGGATTTTGAGGAGAAAGGGGACGGTGGTGATGGGGCGATAGTTGTTAGGGGAGGAAGGATCGAGAGAGGGTTTTTTCAGGAGCGGGCGGACCCAGGCTTCTTTTAGGCATTGTGGTACAGTTCCAGATGCGAAGGAGGCATTGATGAAAGCCGTAATGATGGGGGTGGGGGATTCTGAGCACTCTTTGATTAATGAGGGTGGGCAGATATCCCCTTTGCAGGTGGAAGGTTTGATTTTTTTGAGGAGGGCCTTGACTTCCATCTCGGAGACTTCTCTAAAAGCAAAAAGGGGTGTTTGTGAGAGAGAGTTGTTGGTGGAAGGTGTGGTCGAGCAGGTGGGGGTGTTGAGAGCTTTGCGTTGTGAGGCTATTTTGTCTTGGAGTGTTTTAACTTTATTGAGGAGGGCAGCCTGGATGCCTGTGCACCAGGCTTTATCCTTGATGATTTCATCTGTGCCAGAGGCAGGTGTGATGAGTTTTTGAATATGAAGAATATTTCTCTTGATTTGGAGCTGGCATTAGTAATTCTCTGATTGTAGGATTCGGATTTAGCGTGGAATATGGCTTTTTTGTAGGTCAAAGAGATCTCTTTAAAATCTTTAAGCGAGGATTGGTTAGGTGCTGCTTGCCATCTGGATAGGGCTTTGCGTTTCTTGGTGCGAAGGTCAGATAGTTCTTCAGTGAACCAAGAGTTGCAGTGCATTGATTTTTTCCCTTTTTTTTCTTCTAGAGGGGCAATGAGATCGATGGCTTGAGTGAGTGTGCTGGAGTAGATGTTGGCTAGAGAGGTAGGGTCATGGATGAATGGAGGATTGAGTTCAGGATATCGAGGAGAGGGGCGAGGTTGGAAGCAGTGAGTTTTTTGGAGCTTCTTACTTTAGCGGGTGGGGCATGAGTTAAGGTTTTATGAGTGGGCGTGGTAGGAATGGAGAATTGAATGAGGTAATGGTCCGTCCATGGGAGGGCCGAGATGGAGGTAATTGAAGATGAGCAGTTGTGATCAGCTAGCCAGTCAATGGATCTGCCTTTGTTATGAGTGGGGGCAGTCATTTTGTGTTCCAACCCCATGTTTGATAGTTCTTTGGCTAAATTTGTGGCTGCTTTGTCCTTTGGGTCAGCTAAACCAAGGTTAATGTCCCCTAGAAGGATGCTTTTGGTGGTGCTTTTGAGGTTGTTGCCTATGTTTTGGAGGAGTTGCTTTTGGTAGTCAAAGGGTGATCCTGGTGGTCTGTAGGTGATAAAGAAGTTTATGGTGCAGTTAGGTGAGAGGGCTAGTTTAGCAGTGATGAGATCAGCGTTGTTGTCCCATTGTTGATTACACATTCTTATGGAGAGGGTGTCTTTAAAGATGAGGGCGACGCCGCCACCACCTTTGGAGTTTTTACGGTCCTGTCTGAGAATGGTATAGTTTTGAGGGAAAGCGAGGTGGATGGATGGACTGGAAGCTTCATGGAGCCAGGTTTCGGATATGGCAAGTAGGTCAAGATTGTGCGTGGTGATAAGGTCATTGATTTCAATGGCATGGGCATGGACAGAGCGCGCATTGATGAGAGCGCATCTTAAGTCTGGTCGTAGAGTGTGTGTGTTGGCGTTGGTGGTGTTGGGGGTGGGCGGTGCGTATTTGGGTGTGTGAGGCTGGGGCATGATAGATGCAGCGTGATGGGTGCTAGGGTAGTGAGCGTGGTCAGAGATGTAAGTCTGGGCGGCTGATGTATGGGTGCGAGAGCTGAGTCTGTTGTTCCTAAGGAGTGTGGAGTGTGGAGTGCTGCAGAGAGTTAGGAGGTGTTTGGTGCATGTTCTTAGTCTACAGAGCCTGAGGTGGAGTGGGTTATGCCCGATTGGATTGGTGTGGTATTTGAGTGTGGAATGGAGTGCAGACGACGCTGTGGTGTGTATGAGGTCAGATGGTGGGGTAAGGCATGGGTGGGCATGCTGGTCTGGGTGCGCATGCGGCATGCTGCAGATGGCCAGAAAGGAGAGGGATGTGAAGAAGATGGATAAAGAGGAAGGGAGGTGTGTAGGCACTTTGGGGTGTGTGCCAAGGGGCTGCATTTGTAGACAAGAGATGTACAGGTAGGTGGGCAATAACACTGTTGGTAAGGGTGGGCAGTTAACACAGTAGATCAGGGCCGCTAGGGGCATGCAGTAACACAATTGAGCAGGGCCGCTAGGGGCAGGCAGTACAGGGCCGCTAGGGCAGGGCCGCTAGGGCAGGGCCGCTAGGGCAGGCAGTTAACGCAGTAGATCAAGGCCGCTAGGGGCAGGCTAGAATCGAATGGCAGAGTATCACATCAAAATGGCTAGATTTGAATGGCAGGGTAACACAACAAATGGCTAGATTGAAATTTGTATGGGCACACTATGGAATGAAGGCTGATTTTTTTGAGATGGGGTAGGCATACAATTTTTTAGTGGCATAGACTGGGCAGAACAAGGAGTGGCTAGCAAAGGTACATATGCATTGAGTGCGTAGCTAATAGTATGACTATGGCATTTTGGGCGGCACATATGAAAATAACATGCATGTCTGGGGATAGTGCAAGGGTTAGATAAAGCCCGCAGGCTTACCTTAAAGGACAAAGGTCAAAGGACAAGGTGTCTCTGTGTTGCTCCTGCAGTGCGGGTTACTGTGGGGGAGCTCCTGCTCTGATCCCGGTGCGTAACAGTCTGGCGTAGCAGTACAGAGCATTAAGGGTCGGAGTAGTCAGTGTCCGAGCAAATAGTTGTGGCTAGTGGAAGCTGGTCGAACATATGTGCCCACAGGTCCGTAGCGTCCCAGGGCGAACAGGGGAGGAACAGGGCCTTTTCCCTCGGGCCTTCTCCCGAAAGCCGGCTTCCGCCTACCAGTGTAGGGGATTGGCTGAAGATCAAGCAGGCTGCTTAGCAGCCAATGGCAGCCTCGTTTTCGGGCCGCACTGCGCCCGCCATTTTAGGGTCAGGCAGCATTAGGAGAGACAAAATGGAGGATTGGCACAAAGGTAGTATGCAGGTACGCCGGAGGGGCTATAGTGTGCAACAGGGCTCGGAGGGCAGGCTCAGTAGGGGTGAAGGAGGCTATTCAGCCATACGATTGCCTCACCAATGCAGTTGCTTTTGTGGGTGCTGCTTCAGGTAGGTCAGGCAGCACGAGTGCGGGGTTTTGCGTAGTGTACCCCATCACCTTACGCAGTATTAAGCGTCCATGACAGACAAGACATTAAACAGGAAGCTAGGGGCTGCTTAGAGAGACTAGGTTAATCTTTGTCCATTATTATGGTGTGTTAAAGTGCAGTGGGATAGTTCAAGTTGTATTAAAGTTTCAGGACAGTACACATATTTAAAACCAGTTCATGGTCAAGGGCATGATACAGTTTGCAAAATGCATACATGAGAACATTTGTTTCCCCTCACAGTGCCTCTGCCCAATCAAAAGAGCAGAGAGTTGACAAGACACACAATGTAAAAGGGTCAAACAAAAATAGGGAAATATATTGCACGACCCAAAGGTTGTTTATGTCTCCGTCAGAAAACAACCCCATCCTTCACGCTGAGTGACATACTTCAATGCCAAGATTCCATTCTCCATCCAACACATAAAGTCCCCCCAATCATTTTATTTCTTAAAATTTCAGGATGCCTTCCTTTAGGGAAGTGCTTGTCTTTCTGGCCCTGAAACCTGTCGGTTTCCCTACTGTTACTGATCAGATCAAAATTATTTCTGTCTCCAGTCTACTCCCAGATGGCATCATTGTAGGGTATAATCAGAATGGAAGCTGACAAGATTATGGTTCTGCCTAATATAGTATCTAATCTACTCGATAACTCTTGGCAAAAGTTAACGACTTTGCAGCATCCCAAAAGCATATACACTAAACTCCCATATTCAACATAGCAGGCCGAGAAGAATGTTATACACTCCCGGAGATGATCATTTACCTCCATTACGGAGTCTAAAATGTACAGAAGATTGTTCTCTGTTGCACATGGACAAAAACTCTGGTCCAATCAATAGCAGACGTTTGTTTCATAATATCCTGCATATATTCATTCTCTAGTTGTTTCCGCAGCACCACAATCCATCCCTAACTCCAGCTATTTTTTCTCTCCCCCATCGTCGACTGAACTCACCAACCGATAAAGAGTTGCGTTACATACCTTTCCAGTGGTTAAGTGTGGTAAAGAAATCAGAGAGCCTGCTTCAGGGTCAAAACCGGTGACTGTGGCAGGAGTTCAAAGCTCCACATTCCCCTATCCTGCCAGATATGGTCCACATTCCCCTATCCTGCCAGATATGGTCCACATTCCCCTGTCCTGCCAGATATGCTCCACATTCCCCTATCCTGCCAGAGTTACTCCACATTCTCCTAACCTGCCAGAGATGCTCCACCTCTGAAAAACACCAGGGTACCCTGATCCACCAGGAGAGCAGGTGCAACACATTCTATCAACACAACATTCTTCTGGACCCAATTTGTACACTCAATAATTCGAGTACATTTCTGCCTGCACCTATTACTGTATGTGTAGCAGTCAATTTCTGTTGTTAATACCTCTAAATGGTACACCAAAACTAAAACACCAAACAGCTAGACCACAATGTGTTACAATGTATAAATCGGTTTAATAAGAACCGTATAATTCCATTTGGTTAATCACAGTGTAACATAAAAGTGCATTCTATGATAAAATGAAACAATAAAATAGATATTTATCATACAACATTCATACAGACATCAGTGTGTGCGTGTGATATGACAAACAACAATGCATAATAACATAACGAAATACAACTCTTACACATTTACATATACATAGCATTAAAATATACAATGGCACAATATTGAGTTTTTATAATTCCCCACAGACCTATCGTCCACATCCTGAGTATGCGGACAGTTCATCCACCGACATTACATCACAAAGGATCCACGGTGTTCAAAGGAATTTCCTTCCTTTAAATAAAAAAAAAAAAAAAAAACAGAAATTCAATTGGGAATCAATTCCAGCATTTACCAGCATGGCACAGTTGTGTCGATGCCTACAAGCACATTTCAAGGATTAACATTGGACCATCATTAGGTATGTTGATATTATATGATATTTATAACGTGCTTTATACTGAGAGGTTTCTAAGCGCAGACCTGGGGATCAAACCTGTGGTGCTCCGTGTCATCTTGCTTCTTAGGCAAGCACAGTGCCCCTGATCTATCCTCCCGAGATGATAACAGATTTGTTTTAAAGATGTGCAACACCATTAGGGTAATCCAGGCTTTTGGCATATATGATGAATGCTACAATAGCAGACTATGGGCCCGATTCCAAAGGAATGTTCTAGCATATCCCCTATACTGTCACCAAAGGTGTTGCACCCTCCACACAATGGGCTTCCAAATATACACATTTTCCTCTGTTAAATATTGAGCAATTGAAAGGATGGACAAGGGTGTCTCTGTACCCTTTAAAGCACATCCGTAAATCACAAACCTGAAGCGCTTTGAAAATGTGCACAAAACAAAAGCATTTGGCTCTGCCTGCTTGGGAAAGGCGCACTGGAAGGCGCAATGCCTGCGAGGATCATTTCAGAATCATTTAAGCATTATTAAGTGTAACAGCAGAGGTCTGATTCTCACTTGCTTCTCTTTCCCTCCAACAGGGATTGAAATGTTGTGTTTCTTTTGACACACTTCACATTAAGCTCGCTGGGGTATAACCACATATAGGTTCTCATCACCTTTGTATAGAATTATTTTCAATCATGCACGTGCCTGAATGCTGGAAAAACACGAAGTAATTTGTTTTAAAATAATTTTACTTAGATCTGCTCGTTTGAGTGGCCCACAATCATGGGAAAACCACTTGCCCCCTGTATCCAAAGCTAAGAACGTAGGAAGCATTTTCCTGCATATCTCAAATCATCCTCATCTCCTGAAGGAATCATTCCCAACACCATGTGCTCAGAAAATGAGTCCTGTACCCGAAAGTAGGCAAACATAGAAATGACACAAGCCCTTATGTCAAGACTGGACTACTGAAATATCACATCTATAGGTCTGAGCAAAGGGCTAAGCATTCAAACCTACCAGAATGTGTCTCTCAAACAACTAGACCTCCCCTCCCCTGCCTTCCAGACTCTTCAATGGTTTCCTATTAAACAGAGAATTATTCTTACAACTTTGTGCTTCAACCTCAAGAACATAGCATAAGCAGGCTCCACATAGGTGAACAAAAGCATAGTCCGACACATCTCAAAGAAGAACCTCAGATCGCCACCCAGAACTAGCTGGTCTGCCCTCACTTCAAGAGAAAACGCTTGGACGAAAGAACGTTGAACGTGATCGGAGTCAAGCAGTGGAACGCCCTCCCCCTAGAAATCACACTGAAAACCTCCCTCTCCATTTTCAAGAAGAAGCTCAATTGCTGGCTACAAGATGACCAACACCGATTGGTGACATGCTCGAGAACCCTACAGCAGCTCCTCGGAGAGGGAGGTTTTCAGTCTGATTTCTAGGGGGAGGGAGTTCCACTGCTTGACTCTGATCATGTTCAACGTTCAACGTTCTTTTGTCCAAGCGTTTTCTCTTGAAGTGAGGGCAGACCAGCTAGATGTGTCGGACTATGCTTTTGTTCACCTATGTGGAGCCTGACCAACACCGATTGGTGACATGCTCGAGAACCCTAGGGCAGCTCCTCGGTCTTCTATTTAACTGTATATTAACATCAGTATTTTGATGGCCTAGTCTCATTCTACCTGGGATGTTCTGGCATGCCCTCTCAGTTAAATTGGAAGGTACCTCTGGTACTTTCATTGTTAACCACAAAGTACCTCTTTGCTGTTTTTCCTTCTGTTAGAATGAGTCTTCCCATGTACCCGTTTTATCATACTGTTTCTTTATCACAGTTTTCTATTATTGATACTTTGCTCTAGATATTTCCTTCTTATTGTCTTTACTGCTCTGAAGCCTTTCCAAAACTTAGAATAAAAAAAGTTCCTTGTCTCCATTTTTTTTGCTTGTGCAATTTATTTTCTCGGAATCCGCCAGTATCTCTAGAGTTACCCCTTTGCCCTTTCCCTCTCGCGCCATCTTTTTATTTGATTCGCTGTCATATAATATTTTGAAGTTTCCAGCAGCTTAATTATTTAACTCTCGCACTTAAATTCCCACTAGACAAGCCAACTAATTTGCAGTTCTAGGATTATGCATCGGACACATATGGATACATTCACACATCGATAACAAGTATTTATCTGCAGGTGGATATCATGTGCATGTTGAAAGAATTCGGAGTAAAAACCTGGCAAACAATCTGTGAAATAAAGAAGTAGCTATAAGGTGAACCAGACTATTTTAATTACAAATGAACAACAAAAAAAAATAGATCATAGAAACACTGTAAAACCTTATATTATTCGTACTGGACATCAGGGAGCCATTTTTAGGACACTTTGTTTAAGTCCTGGAGTTACTGTGTTATGAATGTATGGTATATGTGGTATTCGCTCTTTACTTCTCCAAAAACACTTTTTCAAAGCTTATCTCTTCAGCATTCACTTCATCAGAAATGTACTTCTTCATGCAGTTAATGAATAAGTAAGTGATAGAAGGAGTGACATATGAAGAGGTACAGGTAAGTAGAGGTACATATGACTAGCTGAATGCATGGCAAAGTGAATTCTAAAGAAGCCATGGCATACCTAAGTCTTGGTTGCGTCTTTTACACCTGGGCCCTAACTGTTAAAAATGTGTTCCGGCACAGATGTACCTTCATCTGGAAAAACAAGGCTTGTATAGCTGAACAGGAAGCATGACCACTAAAAGGCATGGGTTGCTGTTGTCTAACATTCCTCTCGCAAGGGTTACAATTCAAATTATGAACTTATTCCACTTCCACTCTTGGTGTTTTGTTTGGTAAACATGTGAAGCGACAGGGTGTTAGAATGGTAGACACATGTTTCCCTAAACCTAACAACATTGTCCAAGGCAAAATAATGTATTTGGCGCAAAATAATAGTGGAACTCCTTTTTGAAAGACATTGCTGGCACCGTCATGATACAAAATGTCTACTTTGAGGTGTTTTCGATGTCAGTTGGGTGAGCCACTCTTTTGCTTCACATGCTTACAGAACAATGCTGAACACGTATGATTAAGGCGTGATTTAGCAGAATATCTCATACATGCAGTTGGAGACTTACTTGTATCATTTGTAACACACTTACAAAGTTTTTTAAATGTAAAGGTGCCTAACAGAAGCCTAATCTTGCTTTCGTTGGATCTACGGGATGTCAGTCAAGGTGTTAGTGCAACACCCTTGGCCTATGAACCTAATCCGAGTCCAACCGTGATTTGAAATTCATAAATTCACACTTTTAAAACAAACAGAACGCAGAATGTAGCCTTTCCCTGCTTTAAATCAAATACGTGATACTAAAATACACTTCATAAGCATGTTGGACTGGCCTGATTTATTTTCAGAGACCACAACTCCACTGCCGATCTGAATGCCCAGACTCCTCAGTGCATGTGCAGGGAACAGGAAACTCCCCGGCTTCCTGCCTCCTGTTTCGTTGTGCCTGGAAGCAGGATGGTCTTCATGCCAGGCAGTGTCAGGCTGAGCGGAGTTCCGACCTGGGCTGTAGGTATAGAAGATACAAATGGATGAATGCATGTGTTTGTGATTGTTTGTACACCTATATGAACGAGTGAGTGTATGGTTTATGGGTTTGTGTGGGCATGCGTATATGAATGATGGATTGTATTGTGTATGAGTGTGAGCGTCTGGCGTATAATGCGCCTATGAATGAGCAATCATGCAATGTATGGTAGTGTGACTTATGAGCAATTTAAGGCTCTATCAATGTGTGTGTTCTTGCATTTGTTCCAAGCTATGGGCCGCAGATTTCGGTGAGGGGCGACAGGAGCAGGCTTTATTTGGCAGCCGTCTGGACAGGTATTCTTACTGTGGCATGGCATTATTTACTGGGCATCAAAAGTAAAGCAAGAATTATAAGACTGTTTACGTGTCTGTACTGATCTATATTGGCGTATCCAGTCTTGACATGTTTTCCTACTGTGGCTTGGCATTTTGTACTGGTCATGAATAGTAAATCAAACATTATACGTGTCATTACTACTACTACTAGTACTACTACCACATTGATGCAGTCAGTCTTTACATTTTTAAGGTGGCATGAGCTTTTTGTACTGGTCATCAAGAGTAAGGGAAACATGATAAGAGTTACTACGTGGTTAGACTTTTCTACTGTGGTGCAGACATTCTGGCTTTAATTTCCAACTGTGGCGTGAATTTTTTTTTTACTCAGCATCAAGAGGGAATCAAGCATGATAAGGGTTATTACGCGACTAGAATAGCCTATCTTGTGGCATCCAGTTTGGACATGTTTTATTACTGTGGCATGGCATTTTCTGCTGGGCATCAATGGTAAAGCAATACATTACGTGGGTAGACGGAACTACCTAGGTGCAGCCAATCTGCCAATCTTTTCTTACTGTACCATAACATTGTTACTGGGCATCAAGAGTAAAGAAAACATGATCAGAGTTCTTACGTGCCTAGACTGGCCTACATTAGAGCATCCAGTCTGAACATGTTTTCTTACTGTGAAATGGCATTTTTACTGGCAAAGCCAACAGTCGTATGTTATAGTTATTAGCATATATTGGCAGATCCAGCATGGACATGTTTTCTTATAGTATTATTACAGGCATTATGCGCAAATCAAACAGGAGTATATTCTAGGATGGGAATGCCAGCATCTATTGATGCAACCAGAATCAGCATATATGAACACAGCCAGCATGAAACGGTTTGGTTTTATACTGGCATGAAATGTGGGAAAATCCATCATGAAAATATTTCTGTGCACTGTTGATGATTTGTTACCCCAAAAACAACTTTTGCAAACTGTGTGGCTTTTTGCCAATTTTTTTCACAGAAAGAGTGTTGTAAACTGCACATTTTGGACCTATTATTTTAGCATTTTTCTCAGGGGAGAAACCCCCCTAACCCCAACTTGGTTAATTTGATAACCGTTGCTGTGTTTTATCACCAGTCGCTACTGATTCTATTTAAAGTGAATCCTGGCTATTAAGACAATTACAATGGTTGCACATCTTGATGTTCAGTCTACCCTTGTTTGACTTATGCATAGTGTCCACTTTAGGATGTTCAGCCATCATACCAATAATGCTTGACCATGTGGTCGCTGAGAAAGAGAAAAGGAGTTGAATGAAACATTCAGAAGGCAGTGACCCTACGTCTTAAAAGCCGCTATTGTTAGTAGAAATACTGTACATATATGGTGAGTAATGCTAGGAGACAAATAATGTAATTCTTTGTCTATTCAAGGCTTAACCCCAACCTGTGTAGGCATTCCTGTATACAGCCTGTGATCAACACTGCCTGTAATGAACAGTCATATGTGAAACTAATACCGACAGGCATACTCTACATTTAGTACTTGGTCTTGAATTTGTGGCGAATTTGTTGTAACCCAGAAATAAACACCAGGCCTTGTCGAATCAGTGCCAAAGACAGCATTCACATGCAGTGTGGTGTCACCTGTGTGTGAGGAGGTGCAGAAACAAACAGTTCTGAATTAATTCCAAAATGGCCGGAAACCTGTTTGTAATTTTCCATACCAAGGTCAGGTAATGGAGAAAAAACAACGAGGCCTTTGGGTAAGAAAGCGAAACTGAAGTACACGTAGCCAATTAATATACAAAGAGGACAGCAGAAAGCTCTCTACCAATGGAACCTCTAAAGCCCTGAGAGCATTTACACATGAGAAGTGTAAAATCCGGAATCGTATTTGATATTTGCTGTGGTTAGCACTATGAATGAGCACGAGCCTGAACGAGCCCTGTTCCAGAAGCAGGGAAGGGAAGTGGGTGAGGGGGCCCAGTCCTTGAACCCCCCTCACGTGACACAAGCAATAACGATGGTGCCACTTTCTATCATCCAATGCCTCAAAGTACGTGTTCTGTCCACTGTTTTCTCAACTCCCATAGTGCACCTAGGATCAACCAAGAAAACCCAGACCGGAACCAGGGGAATTGTGTCGAGAATGAGAATGAAATGGACTGGGAATGTTCTCGTAAAACAGAAATGTAACATCTAATGCCCGACCTAACACCTCATATGCACCCCAGGTGCATGGTGGGGCAAGAGAAAACAAACTGGGAGTGAGGAGAGACTACAGCGCAATAGGAGGGACAAAGGGATCCTCTGAAAACCAAACCCGCCAGTCAGAGAACAACCCTGCATGGAAAATGAGCAGCTTGAACACTTAGGCACTTATCTGCAAACAGAGATTAAAAACGGAGCAGGGCTTAGTGAGATTTCTAAAGCTTTGGACAAAGTGCAAGGCAGTAGTGGGGATAGTGATGATGGCAGGGTGAAGCAGGAGGAAGGAGGTAGTTAGAGCAGATAGAATGAGAGAGTGTGGTAAGGCTAGGTCATAGAGGTGTAGAGAGGGGACTTATTTTTATTTATTTTGTTTTGCATTTATTTCACTGCACAAAACCCAGAGGCATCTTGGCACTAGTTACAGAAAGTGCATAGTACAGTTTGACAGTCCTCATCTCATGGAGTGGGGGGCTACTTCAGGCATGTTGACAAAATAAGTGTGTGTATACAGTCTGGTAAAGCCTCACCTCATGGTACGAGGGGGCTACTTCAGGTGTGTAGAAAAGCAAAGAGACAAAATAAGTCAGACGCGAGGAGCTTATATATAAGCAATGTAAGAGCACATACATCATGTGACAAAGGCAGATTTACAGTAAGCAAGGACAGCAAACGTATTGCAGGTTGCCACAGTAGTACAAGGTACTGTGAAGGCCTCATGGACATAGTAGCGTGTTAATTTATATGACAGGAGTGGAAAGGGGGATAGTCACAAACCGGTAAGGCCGTGCCAGTGGTGCTGTGGCTACTTGAGTATAGCAGACCATCCTGGTAATTGGAGAATGGAACATTTGTACAGATGCAATGTGGAGGAATGTCACACACCGGCAGAGTCACACCAGGTTGCTGAGGTCACAACAGGGTCGCAGTCATTAGAGGCAGAAATGGAGAGGGACTGGTGACGTATCCGTTGATGAGTAGCAAAAAGGTGATCGAGCCGTGGATAGCTCGTGAAAGTTCAGGCTAGGCTGGATGCTCCAAAGGGACTGGGAGGCAGTTCCAAGCAATGGTGAGTGACTTATGAGGAGAAGAGGCATTGATACAAAGGAAGCACAGTTACTTGGGCAAGAGTAAAGGGGGTGCCTTGGCAGCCATTGCTGTACAGGGCCAGAAAGGATAATGAGTAGCAGGCCTTAAACAAAGGCCTTTAACAGGGCCAGCATCACCTGCCAGAGAGGATGTGCATCATGAAGTTAAGCAGGCCAATGAAAGGCCGCCAAAGGTGGGTCTGCAAGGGGGGCTGCAGGCAAGTGAGTAAGTCATCTGAATGCCTGCAGCCATGTTTGCTAGATATTGTAATGCAGAAGCCCAGTGGTGCCTACCTGTTTATTACAGGCGGTATGGGACATCTCCTGGGGCACTCCAGGTAGAAGAGAGATGAGGAGAGGGTAAGGATCTCGGTAAAGAGAGGGGTGAGAAGAGAGCTGAGTAGAGGCATGTGGAGAAAGGTGAGAAGGTAAGTGAAGGGGAGAGAATGTGGGCATTGTATGAATTGTAGGAGTGAGAGAGGGGAGGAAGAAGACTGAAGGGTGTGGGAAGGGTGTGGGAGAAGGCAGACAAGGGAGAGGCACTAGTGTGGGGTAGTACATAAGGATTATCAGAGTGAGCAGGGTGCCATATACTTGGAGGGTGAGCAGGGTGCCATATCCCCGGAGGGTGACAAGGTGCCATATCCCCAGAGGGTGACAAGATGCCATATCACTGGGTGGGTGATCAGGGATATTCCTGAGAAGGGAAGGAGCAGTGAGATCAGAAAGAGAAGAGAGAGGTAGTGCATATATGGCATAACTGGCCAGTGTGTCTGCTCAAGAGGGCATAATTTCCTTTTAAGTACCCTGAGGAGTGTTATTTAAGGGAACCCCTGGACAAAATCCAAAGGGAGACAGATAGGTAAGCCTTTTACATTTAGGTTAGGTTAGGTTAGGTTAGGTTACTTGACATTTATATAGCACATTATGTATCATTGGTATGACTTCAAAATGCTGGTAGGTTGAATGCCCTCGGGAACTGCAGTTCAAGTCAGTAGAGAGAGAGTGTAGTATGGTGCGTGGGCGCACCAGATATGTGTGCAGCTGGTGTGGTTGTTGCATGATAGCTGCTTCTTAGCAGAAGATGTGGTGCTCAGGAAATCAGTTGAATGTGTTCAGTCTGGAGGGTGAACACCCAGACTGAGTTCTAAACTAGCCAGTATGTGCTCAGCTAGCTGTGTTTTATTAGGATGATGAGGTGTCCGTGGGGTCATATTAGTATGAGGACAGCTAGGCTGAATGTGTCCTAGCATATCTGTGTTCTAGTTGAATGATGGTTCATAGGAGAGAGTAAGTGTAGTGTGATAGTGTGATTTAGGATCTCATCAAAAGCAAGTATTAGACAGTATGTGTGACTGATCCCTAGCTAGGAAATCTGGATGTTACGGATGCATGGATTAGGGTGGTGGGAAGGTCACAGGAGATGACAGAGGGGTGGTTATTAGAACACCCTGCACAGAATAAAAACAGTGAATTTACTTCATCTTAAAAATACAAATTTCTTTAACCAACCTTGAGTTTCTGGGAGTTTGTGAAGCCATCCATGGCAAGGAGGGGAATTAAAATAAAAGGGTTTTAATTTGCTTTCTGAATAGGTAGAGATCCTTAGGACAACAAATCCCCCCAGGCAAGGCATTTCAATGTTTCAAAGATAAAACAAAGCAGGATCTTCCAAAGGGCCTCGTATGTTGGATATGTGGAAAAACAACCGCACAGTGATGTTCTTGTTCTTTGGGGATGAGAGTATGTGCGCCATTTGAAATGTTTCAAGCAAAGGGGGCATCAGGCATAAATGGGTTATACGCACATATGTCCATTGGGGACATGTTAACATTTTCATTAATTAATATGATTTACAATACAGCAACCATATATGGGGATGTTGGTGCCAGGCAGCCAACTGGCAATTGTTATGTACACACAGTGAAGCTGACTGGGTTCACAGCCACTGTCTCAGTACATTTTTGCTGTCTATAGTCAGTACATCTACATGCAGACATGTCAATATTAAGCTGAATTCTACAATGATGCTTAACATTAGGGTCCTTACAACAGATTAGTACAGTTTGCACCGGAGCTCGGGCGAGACCCCCTTAGAGCACCATTTTGTGACCCATGATTTGGGTATTTGCGGTGCATTACATAGTTTAGACTGCTTGTCAGTTATCTAGAAGACAGTTCTTTCTAGATCTTTTGTTCTACGAGAAGTATAATACGGGACTAAGCTAACATTGCAAATCCAAATATAGCTACAGCATGGCGATCATAGCAGTTTGGCCTAGATCCTTTACATATGTTACACGCAGTAGGGGAGTTTATTGTGAATCAAGTGTTGTCTTTAATGTTGGTCTGCACAGGTTAGAGCCTCTTAGAGATGGATTTCATAGGATCAGCATAGCATTAGCCATTTGCCTGGCTGTAACATTGTGAGCATTTTATCTTCACCTTGATCTATTAATATACACACTGAAATGATCCGGAGACCGGTAAGGTTTAGTTCCTCTTTATTTACGTTCATACATATGCCCCACCAACTTCTTTTCATGTTCCCTCAACAGCCCTGCATCCTTCCCCTTACATTACAGATTCTACATTCTGAGATAACGTTCCAGATATTTAAGAATGCTACACATCTCCCTTTTCCACAGTACAGAAATTATTTACAAAACATAACTAGTTGCAATCTACATATCATTACTAAAACTAAAGGTACTGAAGCTGTATGCGAATATACATATGGGCCATTCCAACTAGGTTGGCAATACTTAGTATAACTAACATCCAAAATGTGATCTACATAGCATTACTAAAAGTAAAGGTACTGAAGCAGTATGAGAATATAACTGAGCCATTCCAACTAGGCTGGCAGTAAATAGTATAACTAACATCCACAATGTGTATAAAGACATCATCTGTATAGAGACATCTAATACCACCGCGGGTAGTTTCATTCAATATAGTCTTTCAGATAGAAAGGTCTCCCACACTCACATATTAGTCAAATTCTCTTCTGAATACTACAATCCTGCCCTACCACAGTTTTCTCTTTGGAATTGTTCTGATTACTCATCTCTCCACACCTGAAATTCCATGGGACTTCCAACAGACCTGCACACTCTGTTGACATTCCCCACTCGTCCATCCGCCACCTTCACAGCACCATGTAATAGTTTTCCATTCTGCTGTTAGGAAATTGTAGGCACCACTGGGCTTCTGCATCCAAACCCCTTCTTTAACTACACAGTTCTTTGTGGCCTTCCTAACATCAAAGCAAGCTTTATTGCCCATCTGTTTCTTGCTAATCTTCTCCTTGACAATATCCATGTCAATGTTCTTTAGTCATGCTCTGCCTAACCGTGCTGGGCAAGGCCTGGTATTGGGCTTTTTCCCCCTTACCATTTCAAAAGGGGACACTCAAGTGGTAGCATGAGGGGAAAACCTATAAGCCACCACTGTGTACTCAACTGCCTTTCTCCAATCACCTACTTCTGAAATGACAGACCTGATTCTGTCCTTAACTACTCTGTTAAACCGTTTGACCATACCATTGGCCTCTGGGTGATATACAAAGCTAGTATTATGTTGTATGCCATTCATTTTCAAAAATGTGTCCATATCCTTAGAAACAAGTTGAACACCATTATCTTTTGTAATGGTAGAAGGGTAGCCTTCCCTTCTAAAGATTTAATCTAAAAATCTAATGATAACTCTGGCACACACATTCTGCACCCAAGAAATGTCTACCCAATGTGAAAGCATATCTACCAACACAATGCCGAACTTAAATGTTTCCTGAGTTCTTAACGGTCCCACAATATCTAGAAATACTCGCTCCCAAGGCATGTAGTGAATGGACATCAAAGTCATATATTCCACTCTCGTGAAACACCCCTTGGCAGCGCCTTCACATCCTGCACAATCTATGTTAGCCCTCTCAATTTACACATCCATACCTGGCCACCAATAGACCTGTTTTATTACTTGCTTTGTTTTAGCAATTCCCTGATGGCCTTCATGTACCATTTCTACAAATTGCTCTCGTACTCCAACAGGAGGAAACAACTTGTCTCCACTCAAAAGCATCCAATTTTTTATGAGAAGTTTGTCAAAAGTATGTCTAACCGCACCAGGAATTGCTCCCCTTCTAATCTCAGTACTCTTCACTCCACATTCAAGCCTTTCCTGGACATAAAGCAACACTCTATCCACTAACGTAGCTTCACGCCATTCACTCTCTGTCACTACCTTTTGGCTGACATTTAGAACTTGATCTTACCTATCCTCCTCATCCTCTTCATCTTCAATCACAGTTGTCAAACTCGAGAAACAATATGCTGCTTTATTTTGTATGATTTATAGATACTCTATCTCACAATTGTAATATTGCAAACTTGCAACCCATTTCAGAATCTTAGATAATAGTTTATCCAACCGTTTGGTGGTAAGAATCTCTTTCAAAGGTGTGTGGTCTGACTGTACAGTACATTTCACACCCCACAGAAAAGGATGAAACATTTCAATAGCCCATTTGATTGCCAATAACTCCTTTTCGATTGTAGAGTGGTTTTTCCCACATCCCTCAATACTCTAGATGCAAAAGCAACCATACACTCCCCTCATTCACTCTCTGGAGAGTAGAGTAGCTAAACCATGGTTACTTGCATCAGTTGTGACCACGCTTTTCCTGCTGGGTCGAAATTGGTCAATGTGGGGGCTTTGGTCAAAGAGAATTTAATCTCTTGAAACTCTGTTTCAATTTTATTTTTACATCATTGGAATCTCAAACATTTTAAACCAAAGTCCTCATGTGAATAGTCTTGCTTGCCAGACCTAGTGGACATGTTGTATAATATTCAGCCATGCCAACGAATGACACTATCTTTTCTTGGTCTGTGGAACTGAAAAACAACATTGTTTACTAAATCAGGTTTGGGTCGAATACCTTATTCAGTGATCTCATGACCCAATTATTGGATATCTGTTTCCCAACTCTCGTAACACCACCCCGAACCACCCCCACACATTCTTACCCCTCGCCCCCACCCACCTATATTTTTTCTTTATTGTTTGATTATTGTTTCGCGTTTTATTTTTATTTTTTAAATGACCCTCTAATTGCCGTGACATTTTGTTTCACAGATTCCCCATCAGCTTGCTTCCTTTTGTAGAAGTGATACCTTTCCAAGATAATGCTCATGCACTTCTTATAACATTTGTCAACCATTTGTATGCACTTCTCATACTCCAAAAGGCTGGCAGACTCAAATTGTTCTTGACAATCATTTCCAAGACAATGCATAAAGAGACATTTCTTTCTTTTGTTAGAGAAATGTATTCCATGTAGGGGTGTACTGAAATTCGGTTTCGAGTAAGAATTTGGCCGAATTCCGGCTGAAAATTAGGTATTCGGTTTCGGCTGAATACTTAATGGAATCCTTACTCGAAGCCAAAATTCTACCACAGCAAACGAGTGAGAAATAAGGTGCAAGACGTGCCCCATCACAGGCCCCCTTCAATATATATAATAGGCAGAGACACACAAGAACAGAGGCCCACAATCAGGCACGCACAGATTTACAGGGTAAACACACGTGCAGCCACTGAATTACTTTTAGACGCAGAGTGCTGAGAGCGGACGGCGGGTGATGCAGAAAGCCCCAGGGAGGCGATCTATATTTGCTGGAGAGGTGCACAAACACATCAATCATCAGTGTTAATATCCCCAGCAATTACATCTGACTGGGATCAAGGGGCAGGGGGCTTCAATATCCCCAGCATTTACATCTGATTGGGATCAATGGGCATGGGACTCCAATTGAACTGAGCTGACCTCTCCTGCGGGTCCCGCAATGCAACGCAGTATTTGTTGGTGAACAGAGGAGAGAGGCTACTGGGCGGGGCAATGGGTGATGGAAGCAGCGCGAGAGTAGCTGCTTGTCACTTGCGCCCTATTGAAAGGCCACATCTGGCAGATCCTGTTTTCTGCTTAACACTTCCCCTGTTAAGCCACACCGGTGCTTCCCAGTGGTGCCTGCCAAAAGGAATCAGAGAGGCCATTAGCACCGCCCGCCTAAGCGCAAGTGGTTAAGAAAGCAGATGTTATCTTCTGGACTCTGGTGGGAGCTCACCGTTTTGGAATTCAGTTTGCATTTTAGATTGCTAATATTAAAAAAAGAAAAAGATGATTTTAGTGAAAAGGCAGAGCGGGACAGTTTGCCTGTGTATGAAATTGTGTAACTAAGTAAAAGTAATCATTGCTTAATGTGTGAGTCAATTAAACAGCGTTTGCGACCGTGGAAAGAAAATAATGAAGCAGCTTAAGGTTAATGTAAATCGAGGTTTGTCCGGTGAAGAATGTGGTCGGGCAAGTGTGCAAGTGTCTATTTAAAAGGTTCACCTTCTGTAAGACAGTACGAACCTGGGGGCCGTGTGCAATGCTTTTCCTCCAAAGCAGTTGGATAATGTGGTTGGGTTTTTGTTTGGGAAGCAGTGACATGTCCTGCTAAGCTCTCTTAGCGAGGAATAGTCTGATTACTGAAAAAAGTCAGCCTGGTGAGCTACCTCTTAAATATGCATCTGGACAAAGAGTTCCTAATGAAGATCAGTCCATCATATTAAGAGTGGGGCGGCAACCTCCTTTTGTTACAGTCCAAGGCGACTGGCTGCTAATTGCTGCCAGGTGACTCTGAAAAGATGCCTGCAGACATGCCCACAGGCCTCTGTCAGCACTTAGGAAGGTGTCAGGAGTCATATGTTCCGTGGTGTTGTGAGGGTGCTTTGTTCCATCTCTGAGATACTGTAAGATATCCCTTTGTTTAGGAGCCCTGGTGCAAAAAAGCATACAAATAATACTTTATTTGCACTACGACAATGTATTCCCTTGTGATAGTATTGTACAAAATGGCACTTGCACTGGTGCAAACTTTTTGCAATTTGGAGAATGTTGAATATTGACATAGATCTGTTGCCTGCTGGTGCACTTGTGTTTGCGAAATATATAGGTGGACAGACCACATTTAGTGGAAAAAACTGTCTATATCTTCCTACCTTTGAAATATACCTTACTCTCCAGTGCTTTAGGTGATATTGGAAATTAAAAGGGCCTCTAATGAGTAACAAAGGAACATATATTTATAGGGTCCTAAGAATTTTGTGATGTGCAATAAGAAGTAACTAAGGAATCTTTATTTTATTTATTTAGTGTGCTTTTGTAGTCTATGCTATGCTATGATCTATTATTAAGAATGTCCTTCACTGAAGTCCTGTTAAAACAAGCATTGGCAAAGCCAACAGTGTTGGCTTGTTATGCATATCTTGACACATTTCCAGTAGTAACCTACTATTTGTTAACTATTCGGTTTCGACCGAATACTTATTTCCACTATTCGGTATTTGGCCGAATAGTAAATGTACTATTTGTTACCCCCCTTATTCCATGTACTGCAAGCAGGTAGTGGTCAAATCAATGTTTTCACCTTTTCCAGGGTAGGTTGGGGTCCCCTTACGTATCCAAGATGTAGTTAGGAGGAGGCACTCCTTGCATAGCCATTCTACTCTGTTGGAAGTGGGGATGCTCGCTTTCTTGTAGTTTCACTTGAATAGAATGTGTTGTATGGGTTGTATAATGCACAGATTTAAACTTCTGTCTTTGGAAACAGGATCTTATAATGTTGCTTTAATTGTGTGCAGTAGCAGTGGCTGGGTCCTTTTCAGGAGTGCCTTTAATATACTAAATAATGCAGTTCAGTTTCTTAATGTGAAATAACGTGCGCGTACAACAATGCACATCCTGCACTCCATTAATTCGGGCCGTTCATCGTTGTTGTTATTATTTGTTACCACAGTAACCAAAATGGTGGCACATATTTGTGCACTGTTGGGTCCTTTCCTCAGCAGCATGCAGTGCTCGCGTCTGCTGGCTGCTGCTCTCACTTTGCCTACAGCACGCAAGTCAAGCAGTGCTAGTCGCACAAACCCTGGCTCGATCCCGTTGGCCTTCATGCATGTCGTGGCTGGACGCACTCAAGGCAATGGGCCACCTTCAAATGGATTGGGGAGGCGTATTTAAGTGCAAAGAGCCTGGGCGTGTAATGGAGCAAGGTGCGGCTCACCTTTTTTGCCTTTTCTTGTGTGGCCAAGTCCGTAAAACAAGTCCACGATCTTGTTTGGCTGATTAGATAGGAGTGAGTCATTGGGCCTCATTCCGAGTTGGGCGGTAAGGGTTAACGGTCACCGGTAAGGAGACCAGTGCCGTTAAACCCTTACCGCCCAATTCCGAGGCCCCTTAGCTGGACGCGCACAGGCCGTGTGGTCTGACCACATGTCCTTTGCGGGTCCCGCTAAGGGACCAGAGTGCTAATAACGGGCCTGTAATTTACAGGCCCATAATTAGCTCCTTCTCAATTCCCATTGAGCCCTATGGGGGCTCAAATGGGAATGGGGAATGGTTGGTTGAATGGGGACTTACCGGGTCCACACAGGTTGGAATGTCCTAGTAAGTCCCCATTCACCGAGACCGGACACAGTCCCGGGTTTGGAGGCAGCATTGGCGCAAATAGCGCCATGGCTACCTCCAAACTCGGAATGAGGCCCATTGTGGGTCCAGACACAACGGCTACTTGGTGGGGTCACCGCAGTGGTCTTCGATTCTTGTCGCCAGTGAAATGATCTGGAGACAAGTAAGGTATAGTTCCTCTTTATTTACGTTCAAACAAATGCCCCACTGGCTTCTTCTCAGGCTCCCTCACAACTGACAATAGTCCTGCATCCTTCCGCTTACATTCCAGATTCTGCATCCTGAGATAATGTTCCACATATTGAAGAATGCTGCACACACCTATTACATTACACAAGCAGTGTCTCAGAGCAAGGATGACATTAGCAGATTAACTGAACTTCAGGGATGATGACTATGGTCCGTTTATCTGCATGCGGCAACAGGCACTAAAAGGGAGCTTTGCACGGGATAGATTTATGTTTACTAGGGTGACATCACACGTTTGGCATCTGACATCACTGTATGTACAATAAACGGGTTATCCTTAATGGCTGCCGCATGTGAAAACATGCAGGACGCTTAATAGGCAGGAGTCTCACTCTAATCGGTAGACCAGGATTTCTTCTTGAAAGGGACGGGTATGTTTTTACTAGTGAACTCATTTCATATCTGATTCTCTCTTTCTCGTAACATGTGAGTCTCAGAATGAGAGTGCTACATTAGGATAAGGATAAAAGCTGTTTCTGCTTTTACTTTCAAGGGTTGGTATCACTTCCACTTCTGGCAACATAAGAATATTCTTCATTTTACTTTGAACTCAGTAATTGTACGTTAAGGTAAATTCAGGGATGGGCGCTTTGCTGTTAAAAGATATTAAAGTGTGCCGCACAGGCTTCTGATTATATCACTTATTATTTTGTTCAGTGCTCCCTCATTTCGCTGAGTTATTGTATACAAATAAAAATCATTCCTGGCATCAGGTCATGTTCCAGTTCACTAACAAATAGCTAGCACGTTTTGGAAGCTTTTATAGCATATCCAAAGAAAATATTGTTTTCTTTTGTTCCTCAGGACATATTGGTTTAAGTGCCTTGCATCTCTAATAAGGTGAGCTGCAATAGGCAGCATTCGTGGAGTTCACATTATTATTCAGTTTAGGATTGCACGTTCAGGTATAAGAGTTAGTATCAGTTTATCAAACCTATCCACGCATCCAAGTATGGTGGACGTGGACCTCACTCATATTTGACTTTTGTTTGTCTTTTAAATCATGCACACAGTGTGGTGGTAATGGGAGAGTGTTGGCAAGTGGGTACTAATGGAACATCAAGATGAACATTATTTTGTACTGTATCATTTTTATCATATTGTTTATTCAGGAACCGTATCATTTGTTTTTTCCCACAACTAACATGTTATCTCTTGTTTTTATCACCTTTCTCCCTTTTCTTAGTGGCAGTCTCATTTGATTGATTTGATTTCATATGTTGAATATGATATGCAGTTTGTGCCGTCATTATATTTATGAGTACTCAGACCAGGCACTTGGGCATATGTAACCTTTTCAACACACGTATGTTTTTTGCAACAGGGTTCAAATCAATTTCAAGTGTGACATACCCTTAATAATGGGAGATCCAAACTAACTTGCCAAGACTGCTAAACTCACACATTCACCTAATCACCATTTTAAGCTAACTAGCTATTTATATGTAGGGACCTGTGCACGGGTTCAGGTGTAACAATGTGTTTCATATATATTGATGCCCTCTGATTGCTCTATTGTTAATCTGTGCATTTCCAGTAACATTCCAGTAAGCACTTTACATCTTTTTGGCTTACTGCACAAAAACACCCAGACTCGCTTGTAGTGGAAAAGGTCGCTTTAATGTGACAGACCAAAGCTCACAATTAACCGCTAACCTTGCTCCTTAGCCTTACAGACTAACAAAAACGTTTTAACAACCAATTTAATACTTCAACACTTTCATTTCCCCAACAAATACATCATTAATTAGAACCACTTACTCCCTACCTATCAATTGTCCCCTACCGTCTCCTTACCATCTTCTTCAGGCATCCCGCTTTCTCCCGGGGGAATGCCCCTCCATCTTCAAAACCTGTTCCCCTGGGGTAGCCCGTTTGTGCAAACAGCACCACCCCAATCCTTTCCCGCGCTATTCCCCCATTGTCCTTCACTCCCCTCTTATCTAAAGGGGCCATGCCCCCGGCAACAGAAAAACCCTCCCCTGAGGTGTTCTTTCTGCCCCACCCCTACCAATTCTTTCTACCTCTAACTCTTTACCCTCTGTTCCACCGGCAAGGCCAAATCCACCAAGTAATAACTATTCCCGTAAATCGACAGGTGTACTCCGTCATCCCTGAAAATCTTAAAACCTTCATAAACTATTTCTTTGTGCTCCAAAACCTTCACCGCCGCCGAGGCACAAAACTTCTCAATTTCTCTATTTATTCTCTTCCTAGCAGGCTCTATTGCTCCCTCACTTCTCGCTCCCCTCCAAACCCTCTGCGGCAACAGCTTAGACCAAACTACCTGTGCTTTGGGCCACATCTACCGGATCTATACCAAGTCTCTTTTCATTTTCTTAAGAAGAGCAACACCTGTATCGCTTACAAGATCATTTTCCCCTGCATGAATAATCACCCCCTCTGGAGACCCATATCGTTCCTTCAGCCCCGCCAACATACGAAGCAGCTGATCCGAGCAAAGCCCCCCTAAACCGGACCGCCTTACCTGTGCCATCTTGTAGCTGCACCCCAATTGCCTGTCAAAAACTCTTCTCCGCCTCCTTCCCCGCCCACTTAACAATAGAGTGGCCCACAATCCAAATCTGCGGCATCTCACCCCGCCCCCGAGCAGCATCTGAAAAAGAAATTACAATATCATTTTCAAATCACAACCACCCCACCACATTCGACACTCCTGAAATCCCCGAAACCTTATTTCAAATGTCACCTTTACCCAAGTCCCTGACGTACCCTTTGTACTTCTCGGACTTCCACCGTCCCAAAATGTTACCTTATCCTCTGATAAGCCCAGTCTACTACCTTCAGATGCTGCACCCATCCTAAAAGAATGAGTTCCAAACTCCTCTGCCTTTTCCCCTACCGCTACCAACACCTTTGTAGCACCCCCAAAACATGTGCTGCTGATACTGCCGCCCCATCCTCATGCTATAAAAACCAAACCCGTCCTCCTCCCACATAGCTCCAAGCCAAACCTGTCCACACCTTGCACAAATCCTTGCCCCCCGACCCAGCAAAACCCAAGAGCCCTTTCCTTTTTGATCTGTTTTAGACCTCTTAATCCTGATGTCCAGCCCTAACTCTGAAAAATAAACATCTTCCCAGCGCAGTCCACTTACCCCACTCTTTCCTCCCACCAGCTCAGAAACCCTAAAGGCCCCAAAGAACAGCCATGTAAAGCAAGTCGCAAACAACTCTCCTTCCCAGGCCGACCAGCAACCCCCCCCCACAGCCTGACACAACCTGGCTAATAGATCCACTGAAACAGGTCTCCTCTTGTCCTTTTCCCTCCTACTTTCCCTTGCCCATCCTTCCAACATCCTGGTTGCCATTTCTCCACCGCTCTACTGAAAGCCCCAAAACTATTTCCCATAGAAAACGATCCCTGCCATCTTCCCCGTTATAGTTGCCTTAGACCAACCCTTTTCCATGCACCTCAAGAGGAAGTTAGTGATGTCATCCCTCCTCCGCTCTTCTGCATCCCCCCTACCCTTCCAACTATGAGCTCCCCCTTTTATGAAATCCTCCCATGCTCTCCTGTATGTCTCCCTAGATGCCGGGGCAAGCAAACCCTCCACCAAGGAAAGCGCTCCCAGCTTCGTATCTTCCACAGCTCTTCTGGAATATGCTACTCCTCCTGTTCTGCTCCTGGAGCCAATCCACGGAATCTCTGCCATTGAAAACGAGATAATATATCAGCGATGCCATTATGCTTCCCCGGCACATGTGTTGCCTTAAACACCACATTCCATTCCATGCAACGCAGAACGAACTCTCGCATCAGTCTCGCCACCCTCTGATCCCTTGCCGACGACCTGAACCACACATTTGTTGTCAATGTTGAAATTCACTTTCCTGTTTTACAACTCCTTCCCCCACAACTCCATTGAAACCAACAAAGGAAAGAATTCAAGAAATGCTATGCTCCTCCCTTCCTTCAAACAACGCGATGGCCACTTCTCTGTGCACCATTTTCCTCCCCAGAACACTCCAAACCCTCCCGCACCTCCTGCATCTGAAAATATCTGCACTTCCCATGACACCGGATCCCCTTGCAACCACATGGACACCCTGTTAAAACTCTCCAGAAAACGCAGCCAAATCCTACAGTCCTCCCGAACTGCACCCGATACCCTTACCCGATGATGTGGCCACTTTGCTCCCGCCATAGACCGCACCATGTTTCTACAAAAAGTCTGCCCTGGGGCCACCACCTTGCATGAAAAATTCAAATGCCCCACCAGTCTCTGCATTTCCACTAGCATCATCTTCCGAGCCCCCACCGCTTTCTCCAGCAATCCTACCAGTTTGCTCACCTTGTCATGCGGCAAGCGTGAGGTCATGGCCACTGAGTCCAATTCAATCCCTAAAATGGTCAACACCACTGCCGGTCCCTCTGTTTTGTCTTCTGCCAAAGGCACCCCCAACTCTCCCATCAGGTCCTGAAACATCTGTAGCATCTCCCTGCACTCTCTCTCTCTGTCTGCCCTACTAATGAATAGAATATCATCTAGGTAATGCAGTACCCCTTCCCAACCAGAACTGTATGAGGAAACCCACTGCAAAAAGGAACTGAAACGCTGGAACAAGGCGCAAGAAATTGCGCACCCCATTGGCAAAGCCTTGTCAATGTAGATGCGGTCCTCAAATTGCATTTCCAGCAGCCAAAAATCCTCTGGGTGCAACAACCTGAAAGCCGCCTTAATGTCGCACTTGGCAATGAAGGCCCCACACCCCGCTTTCCTCACCAAACCCACCGCCTGGTCCACACTCGCATATACAACCCCACACTCTTCCGGAGCAATAAAATCATTGACAGACATGTCCTCAGGCCATGATAAGTGGTGTATCAATCTAAATTCCCCCGAGACCTTCTTGGGTACAACTCCCAGTGGGGATACCACCATATCTCCTGGAAGATCATCAAATGGCCCTAGCACCCTCCCAATCGCTATCCTCTTGACAATTTCTCCCTCACCACCTCCACATTTTCCTTGGCGGACTTCAAATTTTCCGCCCAGCGACGTGCCCTTGGCCCCTGGTAATCCAGCCTGAAACCATGACGAAATCCATCTCCAAAAATCTCAGCCCCTTCCTTGTCCGGATAAAATTCCAACCACCCCTCCAACACCTCCAATTTAATTGGAGTAAAAGCCTTTCCCCACAACCCCTCTGCCCGCTCCTCTCCCCCTCTCCCTGTCTCCATGTTAGAAACACTGGGTAAGTGGGTGCTTCCCTGCACACTTGCTACATTCATGTCTGAACCTACACACATTCCTTGTGTAGCTGTCCTTGTTAAAGGCCCAGCATGCCGCTGAGGGTTGCCCTCTGCCTCCTCCCTCCTCACCTCGTGGGCGGGGCGACCAGGAAAGGGCCGGAAAGGCACAGGAAAACCACTTGCTGTGTGCAATGTCGGAGCAGGCCTCATCGGTGCCATCCACTGCAGCCATAGATCCATGTCTATTTCACCCCAGACCGCCTGCCTGTCCTCTGCCATCCTTGCCCTAAATTCTTCATCGTAACGCACCCACGCAAAGCACTCAAAACTTGTAAATGCCTTTCTGATCACATCCATGTATTTTAGCAGAGCCACGCATCTCTACGGAAATTTCTCGCAATAGACACTTGCGTAGATACTAAATGCCGATGTCCAATTTTCTATTATCACCGTTACCCTTGGGCGCGAGGCTAGCACCCTCTCCTCCTCCTTAGAACCCTCATTTACTCTCACTTGCATATGAAGCAACTTAAACATATTCACAAATTCCCCTGCATGTATCTTATCCTTAGTCGCTGTCATCAAGTGTGCTCCCAAAGGCTCAATCACCTTGTCTGTCTGTACCTCCACCAAGCAATTTCCCCTTTCTCCCACCAATGCTCCAATAGCCTGTACACCAATCTCTCTCCTTACCCCTTGCAATCCTGACCCTTCACTTCTTGCCCCCGTTCTTGTGTCCCCCCTTTGTCACACAGTTGACCAGTCCCCTTCCAACTCACCTCTTTCCGCCCTGCCATCGCCCGACTGCAGCCTGGCCTCCACTCCGATGCTCCTCATCTCCTTCCTTGCTGCGGGGACAAAATATGTCAGCAGTCTCACCCAGCCAATTATTCCCCTGACCTCTTGCCCCCCAAACACCTTGTTCCTGTCTTTCACAATCCCACCTACAGCCCCTTCTCACCCTCCTCATTACCGACCTATATCCTTTATCCCCCCACTGCCCCACATATTCTTCCATCCCTTCATCATCACCCATGAAATACCATTGCTGCAGCGAGCACATGCCTGGGTCCAGTGGATCCTCTTCTTGTGAGCCTGGGGCATCCACCCCGCCACACCTTTGGCGTCTTCCCAGCGGGGCCGCAGAAACACCTTCCTGGTCCTCTTCTCTCAGGCGAGGTGTCCTCTCCTCCAACCTGTGCTCTTCCTCGCTAGGGACCGTGCTGTGCCCTCTAGACTGTCCTTGCGCAGTTCGAGGAGGGGCCGTACCTAAACCCTCTCCCTATTCATCCTCTGCAACAGCAGGGACTGCTCTGTTCCCTGTGCCAGAAATCCTCCCAGCCGGGGGGGCCGTTCCGCGCCCCTCCCTAACCTCACTAATTGATGCGGACCTCTCTCTCCTCCTCCCACCTGCACTCTTCTGCAGGTATTTTCTGCCCTTGCCTCTATGCCCTGTCACCCCTCTCTGCACCCCATCACCTCCACCTTCCTGCCCCACCCGACCTATACCTTTCTGGCCACTCCTAAAGTCCCTTACATCCACCTGCTCATTATCCACCAAACCGCTTTCTGACCACTCTCCAAACTGCATTCCCCCCCCGGACGCTCTCCTGTCAATCTCCCTCCTCATCTTCCTACCCCTTGACTCCCAGACCTCCCCTGTACCTGCCGCGGGGCTGCATGCCACCACTGCCGCGAGAACCCCATCTGCCGCTGCTCTCCACTGCGGCCTACCCCCACCTTCATCCCCCTTCTCCCGTAACCTCAACCACTGCCCCTTCCAGATGGGCTTTGGATGCCCTGCTAATAATCTCTAGGGCC
This sequence comes from Ambystoma mexicanum, assembly GCF_040938575.1. Classification (NCBI taxonomy): domain Eukaryota; kingdom Metazoa; phylum Chordata; class Amphibia; order Caudata; family Ambystomatidae; genus Ambystoma; species Ambystoma mexicanum. The sequence continues at coordinate 416,628,370 of NC_090941.1, read as the reverse complement.
TCCCTCAATGCCTTGGCATCCACCAGCCCCTTTTTTTTTACCTCCCTGACCCACCATGGCGCACAAATATTAATATGGCTGTGCACTAAATATGTCCCTTAAATGGACACCTAATTGCGCAACACCCCCGAGCCAAAACCAACCCGGGGAAGAAATTACACTAAACTAGTCTGCCCTGGAAAGGAACTGAACTCCAAAATATGTACCTATTATAAAGAGTTAATTAAACTCTTCTTTTTCACCTATAAAAGTATTACAAAAATATTATTATTTTTTGTATTTTTTTTTATATGACCAACCTGAAATAACACTGCCCCTGGGAACCCCCTCCCTGGCACCTAACTTTTCACCACGAATAAACAACACCCCAAAACCTGGCAGCCCAAGCTCAAAAGGGGGAAGAGAAGCAGCCGTAAAACACTGCCCCCTGGCGGCGCGCAAGAAGAACCGAACAGATGAGCCCAGTAATAGCGGTGCGGTCCCTTTAAGGGATCCACACTGCCACCTACGTCCCAAGCCTGTGACCGCGCGCAGATGCACCATGTAGCAGCAGAACAAAACGGCTAATAACGCCCTTCCTCAAATGAAACAGTGAGGCACCAAGGGTGGGATGGCCCAAGCGCCGCAATATTATTAAACTATGCCTAACCCCGCCCCCCTTTCTAGTAAACCCAGCCCATCTCACCTATGCTAACCTCCAACACGCTAGGGCCAGCTACTCAGGGAAGGCTCGGGAGCAGGCAACCTGGGCTGCTGACAAATGCACGTCCTAACTGTCGCCTGCTCCAGAGCCTTCCCTGCCCCCATAAATACCCCAAAGGGCGCTCTATGCATCAGGCCAGCTCGCTGGCCTGTGCAGCACCATAAATCCCCCCGCGGGGGAAACGCTTTGCATTCCCCTCTGGCCCCTGTGTGCTTTCAAGCTTATTAGAGCATTATGTGAATATACGTTTTTCTCTTTTTTCACTGCATAATATGCATGGGGACTCCTTTTATATTGTAACCCACAGGCAGACACCATTGTAAGAAGATAACTTATATCATTTGCCCTGTTGTCAATGTACACTCTATTTCTTATTTATTTGCCAACCGGATGTTAGAGAACCTCCAGGCTGTTTCTATTGTTGCTGGTATGAAGCATAACCCTTCAGCTGATAATCTTTCATTGTATTTTCAGTACCCATAATCTATGGGGTCAAAGGGCTTACACCTACAATTGTTGCATAGAATCACCTCAACAAAGAGATAAGAGTGTTATATATAAGAGAGGCACTGAACACACCTAAAGCAGTCTTACAAACTTATCACACACTCCTTATATATTTGTTTTCCCAGGTCCCTCATCCAGACTACCACCATTGTTACACCCCTGGATAAGGCCCTACAAAAACATGGGGACTGAAATGTGTCTATTTAAAACTAAAGGCTGCACTCTGATACACACTGATTACATTTACTCACAAATCTATCAATAGTTTTAACATAAACATTTTTTAAATTATTGTGCTTGTTATTGTAAATGCATTTTATGTATATTTACGGGTGTATGTGATTTAAGTAAGGAAAACATTGTATGTACGAGGTCTAATAGATCCACAGTTTATTTTACCAGTTAATGAGCCATTGTCAGGCACAGTCATGTACTGGGAAGATTACCTTCTGTGCATTGCATTTACTCAAACCTCCTCATACTGGAATATTTGGTTAGATAATCCCAAATGGTCAGATACAAAGAGCTCTGGGAAATTCTACAAAACCACAGGCTGCGGCCACTAGGAATTGTGCCATCCCATACTAAAGGCCACTGTCTGGATGTGCTCGTAGTGAGAGGGAACCATATTTCCTTAACAGTGAGTTTACCAGTCCATTGGTCAGATTACTTTGCTCAATTTTTCACCTTGACCCCCCCACGCGAAATAATCAAGATACTAAAGATATTTCCTCCATATTACTCTGGAGACTTAAAGATATGGATAAGATTTCTGGATAAGAAGTTAAGGAATTACTAGCCTCTGTAGATACTGCCTTACCAAGTGAGGAATTTCTCACTGCTGGGACTAGGATCATGAATGCCTTGTGTTCCAAAATGGCACCCTTGAAACCCAAGAAGAAGAGGATTTCAAAACCTTGGTTTACCCAAAACCTAGTAACCCTGCGTAAACTGGTTAGTCTAACAGGGCAGAAATGACGAGAGAACAAAGCCCTTGAGAGGGTAGGCAGAACAAGAATGGGTCTGACCACTTATAAACAAGCCATTTTTAAGGCTAAGAGAGATTTCCTAGACAAAGAAATAGCGGCAGCTAGCAACCAATCAAGAGAAAAGTTTGCTATTGTATCTAAGTTCTGTCAACCTACTTGCAAGGTCTCCATCATTGCATCATCGCTGACAGAAGCCAACATTGTTAACAAATTCTTTGAGGAGAAAATTGAACATATTAAGATGGACATCATAGCTAAAGCCTAGACTGCAGCTCAGAACCTCCCAGGACAGATGGCTGGTCAGTCCCCATTAGGAATAGCGCAGCCTGCGATAGTAGACCCAGCAATATTTTTTTATTTTAATCCGGTTTCAGAGACCTATGTGTATTTACTAGTTAAAGCTCTGAAACCTGCAAATGAATCTCTATTTCCCCTGCCTGCTTATGCAGCAAAGTTCATGGCCCAGGAAATCACACCATTTCTCACTGTGTTCATCAATAAATCTTTGAATCAGGGCCTCAGAGGGTAAAAAACACAATTCTAACACCATTATTAAAAAAAACTAACCTGGATCCTGTGGTTCTCCAGAACTATCGACAAATTGAAGGACTTCCATGGCCGGGGAAAATCCTGATGCAAGTAGTTACCTGCCAGTTGCAGGACTTTGTGGAAAAAGAGTCACTCCTGGACCCCTTTCAATCGGGTTTTCAACCTAAGTTTGGAACAGAGATGACCTTACTGGTGGTCTAGTATGACCTTTAAGAGGTCGCTGACCTGGCCGAGCTCTCATTATTAGTGACCTGTCTGTGGCCTTCAATACGGTCAACCATAATATCTTGCTTGATTGGTTGAAGGCGCTTGGCAGAATTTCAGAGCATGCCATTAAATGGTTTGAATTGTTCCTCACTCATTTTTATTTATTTATTTTTATTTATTGTATTTGTTATATGCCCAAGCCCAAGGGTATCACGGCGTAGTTACAGAGAAGGCTTGACTTAAGCTTACATGGTAAAAGATAAGATAACTTGATCTTGGTTGTTACATATACAGTGGTTACATAGGTTATATACAGCGTATATGTTTACTATACAAAATTTACATAGGTTATGCAGTGTGGCATTACAGAAGAGAGCACGGAGCTCAGTATTTATTAAAGAGCCACGTTTTGAGGAGTTTCTTGAATTTAATCAGTGAGGGCTCGTTACTAATGTTAGCAGGGAGGGAGTTCCAGATTCTGGGTGCTGATACAGTGAAGCTAGACCTGCCTGTTCTTACGTTATTGAAGCGTGGGGTGTGTAGCTGTAAATTTGTGTTATATCTAAGGCATCTGACTGCGGCTTTGCGGTTGAGACAGTTGTTAAGGTAAGTTGGGGCCTTACCAGAGACACAATTGTGTGTGATTGAGAGAGTGCTTTGTGGAGTATTCTGGCTTGGATGAGTAGCCAGTGTGCATCTCTCCTGTGGTGTGAAATGTGATCTCTTTTGCTTATGCCTAGTGCTGATCTTAATGCTTTGTTCTGTAGTAACTGCATTTTATTGATTTTTTTTGAGCGGTGCCTAAGAGGAGTATGTTACAGTAGTCTAATTTGGTTAAGATGAGGGCTCTTGCTAGTGTGATGCAGTTTTGTTGCGTGAGGAATGGGCGGCTTAGTGCAATAAGTTTGGTAGTGTATGCTGTGGTTGAGGCAAGTGCGCTGATGTGCTTGCACATGGTGAGGCTAGAGTCCAAGTATACTCCTCGAGTTTTCACTTGGTTAGAGATGGCAATGGGTGTACCAACCATCAACAACATATTAAACTTGGCGGTTTCATCTCAGATCCCACTAATATTGGATGTGGTGTACCGCAGGGGTCCTCACAGTCATAGTTACTCTTTAATTTGTACCGAAAACCTTTCATGGAGATCTTGTGGCGTCATGGGATAACCTTCACTAGGGTTAAAAATTGCCTGGAAGAAGTCAGTGAGTCGACGTCTATTAAACAGCTTCAACTGAATGTGTCCAAAACAGAGCTTGTACTGTTTGGACCTAGACATCTACTCACAGCCTTCAAAGCATTGTCAGTTCTCAACATTTTGGGCGTAGAGTTAGGTTTCGCCTCCAGGGTAAAAATCCTGGGATGTATTTGGCAAGACTATCTGGGTAGCGAGGGCCAAGAAGGAGCTAAGGTACAGGCAATGTTATACTCACTGAGATTCCTACGGCAGGTCTTGCCATATATCCCAGACAAAGATCACGCAATAGTTGTGGGGGCCTTAACTAATGCTCATCTGGATTATTGTAACAGCCTCCTGATGGGTATCCCAGCTAAACAACTTCAGAGGCTTCAAAAAGCCCAGAATACGGCCGTTAGCTTGGTCTGCAGGCTGGGTAAATCAGCTCATGTATCCCCATCTTGTCGATCACTTCATTGGCTGGCAGCGGAAGAGCACATTTAATTTAAGGTGGCATGCCTTATATTTAAATGTTTAAACAGATTGGCACCAGCCTACTTGAGAGACAGGATCAGCCGCTTTCAACTTTCAATGTGACTACAATCAAAAGATCAGCTGCTCTTGAATGTTCCCTCATCTGTCTGTGTGTGAAGGGGCGATAGAAGATTTGCTGTTTTTGGCCCAAAGCGGTGGAACAGTATTTCAAGAGAGATTAGGGCTATGGAAACACTTAACCAATTCTGTAAAGCACTAAAACCGTTCCTGTTCAAAATGTCATGTGACGGTGACCTCTCCTGCTGTTCTAAATTGTTTTTAGTTCATACTCTGCTTTGGTTGTTTTCTAATTTCAGCTCTGCCACTATACAGTTAAGTCTGTCACCACTGTGTTATAAATATTCAAAATCAAATCATACTGCAACACATCATACCTAACCATAAACAATTAGTCAAGAAGATCTTTAGATCTCGGTGCAAATGCTACAGTCATTATCAGCTCTACGATTGGACAGAATGTGAACAGGCAAAATCTCATAGGGCCTCATTAGGACCCTGGCGGAGAGGGTGTTACGCCAGCGTAGTGCATGGCGTACCTCTCCGCCATACTACGAGTTCCCGTAGCGCCATGGCGGCCTTTTCCGCCTGGTTTTACCAGGCGGAGAAAACCATGGCGCTACGGGACCTCGTTGTTAATTACGCCACCGTATTTTACGGTGGCGTAATTAACTCCTTCCCCACTCCCATTATACCCTATGGGGCAAAAATGGGAATGGGGAAGGGCAGAATGGGGATTGGGGATTTACCGCTCCGCCGAGGTCGGAATGGGGCGGTAAATCCGCCAACCCCCATGGCGCTATCGGCGGCTTTCCGCCATGCTTCGCGGTGAATTTAGCACCGCGAAGTCCGCCTGGGTCCTAATGAGGCCCATAGTGTTTGTTATTGTAGATATGTGACTTTCATGCCCACATTTATTACCTGCTTTTTGTAGGCATACCTATTTTGCAAACTGGTTCCTGGTAAAGAAATAATGTCTCTATGTTGCTTTCTTCCCCAACACCCTTGCCCTCGCACCTCCCTCATCCCAAACACACATGTCATCCCATCTTCCTTGCGCCTGGCATTAGTGTCACATTTCATTGTGACTGAAGATGGTGGCTACCAAGTAATGAGCCTTCTGTGGGGATGGCAGAAGTAGAAAGCGTTGACTCCTGTCAACGGATATGCTGCAAAGTGAGGAGCAGGGTACTCTGCATGGTCTCGGTACCTGCAGAGATGACCTTTGTGAGCTCTCTGACCCTCTATCCCAGTACAGTGTTTGATGTCATTGCAGCTAAAAGGTGGCACCACTGCCTGTCCATGCCCCATGCCATATAGCAGGATGATCCCACCCCAATATCCCTGATTGCCTGAAGGAGTTGCAATTGCTGCTCTGCTGTGGCACACTCTCAAGTCTTTGGACAGGACTCAGGCTCATACTCAGGTGCCTGCACGCTGACCACCTGCATCAATTGGTCCAAATGCCATCATGATCAGTACGTTTGTCTGGGTCCTGATGCTGTTGACATTGGATCGATGGAAAAGATGAGGAGGAAGAGTCAGGAGCCAGGAGAGTGGTGGCCAGTGTCACCCCATGGGTGGGGCCTGAGGGTGAAATGGGTGTGGTCACTGGACTCCATGTCGGCTGGCATTCTAGTGGTGTTGGCAGCAGCAGAGCTGCAGCATCAGCAGCAATGTTGAGTGTGGTGCCAGCTGGTGGTGGCACAGCATCGGCGGCAGCATCAGTGTTGGTGGTGTAAGTGGCCACACTAGCTCAGATAGAGCCAGTGTGGGTGGCTGGTTTGTGAAGCTGACATGCTGATGACATATGCTTTTTGGCATGGGTCCTCTTCCAGGGGGCATGGCTGCGGGGTTCAGGGGTGAAAGCAGAATTGCTTGTGTCTGTAGTTCTGCCCTCTGTGCTCTCTGTGGCATGTCCCATTGACCCTGCTGTACTGGGCCCAGCTTCACCTCCATGGGTGGGCTTTGTACCAGTTCTGAGAAGAATTATATGCACTCACTCATCATGCTAACTGGTACACAGCATAGGAAGGCACTCATGCATTTTTATGAGAATGCTGTTGAAGTGGCCACCTGACATATTTGACTGATCCTACCGACAGTGCTTCATTACCTTTGATTTAGGCCCCTGCGTCGCCCTTGTGTTCTAATAAGGTGAACTTTTTTTAAGTCTCTTTTTTGGAACTTTCACCACAAAATGAAGGCCTTAGCTATTCTCCTACTCTTAGATTTTCGTCCTGATGAAGACTGGGCTACTACAACTTCAGTTGCCTGTGTATCCAAAACTTATGTTTCTTGAGTCAACAAGGTCTGCTACTGATGAACTTTCTATGCTTTTTCCTTTTTTTTTTTATACATACTGCAGTCTCCAATACATTTGGTTTCAAACATTTAATTGCAAATCATTACACTGAACAAGTTGTTTATATCTACACAACTTAACAATAACTGATTATTACACTATTCATTGTTTTTCGGTCTGAATGGTGTCAGATTGTTGTCTTTGGTGTTATGTAGGAGTACAGCTGTTAAGTGCCACTGATTTCTGTATTGTGTCTGTATTAGCAAATTAACTTTTGATTAACTTTCCCCTAGTGTTTTATGTATTTTTGAGATGGCTTTTAAATGAGGGAGCTATGTTGCTGTGTGTTGATGTTGCAAACCTTCAGTGGTACAGGCTCATCTGAGGGGTGGTTTTATGGGTGTCTTTGAGTGTTTCAGTAGCATGTTGGCATTAATATCGAAGTGGGGCAAGGATTAAGAAAGTTAAGAGAATTCTTAAAAGAGACATTTTTTTTGTTAGGAAGGGTTTGTTTGTCTTTGGTTGGCAAGTTAAGTGTGATGGATCTGAAACAGGATGGTACAGTGGTCTGTCCAATTCCTTTAATTGATTTTAGGCTTACCAGTGAAAGCATTGGGGTACAGATAGGGTCCAGTATATTACTTATATTGAGAGGGAGTTCTGAGATATCCTGGTTGATTTGAAATGGTCACTGCGTGCATTCTTGATGGGCTGTATAGTTGTGTTTCCTTGGTGGGTTAAATCTCAGGAGAGGATGTTATTGGAGGGTTTTGAAGGAGGTGGAGCTAAAAAGGCTTCCAATTTCCTCAAGCAAGGTTTTGGTGGCTTCTCAGGGTACTTAGATAGCTGTTTTTGGTTTGTGTTTGGAGAAAGGGAAGTGGCAGGTGTGAAGCAAAAACCAATATGTTAACTTGTTAAAATTAAAAGGTTCCTTATGTGCAAATTGAACGCAGGTGAAAATTGATTCTTTTGTATACCCTTTGTTATTTGTTAGTGTTGTCCGTCATGTAGTTAACAGAGGGATGATGGCAGAGAGGGGTGTCCTCACTGCATGCTCCCTCTTGATGAAAAAGAGAAATAATTTCTCAACGTTCACAGGCATTAAAAACCTTTAATTTTTAAGCAATAAGTCCCAATACGGGGGATGGGCATTACCGCATTAGGGCATTTTCTCACATGGTAATGCCCCCCGTCAAACTGCTCATTGCTATTAGTACCCCGGCCTGTTAGACGTGGGTACTAATAGTATTTTTTTGGTTGCAAGGCGTGCCAACATTTCACAACCGACATTTAAAAAAAGAAAATGGCCGTCAGTGAATGGAAAACGAAGTCTGTTTTACCTTTTTATGGCAGCCATTGAAAAAAGTTTAGAAAAAAGAAAACAAAGAAGATGGCTGCCATAGAACTGGAGCTCCCTTTCCATGGCGGCCATCAAAAAGAAAAAGATTTTAAAAAAGTAAACAAAAAATGATGCCAAAAAAGGCCGCCATGTAACGGGAGAAGGGACTAAACATAGTCCCTTCTCCCTTCTTCCTTTCTATGGAGGTGTGTTGCAGATTGGGAGCGGACATGCCAGGGACAGAAGTGTATTCAGTGCATCCACTCCTGATCTGGACCAGAATGAACAAGGTAAGTAGCACGGGGGAGGTGGAGGGAGGGAAATGTGAGGTAAAGGGGGTGGAGGGGAGCGGCACTTACCTCATTCCCTGGCGGGGAGATGTTGGCTTCCAGACCTGAGGAGGCATGATTACTGTCTGGTAACACCCCTGTTCCGACCCTGCCCATGGCACCCCCCTCGCCGAGTACTAATAACAATTGAACAACACCGATTTGGTGCCTGCTTCACTCCTTTCCCAAAGTAGATATTATATCATATGGCAAATATCTGCCATTGTTTCGAGGAATGACACGCTAGAATTTCACTGAGAAAAACAAGCAATGTGCAGGGAATTCCCTGGCTTGCAGACATAACATCATGCTCGACATGAAAATAACAATTACTGACAACTTCTGCACATGTTGGCAGTCTCATTTAAGAGCATGTTATATTATTGCAGGTTGGCATCATCACACAGGCATGGATGACACAGATTGATGCATAAAACAAAAATCACTACCTTGTAACAAGTTTGTCTATGCTTTCTTTAACAGCAGAACATTATCAGATTGTTGGCAATAAAGGAATGGGATGAGGGGATTAGCATTGGCCAGGCTGAATTGATGTGCCACGCTTTTGCTTTATTTAATGCAGTTAACTGGTAAATTCAGGCCACGAGAGTTTTAATATAGTTTTGCATGCATAACTAGTTGGTGTAAACTTTCCTACTAATCATAGAAAAATACAATGTTTGCTAATACCCGCTGTGCCTCCCTGGAAACCTGTTTCTGAATCAGGGCATCCATGCTCGTCTGAAATCTGCCCAGCAGAGTTGTGTTGATGACTTTCACTATCTCATCAAGTGGGCTGATTGGTCTGCATTTCTGAAGATTATCCACATCCACATTTTATTGAATAGGGATGATTACATTTGACTTCCATGAAGAAGGAATGACTAGGCTTCGTCTGATTGCATTTAATAAGCCTATAGCTGCAAAAAGCATAGAAACATATATGCAGTTTATACTTAGCAGAGGTGAGGAACATTGTCAGCATTTAGCACCACACCATTGCAAATGCATGTATGTCTAAACTAAGGTATACAAGGAACATTTATGCGATCGCTTCACATTCAAGATGGTCTGCATTATCATATCCAAAACGATTGGCAATATCTATCATGTATCACTTCCGTAAGCTCCCATTGCATTCCAGTTATATCTTTTGGTTTGTAACATTGGAATAACAACTTCAATTATGGCCCAGCTTGTGATTACAGAACATGTTGCCTGCTACCTTGAATCTCTGCTTCCCTCACTGTGTCCTTCCACCTATGATTTTTAAAGCAGTCTGTTGCTTCCCAGGAGCTGGGACCATGCTCAGTAAATATAATAATAATAACATTATTGCAAAATGTTCTAAAGATCGGGTGGTGACATTTATGACAAACAGCCCAAACTCTGCTTTAAACTTTAATGAAGGACTTACAATAACCTACTTCAGTTGCAGCTTTACATTTGTGTATTCAAATTCCATGAAAAAACTGTTTTTGCTCTTTTTCAATGATTTACATTTTTAGAAATTTTTAGACATTACATGCCACATGCAGGTAGCTTTGAGTCAGCAAAACAAGTTAAACTAACTTTAGAGTTAAACTTACAGCTTGTTCTGGGCTGATTTAAAGAATGGATCAATACATGAAGAGGCACTGTTCTATTGAAGGAAGTGAGAGGTGGTTTAGAATAGGTGGAATTTCAGCTGATCTCTGGATGCCATGACATTTGCCCTGTAAAGATGGAAGACAGGGGCACGCTCTACAACTGGGGTCTATTACTTGTCAAATGTGCCTCTTTTAAGAGCTTCGGCCAGTAGGTTTTGCCAAAGGGGCTCGTGGAAGGTCTGGTTGTGGTACATTGTATGTTGCGTCTTTACATTTCTTTAAAGGACTTTTCCAGGGTTGCAATTGCAGGTGGAAGATGGGGCTTAAATGGTACTGGGGCAGTCACAGAAAGCCAGTATACTAGCTTTCAAATTGGGGTGATCACTTCCTTTTTTATTTTGAGATGCAAGTATGGATACAGGATTTTCTATGATTTGTACATCAGGGATTGTAGAGTAAAAAGTGGTCCTCTCCCCTATCTTGTTTCTTCTTTACATGGAGACGCTGGGTGTTCTGATTGTCAAGTTGGTGGGTACCCATGCTCCAGTGTGTCGATGATAATCAGCGGTACCTGCAGGTGTCATCATGTTACAAGAGCCATCTTCTCAAGGGTAGTTTCCTGGCGATCAAGGGGTGGGTGGCCAGTCATATTTAAAGATATCAAAAACCAAATGTCACTTGTTTGCCCATCCTAATCAATGGGTGCCTGTGCTTTCTTTGCTTTCGGAGATCTCAGGCAAGCTTTGCTTCTTCCGTGACGTTTTGGAATTCACTGTGAATGTGACTCTCTTTTTGTATCACATATTAATACACTGATTAAATCTGCTAATTTATATATTTTTGCTATCTGTTCAAGCATTTATCAGGTGTTGTAAGTTTGGTCTTGTGGTTCAGGCTTGAGTGGTTTATCTATTGCCTTTGGAAATCAAGTTCTCAATGCTCTGCTTCAGTTCACACTCACTCTCCTGAGAGCTGCCTTACATGCTGAACCCAGGATAGCCATTATGGCTTGAACGTTCTGCCACATCACTCTCATTTGGGTGGGTCTTTGTAGAATTTATCTGGGTGTTTGGGTAAATCCAATGTTGCATGATCAGCCCATTAATCCCTTCATTCTGCTATGCCAAGCTAATGGGCCTCTACATGGTGCACATGTGGAGGCTTTAATGGACAAGGGAATGGAGAAAATCTCAGACTGGAGGTCCCTTGTTTCTGAGAGTCAATGATATTAAAAATATATTTTCCATTGTAGCTGTGTAATCCTGGAACTCTCTTATCTCTTTTTGAAAAATGACTTCCCTTTAGGTAATCTTTAAATCTGTGCTATGTTCAAGACATTTGGTTGAGTGTTCCATTCACAAGAGTTTACTGTGTATTGTTTTAATTCTCAATGTTTGAAATGGTGGCTATTGAATTTATAGATGTTTTAAGTAGTATTATGTTTGTACAGTTTACAACAATCTTGATGCATACTCTGTGCTATATGTGCAGAACTGTAATAAAATAATTATGTCGTGCGTTTGACGTCACCAACATTTCTTATCCATCAGACACGTCTGCATATTGGCATACCAAAGCCAAAATAAGATGCTTAAAGAAAATGTATACAGAGGGAGGGGATATCTTTCCCAGCCATTTAACATCGGTAAATCCTCAGTTATATTCCAGCTAGCCATTGAAATCACCATACAATTTCATGAGTTACATTCCATTTGATAGGCAGTCACCAGCAGGATCATTGTTCAAATGTTCATGTTAATTTCAGGAAGGTCAGAAAGAACCGGCTCCAGAAGTTGGGGGTCTGCAGTACCTAGCACCAGACCGAGATAATGCCAATGTCAAGTTTAAGTCAATTACACATAAATGGCCATTCTTGTTTAAAGCCAGGAAGGCCGGAATATGGGGAGGAGGCTGGGCATAGGGTTTCTCTTCAAAAGAGTTAAGAAAACATTTGTATTAGTACCCGTGGTGGGAGCATTTGCTTGTCTGATTGGTTGAACTGCAAGCTTTTGCCTCATGCTGAAGCTCAGAGTTCCATCATATCACCACACATTCCCACGCTCCCTGCGCATCCTCTGTGTTTCTAGCTTGCACATGCTCCACTTTCTGCTCACCTCAGCCTGCCTCTTTTCCCTGTGCCCGACTTTACTCATCTTCTCCCCCCACCTCCAGCCTGCCCTCTTCCTTGTTGAGCTCTGCAGTTCTTTCTCTCTGCCACAAGTATTCCCCCGTCCTTCTGGCTCCTCATTCTTGCTCATCCCTTTTCTGTTTCTCCTGCACAGTTCCTTCTCCAAGCAGTCCCCAGAGCTGCCCCCCTCCTGACACTCAGTCATCTTATCTTTTGGTAGCCAAAACTCTGCCTCACCTTGAGTGTGGTTCCGAGTTACTAAAATATAATGGCGCCAGGGACCATGCGAAGGTTGATGCTATTTTCGGGCATGTAACTTGCTCATTAGGCCATTATCTACTGAGAGGCTTAATGCTTAAAAATAGTACACATTTACTCAGTAGTGTTTTTTGATCTTTAGAGCGAGAGAAAGGAAAGGCTAAATGGCCTAATTGAATTTACATGAGTCTCGCTTTTCATCCATTTCCAAAATGTATAAACGCATGCCTTAAAATTAAGTTCATCAATGCTGGAGGCATCTGGATTGTGATACTTTTTGTATGCTATTAAATAGCGACATGGAATGTCAAAATCAAGTACACATCATTAACCAACAATCGAGAAGAATGGCTAGGCCAAGTCCACAATGTTTGGGAAATTCGTACCAGTCAGAACACAAGGGTTTCCTTGAGAAGAACTGGAGATAGTCCAGCTACAACAGAACCTTAGTTGGCCATGCAGTTAAGGTTTCTCTTGGTAAGTACAGCTACACCTGCATATAGGCTATAGGTTCACTGAAGGGCCAGGTGCTCCATCCTGTTAATGAAATCCGACTCATGATCTAAAGTATTCAGCATGTCATTGAGGTTTGCCTTACTGTGTAAGCTACATTTGAACTTAGTCTCCACCATCAAGTAAAAATAATATTTGCACCCGGAGAAGGGCGCTCAGCCAATGAGATGGCTGGAACAGTGGGTGAGAATACACAATACCCGTCCGCTGGCCCAGCGACCCGAGGCCCTTCCCCGGGTGGTGCTCATTTTTTTCTTTTTTTCATTGTAGGGAGGCAACAGGGAGTGTCTCCCTGTTGCCTCCGCACCCCTCCACTTTCCTGGGGCCCCAGAGCATATGCTGATAGCATTTTTACACACTTTAATTTGTCAAATAACTGGAAAACATACAAAAACTAATTTGCTCATTTGTGGAAATAGGTAAGTCAGCAACGAGGCGTGTTTGGCAGTTTCCCTTCTCTCCACAAGAACAGCAAAAATTGGACATAGTTTCAAGTGAGCAAAACTAATCTTTTCAGTTCACAGAGCGATGGAAGCAATTAAGATCTGGGATCAAGTTTAGTCGAGTTACTTCCACCAACACTACTTTTTATTTATAATTGAGGGTGAGATTAAATACTTCACGTGGAAGTGTATTTTGCCAAAGAAATGTTCTGAATTGCAATTCCACCCATATTTAACAAAACACAGAAATGCTTTAATGTTCGCCCAAACATTAACCAAACAGTAACAATGCTGACCTATTTCTGGGATATAGTCTGTTTTTAATCAGTAAATAATCAAGAACCATACATATATCATACTATTTTTAATACATATGCATGACTGCACTGTTACATACACTTTGCTCCGATGCAAGGGCAATTAGCAATTTGCCCTAATGCATAAAACACATACTTTCATTGCATTTTTGCACAAGGAAAAGGACTTGGACTTGGACAAACATTTCTTTGGTGCAAAAGAGCATTGAAAGATTGTTGTTTGATCTATAGAAACGTTTCTGCTAGACCTGATAGCACGTCCACCTGTGCAAAGTTTATGTAATACCACCTCATATTGATAATGTGGTAATGTATTGGAAGAATGCAGATACAATTATCTGCCAAAAGATCTTTTGAAGGTTTCCGAGGGCCCAAAACATCAACATCAATATCCCATTAAACCACTCAACAAAATCATCCATAAGTCATATAATGATGTGTAATTTGGGTTGACATTTGTATTTGAACATTTTCACCAAGCCTCCTTTATCTGCAGGATTTTCAATATAAGTGCTCCATTGTAACAGAGCACTATATATTGAAATCTATTTTTGGTAGTATAACCACTATGGAGTAGGTACCTAAGACATGATTGGCTGATTTGGCCTGGACATCAGTAGTCCAGGGGAAATGTCAGAAACTGTGGATTATTATCATCAGCATTAACATTTACTATTACCCACCTCAAATCATCCTAAGTAGACAATTCTAGTAGAGGAAATGACAAATGAAGCTATTGTTGGCTCCCAACCTGCTAAATATCACACCTTCTAACTTCTTTCACCTGGATGACAAAGGCTCTTTTCCTTTTATTTTACAACCATACTGGGCATTGGTGTAAAGTTGTTCTGTTGGTGGATATCCAAGAATACATTTTCTCATGTGATATATGTTATATTACACTGGATCTTCTAGGATGTTTATTTATGGAATCATCACAGTGCTGTGGATTAGCTGCAGAACATCCTGCATGTAGTCGAATGTGATCCATATTCCAATCCAGAAGGTGGTGGTGAAGTTTTGTGGGATGATCAGTTGGATGGTTGATGGAGTGTGAGGAGGGCTTTGTAGCTGGGGGCTTATTTCCCCCCATCCTGCAAGAGGCTATAACCAATAAAGACAATATCACAACCCATAACCGTAGTGTGCAGACCACCTTTCATCAGTGTAGACGAACTGGGAAGCCCCCGGTCCTCCCATCCTTGTGTAGTGCCGGGACCATCCTACATTATTGATCAGTGCTATGCCCTCCTTCTGCACTGCCTTGGGTTGGAAGGGAGAAAGACGCTGAAAAGTCTCCCTGAACCAACCCAGCACAGGACTGGACAACCTGGGGAGGAGAGTAATGGTGGGGAGTTATTAAATGCCTATGAAATCATACTGTGGAAATTGGAAATTCACTTTGAAAAACATAATAGCATAATACTGGAAAGGTACTACTTTGGCATATGGGAATAAGGTATGTGGGAGACAGTGGAGGACTTCACTACGCAGCCAGGGAACTTGCCAACACATAGCATTTTAAATCGTCACATAATGAAAGCTTGAGTGACCAATCTATGTTGAAGATAAGAGAGAATAAAATACAGGAGTAGGTCTGGACCAAGGGAGATCCCACCCTGTCGGAAGTTCTCGATCTTGCGAAAAGAATGGAGCACATGATGGCATGTGTAAAGGAACTGGATAACATGGATCAACAGATGAAGAAGCGTGCATGTGCCCTGTGGCAAGTCAGAAGAAGGACATGGACTCTCTGAGGACATGATGCTCAATATATTATTAAAGTAACATTATAAGGTCTAAATTCCCTATCTCTATTGGTGGTCCATACCTATATTGATAACGAAGGTGCTTGTTTGTCAGTCGCGACCGTCCAAAGAAATAATGGCTCCTTTCTCCTGAGGGTACTCATAGTACCAATCTGTAGGATTTTCTTTAGTAAACAATCTGAAAATAGTCTCTTGTGACTTCTTGGATCAGTCTCTTTAGTTCTTCAAGAGGCTTATTGAGTTTGCCCTTCTTTTGGGAATCCCTTTGGGGTTATCTTATAAGATATATTACCCAAACAGTTGGTCTCAACATATCCTTGTAACATATTACTTTGATAAGCTTTCCCTCCTAGGCAATTATAGTGCAGCTTGTTTGGGTCTACTTGACTTTGTAGGTGGCTCAGTTCTCTATTTCTTCTCTAAACTCATAGTTCCCATTCTCTTTGGTATTATATTCTCCTTGAACTTGTATAAGATACTGAGTAACTTTCCCTTTTTCCCAGGGTATTGTTATCCACTGTTTGTTATTTATACAACCTTTCAATCATTCTTTCTCTTATATCATCAGGTTTTGAGTTAATTCGTTTCCAGGTTAACTCTGTTTCATAACCTCTACTGAGACTAGTTGCTGGTGTGGCATTCCCCCATGCCTCCCATGTTTCAAGTTCTCCTCGTTACCCTCTTTCTTGATGGAGCACTTATTAAGGATATTTGTTCCTCAGAGACCCTCTCTCGGGTCATAGACTGCTGTCGTCTTCTCTTTACTGGCATTTCTCTCCTCACGTACACTAATTTCTTTGCAGTGTCCACGCAGGACCAGACACCTTGTGACTCGGTATTGGCAGTGGCCTCTGCAACGGTTTGTAGACCAGCTGTCCACCACAGATTCTCCTTCATGGTTTTGCCGCCACCTTCTCGCGGACTCCTGCCCTACCAGTTTCCCCTCCTGCCCTGCCAGTTTCCCTCTCCCTGGGTTAGCCGTAGCTCTGATGTCCCACTTAGCGATATCGGGCGAGTTTGAAACTTGCTGGCTTCCTGGTTTCTGTCTTCCCCAGGTCCTAGCCAGCTTGTGAACTTCCCAGGCCTGCGTAGGTGTTCCTCTCTCTCTTCTCGCTGCCTTCTGTCCAAAGGCATGTTAATAAAGTACTCGACCCCATGGATTGCATATATTGTTTTAAAGGGACATGTTCCTCTTCCATAAGATAATGGCATCTATTAGGTGTGTCGTCGTCCCAGTCCTGGTATTTCATATTTTCTGATATTTTGAGCAGCCCATGTAGGGCACTGTATGAATAGCTTTACAGAGTTCCTTGTGGGAATGGGAGTCCTTGTCCCCTAAACAGGAGTCTCTCCTGGGCAGGTCCCACTTGCCTCTAACCCTAGGGAGGGTATTGCAGAGCGGACACACCTCCCTAGCCTCAATGTGGGGATCCTTGATTGATTTTTCCCATACCCTTCCCATTATCTCTGTGATTTCTCCTTCTCCTTTTTAAAGGTTGCTCTTTATCTCTGAGCTTTGGGCTTGAAGCCCTGTCTTCTCTGGGTCTCAAGACCTAGCATCTGCCCAGTTCCATATGGGGAGGACTGATAATTCTATGGAGGGTTCCTAAGATTGTAAAGGAGAATATGGAAGATTCTGCTTTTAAGCTTTGGCAGGTACTAACAATTCTGTAAAAATGGGAAAATCTCTGTCTATAATTACCTCCTCAGACATGTATCACGGCTGTTTTCATAGTGATTGGTTGATTTTTAACCTTCAGAGACAAAGGTACCTTAGGATCGGTCTCTACATCTCCAGGAACACAGGTTAGTTTTACATTTTGACTACATAACATGTCCTTAGGATATAGGAGGTCAAATCTGACTGCTGTTTGTTTGCTCCACACCCCATTTACTTGCTCTTTCTCATGGGTTTCTTCCTATGCCTCTGATGTTAGCCATCCTATTTCAATGGCTTCTTCTGGGTTGTTAATGGGACTAAACCTAGCAATGTGTCCCTTTTCTCCACAGGAGCAAAAGAGCGGGATCATGATGAAGGGAGTTTTCATTTTCCCAATTTCTTCTCAGGTTGATAGGTGACATTTAATTATTTATGTATTTGTTTTTATTTATACATTTGTTTCCACGTGCAAAGTCCGTGGGCCTCTAGGCGCAAGTTGCAAAGAGAAGAGCAAAGGCCAAGGGGGTGTAACGCTCACCTGGTATCCACGGACAACACTCAGACTGTTCTGACCTCTTACGACCTCGAACCCTTCCCTGGAGGCTATTCGACTGGAGACTGGACCTGAAACACAGGATTGGTAGAGTTTAACTCCCTATTATCTCTGTGTGCTTGAACACCTTCTTCCCCGGGGTCCAACCCTTCCCTTTGATCCATAGCTCACCTTGTTTTCTTGGATAGTGTGGTCTCCGTCCTGCTTTCAGCGCAGGGGCGCGTTGATTGATGCGGGCTCATTGCTGCCTAGTTACTTCACTGGCAAGAGTCCGACAGCTAAGTATAATGTGTCTTTTGAACAGTTCTCTAATTTCATTCTTTTCCTTCCTTAGATGATGGCCGGCGTCCGGGGATGGCGGCGTGCTGCTGAGAGGAGTAGCGCTGAAGGTGAGTGAGAGCGCGATGCGCAATGCACCCCTTTCAGATTTGTATTGAACTGAGTTCTTTTCCTGTGTCTTTTAAGTGCAGTGACGTTTTCAGCATGGATGGCAGTTATGAAGAACAAATGTGGTGAGTAAGCGCGGTATGCGGCTCCTCTAGATGTTTCCACACTAACCTGGAGTGTCTTTTCCCTCTTGCAGATGGATGAGAAGTTCGGAGACAGAGTTCCCCCAGAGCGGCTGGGATTCAGGTAAGCGTTTGAAGCTCGTACAGTATTTAAAAATAAGCGAAGATTTGCAGAATGCTTACTAATGCCTTTTTTCTGTTCTTTTCCCTTTTCCTTGGGAAGCGGCGTGCCGGGACGGGAATGACACCGCTGAAGATGCCCGCAGAACAGAAGGAGTGATGAATGATGGGCAGAAGCGCCGCAAGGTAAGGCTGTTTCTAACGGTGTTCTTGTTCTTGCAGGAGCTGAGCGCAGAAAAAAGATGCAGTCCTACTGGAGACCGATCCGAACACGGTGAGTGTCACGCTGCAGGTGCAGAAAACACAAAGCATGTTTCTCAGCCTGGCGTGGCTTAAATAGTCTCTGGGTATCCCAGGTGTCTCTGGGCTGAACGACACCCAAAAGACTAGACTGCACATGCACTTCTGGGAACCGAAATATGTGGGGGCATCCATCTTGTCCCCATCAATGCACTACAAGTGCAATCCCCAATGTTATCTTATGGGAGTGAGTGAGTCTGGTGCCACAAGCTCCAAGTCTGACTCCAAGTGGGTCTTTAGAGGGATGGAGAGGCCCTTGAGGGCCATGTAGGTGATTGTGGCCTGGCTGCAGCCTGACATCTTGGAGGCTGGGGACATGAGGGCCAAGAATCATGACAGCACTCCCCCCCAAGGCCCCTCTCAAGGTGGCTCTTCTGTCTGGTCCTGGTTTGGTTGGATGGTTTTGATGAAATCGGCTAAGCAACCGAGGTGCATGGATGTACTCACAAGGCTCCCATGTCCTGTCTTGTGGACCATACCCCTTCCAGTCTACTAAGTAGTATAATTTGGATCTGACGTAGTTTGAATCTAGGATGTCCTTGACTTCGAATTCTGGCTCCCCGGCGACTACTACTGGCTGTGGTGGCATTGCTACCCGGGTCCCAGGTTGAACATGTTTAAGGAGAGACACGTGGAACACAGGATGAATCTGCAAGTTTGACGGCAAAGCTAGTCTGACCGCCATAGGATTTATCACGGAGGTGACGGTGAATGGACCCAGGTATCTTGGATGGAAAGTTCGGGTTCCTTTAATGGACACGTGTTTAGACGCCAGCCAGACTTTGTCTCCCACTTGGTAGTTGGGGGCCTTTGCTCGGTGTTGATCAGCAAACTTCTTTTGGCGATTGGTAGCTTGAAGTAGGTGTTCAGCTGCCCTTTTAAAGGTTTGAGAAATGGTTGTGTGCAAGGTTTTGACTGCTGGCATTTCCAGGGTTGTAGGAACATCCAACTCAGTACGTGGGGGCCTGCCATACATGGTATAAAAGGGTGTCTGCCCAGTGCTGGTGTGTAGGGAATTATTATAAGCATATTCAGCTATCCATAATAGGTCGAACCAGCTTCCTTCAGCTTGGTGTAACATGCAACGCAGATACTGCTCGAGTGTCTGATTTGTCCTCTCAGTTTGACCATCCGTTTGGGGATGTTGACTGGTGGATAGCCGGATGTCGATCTGGGCCATAGAGCAGCATTTTCTACAGAAGTTAGATACAAATTGAGTACCTCGGTCTGAGATCAAAACTGAAGGAAACCCATGGAGCCGTATGATGCCTTCAAGAAATACCTTTGCCAGAGTGGAAGCATTTGGGAGCCCCTTAAGAGGAATGAAATGTGCCATTTTTGAAAATAGGTCCACATCCACAAGAATAGTGTTAAAGCCTTGACTGGGTGGTAAGTCAGTAATAAAATCGAGGGACAACGTGTGCCAGGGTGCTGGTGGGCTTTCCAATGGTTGTAATACCCCAGCCAGTTTCTGCTTGGATGACTTGTTTTGAGCACAAACTCCACAAGATAGGATGAATTGGATAATGTATTTACGCCACGTCGGCCACCAATAATTTTGTTTTACCTTGGCTAGGGTTTTAGCGATTCCGCGGTGGCCCTCAATCAAGGAATCATAATAACCGGACATGACTTGTTCTCGTAGTTCTTGGTTTGGTAAGAATAAACGATTCTTGAAGTAGGGCAACTGATCTTTTATCATGTAATGTTCTCCTTGTGCACTCCACGCTTGTAATTGCTCCGGACTCATCAGGTTTTGGATTTCTTCATTTAATTCTTTCTGAGTTATGGTTGCTGTGATTCCTAGGAGCTTGTCACTCGGGATGATTGCTACTGGGTCAGGGGTCTGATACCCTTGCTCTACGACCCCCATACGGGAAAGGGCATTGCTGTCCCGTTTTCCACCCCTGGTCGAAATGTAATCACGTAGTCATATTCAGCAAAAAAAAGAGCCCAACGTAGTTATCGTGAGGATTGGGCCTTTTCCGTTTTTAGGTACTGGAGGTTCTGGTGGTCAGTTATTACGGAGATTGTGTGTCTGGCGGCCAAGAGGTAGTGCCGCCATGCCTTAAAGGCTGACTTAAAGGGCAGGAGTTCTTTGTCTCTGATAGCGTAATTGAGTTCAGGGGGTATGAATTTACGCGACCAGAAGGCAACAGAGTGTAACTGGCCCGTTTCGGGGTCTTTTTGTGAGAGGACAGCTCCCATAGCCATGCTTGAGGCGTCCGTTTCCACCAGGTATGGGAGATCAGGGCGAGGGTGGCGTAAGATTGGGGCAGATGAGAATCTTGCTTTGAGTTCCTGGAAAGCCTCCTCGGCTTCTGTTGTCCACTGGAACTTTTTGTTGCTTTTCCTTAGTAATGACGTGATGGGATGCACGATTTGTGAAAATCCTGGGATGAACCAACAGTAGAAGTTTGCAAAACCCAGCATACTTTGAACCCCCTTGAATGAATTTGGGGATGGCCAGTTCAGGATAGCATCTACCTTGTGTACATCCATTCGGATTCCATTCAGGCTGAGAATAAAGCCCAGGAATTCCACCTCAGAGACGTGGAATGAGCACTTTTTCGAGCTTGGCGTAGAGCTGGTGTTGATGGAGTTTCTCCAATACGGATCGGACGTTTTTAATGTGGTCCTGCTTTGATGCGGAATATACTAGGATATCGTCGATGTACACTAGAGCACAGACATCAATCAATTCCCGTAGGACATCGTTCATGAAGTATTGAAATGCTGCAGGCGCGTTGCAAAGGCCAAAGGGCATTACTTGATATCCGTACAAGCCGTATTTGGTGCGAAAAGCGGTTTTCCATTCGTCCCCCTGTTTTACGCAAGCAAGGTGATATGCCCCCCTCAGGTCTAGTTTTGTGTAGATTTGGGCATCTTTGACTTGATCAAGCAATTCAGGGATCAGTGGCAGGGGGTAGCGTTTTTTACGGTAATCTGGTTCAGTGCATGATAGTCGATGCATGTTCTTAAGTCCCCATCCTTTTTCGGTACAAAGAATAGAGGACTGGCTGCTGGAGACTTCGAGGGACGGATGAACCCGTTGGCCAGGTATTGGTCAAGATAGGCCTTCAGGTGCTGGTTTTCTGGTTCTGTGAGTGTGTAAATTCGCCCACAAGGGATTTGTGCGCAGGGTATCAGGTCGATTTGGCAATCGTATGGTCTATGCAGTGGCAGGGTATTAGCCTGTTCTTTCTGAAAGATATCCTGAAAGTCCTGGTATTCACTGGGTAGGGTGCCGATTGCCACAGTCGCAAGCGTGGAGGTTCTGGTATCTATTGGTGGTTTCACTTGGCGATAACATGTGTGGGTGCAAGTCTCGGGAAAGGCCAATTCTTTTGCTCGCCAATCGATTCGAGGATTGTGAGCAACCAACCATGGCATTCCCAAAATCAACAGGAACTGTGGTGCCTTAATGAGGTCGAAAACGATAGATTCTTGGTGTCCATCCTGGCACAGACAGGTTAAAGCTGCAGTGCATTGGGATACTGGACCAGAAGCTATTTCCGTGCCGTCGACAGTGGTAAAAGTGTCGGTGGTTGATTTAGGGCGTAACAGAAGCCCCATCTTTGACGCAAGATCCTGGTTGATCTAATTCCCAACGGCTCCACTGTCTATGTACGCTCTTACTGCGTGCATCCAAGATGGTTGTTGGTGATTGATCAAGACCACAGATAGTGCAAAATGGGAGGTCTGTAGTTCACTTTCTTCGCTCGACAAGTGGACCCCTACACTTGCTGGGCTGGGGAGTTTTCCTATTCCTTGATGGTATCTTCCTTGTCCATGGCCCCTACCGTCCTCCTCAGTGGCTTCACAGGGCACTCTTTAACGAAATGACCTGATCTTCCACAGTACAGACATAACTGCTGCTGTCTCCTTTTATCCCTTTCCGCTTTAGTCAAGGGGGATCTGACCCCCCCGATTTGCATTCGTTCTCCTGAATCTTCCGCTGTTCGGGCAGTGCTTTGAACGCACATGCATAGGGCGAGGGTCCGGTCTGGTTCGATCTGCTCTTCGGTCCTGCAACCTAGGATCCAGTTGAACAACAAGGTCAATGAATTCTGAGCAGTCTTTTGGGGGGTTCACTACGTGTGTGAGAACATCGTTGAGCTCCCCCCGCAAACCACGATGAAATAACGTGGTTCTCTTCTCCACTGGCCATTTTGCTTCAACTACGAGTCTATTGAACGTGGCTATGTATGTTAATAGGTCTTGATTCCCTTAGCGTAGGGACAGAAGTTCGTTGTCTAATGCCTGCCCATGAGTACGACGGGCGAACAGCATTTCCATCTCCTGCTGAAAGCCCCTGAAGTCATGCAGCAAAGGATCGTCTTGGGCCACAAAGGGTACAGACCAGTCCGCGGTGCTACCACTCAGGTAGGATAGCACAAAAGCGACCCGTGATTGGTCATTCGGAAAGGCCCCTGGCCTACAAAAGAAGTGCAGGCGGCACTGGTTCATGAACGTTGCAAACCTCTTGGGATCCCCCGTAAATCGTTCGGGCGGGGCTAAGGGAACTGCCCCAGGAAGGGTTATCTGAACGGGATTGGCTGATGGCGCTGGCATCGAGGGCACGCTTCCCGGCAATGGTGCATGCCCTGCTTGTGACTGGATAAATTGTCGGCTTATATCATCACTGCGTTCTTTGGCTAATATCAGCTCTCTCCTCAGGGTGTTGGTCTCCTGCCTGGCCGCATGTACTTCAGAACGTAGCTGCCCCAACATGTGGGCTAACTGGTCAGTTTCTGACATTTCCATGACGCCCAGGTGGATTTTGATGGGAGGCTTTGTGTTCTGTAACGCTCACTGGTATCCACGGGGACGTCACTCAGCCTGTTCTGACCTCTTACGACCTCGAACCCTTCCCTGGAGGCTATTCGACTGGAGGCTGGGCCTGAAACATAGGATTGGTAGAGTTTAACTCCCTATTATCTCTGTGTGCTTGAACCCCTTCTTCCCCGGGGTCCAACCCTTCCCTTTGATTCACAGCTCACCTTGTTTTCTTGGATAGTGTGGTCTCCATCCTGCTTTCAGCGCAGGGGCGCGTTGATTGATGCGGGCTCATTGCTGCCTAGTTACTTCACCGGCAAGAGTCCGACAGGTAAGTATAATGAGTCTTTTGAACAGTTCTCTAACTTTGTTCCTTTCCTTCCTTAGATGATGGCCGGCGTCCGGGGATGGCGGCGTGCTGCTGAGATGATTAGCGCTGAAGGTGAGTGAGGGCGCGATGGGCGATGCACCCCTTTCGTATTTGTATTGAACTGAGTTCTTTTCCTGTGTCTTCTAGGTGCCGCGACTTTTTCAGCGTGGATGCCAGTTATGAAGAACAAATGCGGTGAGTAAGCGCGGTATGCAGCGCCTCTAGATGTTTCCACGCTAACCTGGAGTGTCTTTTCCCTCTTGCAGATGGATGAGAAGTTCCGGAGACAGAGTTCCCCCAGAGCGGCTGGGATTCAGGTAAGCGTTTGAAGCTCGTACAGTATTTAAAAATAAGCGAAGATTTGCAGAATGCTTACTATTGCCTTTTTTCTGTTCTTTTCCCTTTTCCTTAGGAAGCGGCGTGCCGGGATGGGAATGACACCACCGAAGATGCCCGCAGAACAGAAGGAGCGATGAATGATGCACAGAAGCGCCGCAAGGTAAGGCTGTTCCTAACGGTGTTCTTGTTCTTGCAGGAGCTGAGCGCAGAAAAAAATGCAGTCCTACTGGAGACCGATCCGAACACGGTGAGTGTCACGCTGCAGGTGTAGAAAACACAAAGCATGTTTCTCAGCCTGGGCGTGTCTTAAATAGTCTCTGGGTATCCCAGGTGTCTCTGGGCTGAACCACACCCAAAAGACTAGACTGCACATGCAGTTCTGGGAACCGAAATATGTGGGGGCATCCATCTTGTCCCCATCAATGCACTACAAGTCCAATCCCCAATGTTATCCTATGGGAGTGAGTGAGTCTGGTGCCACAAGCGCCAAGTCTGACTCCAAGTGGGTCTTTGTAGGGATGGAGAGGCCCTTGAGGGCCATGTAGGTGATCGTGGCCTGGCTCCAGCCTGACATCTTGGAGGGCTGGGGACATGAGGGGCAGGAATCATGACAGGGGGGCAAGAGGAAAGTGAGTTAAACAGCAGTGTTTTGAGGTGTTTTCTGAAGATGTTGTAGGAAGGCTCCGATCTCAGGTCTGAGGATAGTTTTTTCAGGAAAGGGGGCCTGGACAGGAAAGGTGATACCTCCTGCTTTCGCTCATTTGAATCTGGGGGTGAGGAGGCAGTGGCTGTATGCTGCTCTGGTAGGATTTATCAAGGCATGTTTTTTTAGGCAGTCCACCAGGTAGACAGGCACATTGTTCGCGAGGCAACAGTGGATGAAGGATAAGATTTTGAAGTTAATAAGGTCTTTGACTGGAAGCCAGTGAGCAGATCTTCTCACGGCTTATAGGTGATCACATTTGCCAATGTCCAAGGCAACTCTGAGTGTGTTGTTCTGGGTGATCTGGAGTTTGTGGAGGTTGTTTTTGGAGGTGTCAGCAAACAAGGAATTGTAATAGTCAAGTTTGGAGCAGATAAGGGCTTGTGCAACTTCCAGTCGATTGGTGGTAGTGAGGATCGGTGTGCTGGCATTTCTAAGTTTGATTGCAAAGCATGATGTTGAGGCGATGTGGATGGCATGCTGGACATGGAGCGGGATGAGTCTAGGGTCTTGCTATATGGTGCGACGAGGATCGTGTGGCCGTCGATAACGAAGGATGTGTAGTTATGGGGAAGACTCTTCATTCGGTCAGGGGTTCCAATGAGCAAGAGTTCAGTTTTCTCGTCATTGAGACAGAGACTGTGTTCGGCTATCCAGGCTTGGATGGTTTCATAGATTTGATTCATTTTGAGCGTGTCTTTCGTGTGGTCGCCAGTCAGGGGAGTGAGGATTTTGGTATCATCAGCATAGTTGGTGTACGAGATACCCAGGGTGTCAAGATGGTCAAATAAGAGCTTGGTGTGACATTGTTTAAGGTGAGTGAGATGCATTATCCTTGGGGAACCCCAAACAAGTTGGCCATTGGGTTGGCAGTGGCCTCCCCTGCGAAGACTCTGGACGATCTGTTAGCTAGAAAGGAGGCAATCCATTTGGTGGCATCGGTGGAGAAGTGGGCAGCTGAGGTTAGGGCTTGGCAAAGGAAGCTGTGATCCAGAAGGTTGTACGCTGCTGATAGTTCAAAGGGAAGGTGCAGGGATAAAGATCCCTTCTCCATGGTGGTGTCGAGCTGGTTCTTTAAATTTAGGAGGGCTGTTTCAGTCCCATGTTTGGGCGGAAACCTGACTGTCAGGCTCCTAAAATGTGGTGGAATTCGAGGTATGATTGGATTTGTAAGTAGGCTACTCTGTCCATGATTTTGAGGAGAAAGGGAGCAGTTGTAATGGGGCGGTAGTTAGTGTGGAGGTCCGGGTCAAGGGATGTTTTTTTCAGGAGTGGTGATATCCAGGATTATTTGAGAGAGAGAGGAACCGAGCAGGATGTGAAGGATGAGTTGATGATGGCGGCAATGAGCAGGAGTAGGGGCTAAGCGTAATCTTTGACTAGGGGGTCTCAGAGTATGTCACCCTTGCACCTGGCGGGTTTAAGGCCTGAGTGTAGGGAACTTTGGTTAGGGGAATCTTCCTTATTGGGATTTTCTCGGGGTGGAATTCTTTCAGCATTTATCATTTTTTTCAGGTTGGATGAGCTTTGGGTTGATTTTCACCTCTTTCCTCCCTTCTACCGGTTTCACTATGTGTTTCAGATATGTAGTTGCTTCTGAGCGGGTTTGAGATACCTGAATGGTTATCTCAATGAGGGTTTATGCTGTTGTAAAACACCTCCTTGTAAGGACAGAGGGAGAGCATTTATACATTGTTCTAACGCTATGGCCTCAAGGGCCTCTGATAGTGTTTTCCTACCCAGCCATTGACTATGTGTGTTCTGGATGCATCCGTGTAAAGCTGATCGGCTTTCAATATACAGAAGTTGGATGTCTCCAAACTGTAATTGATAAAGATCCTCTGTCCGTCCCACCAGTTTTAGTAGTCCCCTTTTGATTTCAAGAATTGGAGTAGTCTCCAAGGGGTTAGTGTTCTGATAGGAGGCTTGCAAATCCCCTTTGAACAATGGGGCTAGATAACACGTTGTTAACCATGTAGGGGAGGTCCCAGATATGGCCTGCACTCACGCCACCCATTTTGAAATACCAGGAACATACTCGCCGAGATATGTGGCGTATGAGGAGCAAATAAACCAACAGAGAGCAGCACTAGGGCTCTGCCCAGTGCCCATCGGAAGAGCAATACCTGTTGAAGTGCCAATAACCAGACAACCCTGGGCAACACGGTACCCATTGAGACAACCGTACCAACAGCTGACACGACATGAAGACTACTTTCAAACTGTCCCAGAAGAGACCCAAAGGGCCTTAATCGAAGGCGAATGGTGATGACACAAGGGCCGGCAGAACATACAGACGAACGAACCGACAATCAAAAGATGACACGCAAAGACGAAATGTATAGAATAATGATGTAATGGACTTGGAAGAAGAAACGAGGTTGAAATATAAAGAAACGTAACCAGTAAGTAGGATGAAAACATGCAACTAGCTAACGCCTGTATATAGGCTTGTAACGCAAGAAGCTAAGAAAACAGTGTGGCTTGCTATGCTTAGTAGAAGAATAGAGCGGCAAGCACCAACTATATATATATGTACCTCAATGAAGCACATTATATAAGTGCAGTCCAATTTAGACGAAAGTAGAATTAAGCCCAGGATGATAGAGGTCATACAGGCCAGGATTCATATGCAAGCACAAAACCAGACGAAAGAGCGGAATCGAAACTTAGCAAGAATAGCTCATGCCTGGGAATTCGAGGTCAACCTATGGAAGGGAGGAGAGCGGCAACTTCAAAGAAACAAAACTTCAGAGCATAGCAGCCTGCCCCGTGAAGGTCGAGATAATGAGGCCCAGGCAGGTGGCAAGGCCTAAGAGAGAATCAAATGCACAAATAGAGGGAAAATGAAGCAGATTCACTGTGTACTAACACGTGACCAGCCAAGCGTGAAGAGGTACTAACGACTGATGTCACCCAAAACCAGAGGATGCCATAACTTTTCCTGATAAGAAGTTACAGTTTCGAGGCCAACCTCAACCAACTAATTGACACATAGCCCTAAAGTACTGATTGATGGAAGGGAGGCAGGGTGAATCGTGGGGCACACCGCATTTGGGTGAACATTCTGCATGCTGCTAATTAAAGTGGTGATTTATGCCTGGGGGTGTAACTGACCCAATCACAATCAACCAAATAATCTAGGGTCCTATAGTTAGTAGCACCAATGAGATGTCGTACTTGTAGTGACGTCTAGCACGAGTGATGTAGAGAGATGGGCGTAGACGCCCACCCGATAAGAGTTATACAATCTTGCACTCCATCCACCTCAAGGTACAGCTATCTCGTCTTAAAGTACTCGAGGGTGAGCTCTGATCCCATGGGCCCGTCAGAGGTCGCTCCGCCCTCCTGTATACTTGGTAGTAGAGAGGATGGTTTTGACCATCAATTATTGATTATTGATTAAAATAAGACATCTATTGACCGTCGACACAAAGTAACTCTAGGTCTTCTGCAATATCATGAGTCCTTAGCCATTTGGCCGAGTAGACTGTGAAGCTTCCTGTGGACAATGATAGTTTACATTTATCCAAATCTGCAGTGGGTCTGAAGGGAACCGTTTTTAAAAACATAAACCCTTTCATTCCTACGGGCAGCGGAACAGGCGAAAGACTGAAGGAGGCGGTAATGGAGGCAGTGATCCCGAGGGTCAAGAGAGGAATGATGCGAGCGGTGAGTGAAACAAAACATTTTTTTTAATGCTTTAGCAAAATGTCATAGGCATTAGAACAAGTAAGGGAAAAGGTAACGGAGGGAGGTGGAAAAACAAAGTAGTCAGAAGTAGAGAAGACTGTATATATATATATATAAGGGGATAATAGAGGATACCGGGGTAGACACCCGAAAAGAGAGAGGTTACCGGGATAGACACCCGAGAAGAGAGAGGATACCAGGGCAGACACCTGAGAAGAGAGAGCATACCAGGGCAGACACCTGAGAAGAGAGAGGATACCAGGGCGGATACCTGAGAGAGAGGATACGCCTTATTCCTGCACTTTAATAAAGTTGTCAGAAGAAACGTGAACTCAGAGCCCCACATAATAGGGGACGACTAGGCTACTAACACGTTTGAAGATGTCGTAAAAGGGGTTAGTTTAAACCCCATGGCGGGGTAGAAATTAGAGGCAGAGATATATGTATCCAGCTGGTGTCTGTCTAGTCTGTCAAGTGTCTGTCATATGTGTTCTGTTGTATGTCACATGTAAGAAATTTTGTTGCTTGGTGGTTAGAACCAATTAGGATTTTACGCGATTCTATAGTTGAGTGGGAATCGCACTCGAATTGATGTTTTGAGTAAATTGTAGATACAAAAGTTTTGGCAGGAAAAAATTGGATTGGAGCTTGCAGTGTTTGGTGCTCGCTCATATTGTTGACAGTGTTAAAGTTACATGGAAGCATTGAAAAATGGTGTTTAAGAAGAAAGTAGAAAAGATTTAAGCATGGAAGAAATTACACCATTAGCACACTTATGTAAGCAACTGCCGAAACATGCACCCAAGCTTAAGAAATATAGCATCGAATGGGTTAAGGCTACTGCCCACTAGAGGTTTATGCCGTGGCCACAAAATGGGTCCTTATCCAAAGCCGTTTTACAGCATATGACGACTTACTTGCATGCGACATATACAGGCAAGAAGCTAGAAAAATGCCTTGCTGTTCTAGAACTTTGGAAAATGTTCGAACAGTCGAAGGAGGAAGAGCCACCTGCAGACTGGATATTAAATGTATGCACGGAGGGGGGTGAGATGCCTACCGTGCCACCTGCCCCGCCTGAAACAGAAACCAAGGGAAGTAAGCCTGAGGGACTCTACCCATTAAGGGAGTTTAGGAGCTTAAAGCAGCTTCAGGGTACAGCAACCCCACATATGAGTCACCTACGTACAGTAGTGACGAAAATAAAAGGAAGCATCAGGATAAGAATCTTGCCTCTGCAGTCCCAAAGGGACAAGGAGAGACGCGATGATGAGAGGAAGGAACAGGCACAGATTAGTGCATCTCTCAATAAAGAAAGAGAGGGAAATAAATGGTATGGAGGTGAAAGCAGAACTGATGAGATAGCACTCGCAACAGACGAATGAATGGGAGGACAGATATTGTAGAAACTCGATGAAAAGTCAGATGAGGCACATAGAAGGGAGAAGGAGAAGGAAAAGGAGTTAAGGGACGAAAGGATAAGAAGAAAAGATAGGCTAAGGCGAGAACAGCTATATCGCGAGGAGCAGGAAAAGCAGCTCGATCGCAAACAGAAAGCAGCCTATGACCAGTACAGACAGAAACAGCAAAGTTTAGAAGAAGAGCAAAGAGTACGTGACAAGAAGAAAAGGAGCCGAAAAGATGAGGAAGTTTGAAGGGCAGATGAACGTAGAAATGAAAGGGGAAGGAAGAAGATAAGGGCAGAGAAGAGGTGAGGAAGCACAAAGAATTTGATGATGATATTGAACGTAAGTGTAGACAAAGGGCACGCAATTTCGAATATCTGGAGCGGGAAGTTGAAAAACCCGATCCTGTTGTAGAATGTGAAGACATTGAAGAATTCTTTCTTGCGTACGGCTCAGTACCAGGCACGATTGGGGCAAACATTGAAGATGACTTGGACACCAGAAACATCGGGGAAACGATCGATAAAATATATGATGAAATGGGGCTAGAACAAATGTCCTAAAGGGGAAGGGAACACGAACGCTTGGAAAGCACTGAGCTGTATGACACTGAGGATGTCACTCAAAGTAGTAGGAGCAGGCGACTGACCCTGGACAGACTAGAAATCAGTAAACATGATGATGACACAAGGACCTGCGTGAATTGGGAACAATCAATGCTCGACTCCGGAGAGGAAACAGAGTGCGAGACAAATAAAGATGGGAGACGGCGCGAAAAGCGGCTCCCAAGGGACAAAGGGGTACAATGGTCAGATGCTAGCGAGTCCACACCGAGGACATCAGAGTTTGCAGCGCAGTCTGACCAGCATGAAGAAACACCCCATGGTCAGAGGGGGGTGTCAGCACCCACCTATGTAGACAGGTTGAGGACATTGCCAGGCAGACGGCGATGTGAGAATGTTACCCCAATGATAGACAGGAGAGCTATGGGGGAAGAGAAAGAAGGCTGCGCATTCCAATTTCCGCTATTAGAAAAGGGGGAGCAAGACCGCAATATATTCCATGGCCACACATGGATCGAGAAAACCTGAAACACAAGCTTCCAATGCTGGCATCGGGAGTCGGGAAGTGGATACACGAGTTAGAAAAAATGACAGGGGGTGTCACTTTAGCTATAGGGGACATTAAAGGTCTCCTGATCGCCATACTCTGTAAGAGAGCAGACGATGTGTGGACATGGGCAGGGTACCCTGGTGTAACCATAATTAACACTGCACACGACGGAGCGCCATTTAATAATTGCAGAGCAGTAGTATGGAAAGCGTTACGAGTGCTGTACCCGGACACTTCCTATATGGGAGCAATAATGACTCAAAAAATGAAGTAGTCAGAAGATCTGTTGATTTATATCCAGAATTTCCGAGACGTGTGGGTGCTCGAAACGCATGCATTTTGGACGAAATCTATACCGGTGTTTTACCACATATTGTGCCAAGGGTTGCCAGAACCAGTGCAGACACAGCTCAAGAAATTTGTAGGGGTTGAGGCTAAACCTTGAGCAGAAATACAGTTAACAATCGCACATTACTGTAGATTGTTGCAAGAAAATAATCGGAAAAAGGAGGCAACATGTGAGGAACGAAGCTGGTGCAAAAGAAATTATCAAAGTATGCTCTTGAAGGAGCCAAGCTAACTAGCCCAGCTGAACAGAACTTACAACACGTGGCTAACCCACAGCAGAATAACCAAGGTAATGTAGGACAGTACCCAAAGGGAAGTTGATTTAGAGGAAGAGGATGGCAGAGTAATCAAGGAGGCTTTCAAAACGTGCAAACGAGCAGCCCAGATATGTCAAACGGACACATAATCCGACCACTGCCAGTATGTTGGCTGTACGGAATGACAGGCCACTTAGCGCGCACGTACAGAAGTCAAAGCGCATGGCAAAATGGCCAAGGAATGGGAGCAGGCACGGCAGATCCACCTGCAATCTCACAACAGGGCGGTGAACAGAATCACACAGTGCAGCAGCAAGCACCAGGTGTGCAGCAGGGTGCGCAACAAGGCGTTCAACCCCTGAACATGGAGAATTTACCACAAGGGCAATTTCAACAGGCACCACCGCAAATGTCTCAGGGTACAAACTCCAGAAGGGGAGGCAACCCAGGGAATGGAGAAAATCCACAAGTGTACAGTGGACCGAACTTATATAAGAACTAGGACAGCTCACTGGGAGCCCTGATGTGCTCTATCCTATCAGTGACACCAGACCCTAATAGGGAACTGAGGGTGAATATCTTCATAGGGGGTAAATAATATTTCTTCTTAGTTGACACGGGTGCAACACGCTCATGCATACGAGAAGGCAAGTTTCCTTGTCCGGCAAGGCCATAGATACTCAGAGTTTTATAAGAGCTCACAGTCGGGTTCCCTTTACAGACACACTCCCAGTCTCCGTAGGAGAGTGCAAAATGAATGTACCTTTATTATATTCACATCAGACCCCAGTAAACATTTTGGGACGAGACTTAATGACAAAATTGAACATGAGAATCTCGTTCACGGAGGAGGGCACAGTCTGCTCCACTCCAGGAATGCATTATTCCAACGTGTGCGAAATGATAAGAGCATACTCAAGACACATAGCCCTGAGAGCTATACAATTAGAGCCAGAAGTTTTCGCATATGGCATGGGTGTGCTTATGGCAGGATTATCAGGTCTCGCAGATAAAATCATGAGAAGCCCTGATGAGTTTTTATTCAGACCCAGAATACCGATGCATTAAGAGAATGGACAAGTATTTCCCTTAATGATACATGCTGTAGCCGTGCGAAGGAAAGTAGAATTGGTCGAAGGCTACGACGATGAAGGCAGACAATGGTGTGCGATTATCGCCATCGAAGAAGGGTATTGAGTAACTGACGTCACCGATGATGATCTGTTTGAAGAACAACCAGACTCAGAAGAGACACGGGTGGAAGTGAGTCTCAGATTTTGGGTAAAAATGATGAAAAGAGAAGTGCCTCAGAGAATGATGTTGCCGCTGATACGTCCGGAATACTTTGATGATGACATGGCCCAGGTGCCTGTCTCAGTGTGGACTACAGGACCATATGACGTAGGCCTCCTGAAGGGGGTGGGAGAGTTGAAAATTAAACTGAAACCAAGAGCAATTTTGCAGAGAGCGCAACAATATCCCATGTCCAGAGAGGCGGAAGAAGGGATCGCAAAGAAAATTTCCGCCATGATGGACCAGGGCATCTTGGTGACGTCAGAGTCACCATGTAATACGGTGATTTATCCTGTCATGAAATGAAAGGGAGGGTCTTGGCGTTTGATCCAAGATTTAATAGCATTAAACAATATTGTTGAGGCCGAGTTCCCTGTAGTCCCTAACCCATCTACAATCCTATGTAATATACCCATTGAGGCAAAATATTTCATGGTGATTGACTTGAAAAATGCTTTTTTCTCAATCCCGTTGCACAGTGACTCACAAGATCTGACGTCATTCAGATTCAGACAAATGCGTCTGAAAAGCACAAGATTGACACAGGGGTACTGTGAGTCCCCGTCCTTCTTCAACAGAGTCCTACAGATGGACCTGAGCAATATTGCAGTAGAAAGTGTCGTCTTGCAGTATGTGGACGACATCTTAATATGCAGCACTACAGAGGAGCAATGCAGGCGCGATTATGTTCAGCTATTGACTATACTGGCTGAGAAAGGTTATAAGGTTGACAAAGAAAAACTACAATATTGTCAACAGGAGGTGCTATACATAGGCCAGCTGATCTCACATGAAGGCAAGAAGGTGACCCAGAAAGGGCTGAAGCCATATTGAACATGGCTGAGTCACACATGATAAAGCAAATGCAGAGCTTTCTAGGCCTATGTAACTATGTTAGAGCATGGGTTTTCGATTACAGCTCATATGCCAAGCCCTTACTCCAGGCCCTGAAGAAGGCCCAGATGACAAAGGAAAAGATCGAATGGTCTGAAACGATGGAAAAGGGGTTTGCAGAACTCAAGAGAGCAATTTGTATGGCTCCAGTTCTCAGGATTCCTAATTATGCAGAGGAGTGCTACCTGTTTTCGCACACAGATGGCAGCGTTATGACGGCAGTGCTCACTCAAAGAACCTTGTTGGGGTACAAGCCCCTGGCATATTACAGTGGGAACCTGGACCCAGTGATGAGAGGCCACTTCCCATGAGAACAAAGCTTAGCTGCCGCAGCGTTCGCCATAGAGAAAGCGACAACCATTGTGATGGGATGTTCTATGACATTATATGTCGAGCACTCATTATTCGTCATTTTAGAGAAACCAAAGGGTACGTTGACATCTCAAAGAGCTTCTGCCTATGAAGTGATTATATCTAATCCATCGATCAAAATAGTTCGATGTAAAACAGTGAACCCAGCTACATTCATAGCTGAGCCAGTCACTGAAGGAGAGCCGATACATGACTGTGCAAACTATGAAGAATTCTATGAAGAAATCCCCAGGGTGAAAGAAAATGCCCTGGCGGGAGGAGAGATCGTTTTTATTGACAGATCTTTGAGAATCGACCAAGAAGACGGACAAAGATATACAGGCGTTGCTGTAATGAAACATATAGCAAGCAGAGAATTTCGAGTACTAGTCAGTGCACGAATACCATCTCATTATTCAGCGCAGGCTGCAGAATTATTGGTGTTGATACTCGCCATTGAGAATCACACAGACCAGGAAGTTACGGTGTACAGTGACTCCGCCTATGTGACTTCCACGGTGCACGCAGGACTAGCACGCTGGAAAAGGAGGGGCTACCTCATGCCAGTGCAGCATGCAGCCTTATTGGACAGGCTCATTAAGGCACTACAGCTCCCAGTGGGCATTGCGGTCGTGAAATGTGCCACCCACACCAAAGGGACAGATTTCGTGTCACGCAGAAACCACGCAGCAGACACGGAAGCCAAGCGTATGGCCTCCAAAAGTGAGACGATCATGGAAGTGAAAGTGGCATGCACCCATGAGAGAATGATGGTGGCATGTACCACACCAGAAGCATATAGTAACATTGGGCAGATGCAACTAATGGAGCTTCAAGGGGAGGCACCACAGGACGAGAATGAACCTATGGAAACGTCCAGGGTGTTATTTAAACCCCTCTGACGGATTGTGAAGGCAAATCAGCACTGGTAAACTAGTAATGCCTGTAGCCCTACTAAAAATAGCATTGGAGCAATTGCATTACCCATTACACATGTCGAAAGAAAATCTAGCAGCAACGCTCGCGGAAGGCTGGTTTATAGCAAATTTAGCAGAGCATGTTGCATTCTTTATGGTGAACTGCATAATCTGCCAGCAATTCACCGCTGGGCGCACATTAAAAGTAGTGAGAGGAGTCATCCCCCGGCCAAATGGGCCTTTTCAGCACTTACATATCGACTATGTAGACATGATTCAAGTGTGTAACGGGTACAGAGACTTAATTGTAGTGGTGTGTCCATTCTCTGGATGGATAGAAGCAGGTCCATGTACACACCCAGACTCTACCTGTGCGGCCAAATTCCTATAGAGGGAAGTTTTCCCTAGATGGGGGTGTGTGAAGTGATGAGATCAGACAATGGGGCTCATTTTGTAAATGCAGTCTTTGAACAGATTAGCTTGTTGCTTGGTATAAAGCACAAGTTCTCGTTGGCGTATAATCTGGAAGGTAATGGTATTTGTGAGAGGCTCAACGGCTTGTTAAAGGAAAGGATAGCCAAGTTGAACCTTACACTAAAGAGGGAATGGTTGAACTGCCTTCCACTGGCATTGTATGCTCTTCTGAACCAACCAGGCTCCGACCATCATCTTACGCTGCACGAGATAGTCACAGGAAGGAGAATGAATACTCCCCTAACCCCTCGAGACAGAGCTAGATGTGATGCACAGCCAAGCAGAGAGGTCCTTGGATCCAAAATGCAGAAATACCTGAACTGCATGACATCCAGCCTTACTGTAATTTCAGACCAACTGCAGCAACGATGAAAAGGGTGCAGTGCAGCACAAAAACATAGCAGGAGACACTGAAACAGATGCAGTTCAAGGTCTACGTGTTCCACTCATCTTGACGAACCGAGATTTAATGGTCCTTTCATCATGGAGGACTGCACTCCTTCAGCTGTGAAACTGCAGGGCATGAAAGGATGGATTTTTTTTAATGACATTAAGCCCTATATCGGAGAAAGCCCTCTAGCTGCACCCCACCGCGAATAACCCACAGACAACGGGGAAGAACCTCAGCACGTGCAGACGAGATCCATGACGAGGAAGAAGGACGCATGAGCAGCAAAGCGAAGACAAAGAACCCCTTGTGCAAGTTGTGGCTTAAACTGGACATTTCCTCTAAGCAAAAGGGGATAAGGACATAAACAGACACTCTGTGCATCCTAGTTGCAAGGTGAAGAAGAAAATTGTGCATTTAAGCCACAACACGTTTTGTTGACATGAACTTGTAAATCAAACCACACTCAAGCATTGTTGAGAAACAAGACTCTAACAGACAGTGATCAAGGACTTTTACTTTAAGAGCAAAACACAGTATCCAGAATCATCAAAAATCAAGACTTTGTTTGGCAGCACTTATGGTGTCCCCCAGTAGAAACATCACAAAGGACGTGCTCAACTACTTCCATTTAGCATTGGTATCATATCCGGCACTGGTAGGGATGGTCACCAGTGTCACAGACTTTATCCAAGATCCTGCCAACAAGAAAGTAATCTGGCAACTACTTACCGTC
Organism: Ambystoma mexicanum; assembly: GCF_040938575.1. NCBI lineage: Eukaryota > Metazoa > Chordata > Amphibia > Caudata > Ambystomatidae > Ambystoma > Ambystoma mexicanum. The sequence continues at coordinate 416,591,493 of NC_090941.1, read as the reverse complement.
ATCGCAGAAGCCTTCATTGTAATGCCTGAGTACAGCTAAAAGAACACAAATGCTTCCACCACAGGCGATTATAGATGAACTCGCCATTACGCTTTTCTTTCGCATCATAGAGGAGTGCCCAGCTATTGTCGGTAGAACCACAGACACTCTCACGTTTATTAGAGATCCAGCAAACTCTGAACATTTGAGCCAGCTGTGGAATAAACTCACAGGCCGATTCATGGAATAATTAGCGCGGCGCAAGTGGCCAAAAACGTGCGAATCGCAGTGGAATAGCGAAAATCGCAGTGGAATAGCGAAAATCGCACGAAAAGCAGCGCACATCGATTCATGGAAGGCCGTGCGCGAGAAAACCATCGGACGTGCGATAAGAAAGTGCGCGGCGCACGTTGGCGCACAGGCCATCTAACGGCATGCGCCAGGTCACAGCGAAAATCGCACAGTCCACAGCGAAAATCGCACATAGCGCGGCGCACGCAACAAAAGTAGGCGGAACACGGGGCGTAACACTCGGAATGGGGAACAACTTGCCAAAATGTGGGCGTCACGGGGGAAGCACAGGGTAAAAGTGCGCAGAACGCCCACACGCTCGCCTACAACACGTATTCATGGAATAGAATAGGTCAAAAAAGCGCACGCTCAAACCAGCGCACAGGCACAAACACGACCGCCACAAGAAAGCAGGCGGTAGCGTCTCAGCGGCTGTAAGAAATGTGCGCCAAAAGGTGCGCCAACAAATAGCACCCATATACTGCCATGATGAATGACCTATACTGTGGCCCTCCAGGACAAATGAGGTGCAAAGGGGTACCCACAAACACGGACACGCTGACAAAAAATACGTGTGCGCGGGAAGTCTCACACGCGATTTTGCCGGGTACGTGGATTTCAGGGGTGCGCGGGAAGGTCCACACGCGATTCCATCAGGGTAGGTGTATTTCAGGGGTGCGCGGGAAGTTCCACACGCGATTACAGCAGGGTACGTGTATTTCAGGGGTGCGCGGGAAGTTCCACACGCGAATAGCCTGGGCGCGTGTATTTCAGGGGTGCGCGGGAAGTTCCACACGCGATTCCAGCAGGGTACGTGTATTTCAGGGGTGCGCGGGAAGTTCCACACGCGAATAGCCTGGGCGCGTGTATTTCAGGGGTGCGCGGGAAGTTCCACACGCGATTACAGCAGGGTACGTGTATTTCAGGGGTGCGCGGGAATTTCCACACGCGAATAGCCTGGCCGCGTGTATTTCAGGGGTGCGCGGGAAGTTCCACACGCGATTACAGCAGGGTACGTGTATTTCAGGGGTGCGCGGAATTTCCACACGCGAATAGCCTGGCCGCGTGTATTTCAGGGGTGCGCTGGAAGTCCCACATGCGATTACAGCAGGGTACGTGTATTTCAGGGGTGCGCGGGAAGTTCCACACGCGAATAGCCTGGCCGCGTGTATTTCAGGGGTGCGCGGGAAGTTCCACACGCGAATAGCCTGGGCGCGTGTATTTCAGGGGTGCGCGGGAATTTCCACACGCGAATAGGCTGGGCGCGTGTATTTCAGGGGTGCGCGGGAAGTCCCACACGCGATTACAGCAGGGTACGTGTATTTCATGGGTGCGCGGGAAGTTCCACACGCGAATAGCCTGGCCGCGTGTATTTCAGGGGTGCGCGGGAAGTTCCACACGCGAATAGCCTGGGCGCGTGTATTTCAGGGGTGCGTGGGAATTTCCACACGCGAATAGGCTGGGCGCGTGTATTACAGGGGTGCGCGGGAAGTCCCACACGCGATTACAGCAGGGTACGTGTATTTCAGGGGTGCGCGGGAATTTCCACACGCGAATAGCCTGGCCGCGTGTATTTCAGGGGTGCGCGGGAATTATCACACGCGATTTGGCTTGGTACGTGTATTACAGGGGTGCGTGCGAAGTTACACACGCGATTAGGCTGGGTGGGTCCTGTCACCCTCAACGGCCCCTGCAGGCAGCCCACAAAACAGGGGACTACCCTGCACACCTGCTCATGTCTCCCACCACCCCCACCCCCCCAGTCACCAGGGGTACCCTCCACCAGGCCCCCACTCATGTCTCCCACCACCCCCACCCCCCACCATCCAGGGGCACCCTCCACCAGGCCCCCACCCATGCCTCCCACCACCCCCACCCCCCAGCAGTGCAGGGGCACCCTCCACCAGGCCCCCACTCATGTCAGCCACCACCCCCACCCCCCCAGTCACCAGGGGCACCCTCCACCAGGCCCCCACTCATGTCACCCACCACCCCCACCCCCCCAGTCACCAGGGGCACCCTCCACCAGGCCCCCACTCATGTCTCCCACCACCCCCACCCCCCACCATCCAGGGGCACCCTCCACCAGGCCCCCACCCATGTCTCCCACCACCCCCACCCCCCAGCACTGTGGGGAACCTGCCAGCAGGCCCCCACACATGTCCCCCTGGCCCCAGGTCCTGACGATACACAATCATGGCAGTAATGGCCAGCATACCCAGCACAAACACCCAGGCAAGGATTGCATCCACCCACATAGTGAATGCAATCACATGACACAACCCCAATGCCAAGTATGCAAAAGAACACATGTCCGTCACACACACATACACAATGGGTGCAAGTGAATGTCAAAACCCATATCATGACATGTAACAAACCAATGAGAAAATAACACAAGTGTAAGAAAATATAAAAAATGTATTAAATACCAAAAATAAGTGAACTTTTCAAACATACAACGATGTGGCTAAGTAAATAAATGGTCCATGTCCGAGAACAAAAGTGATAAACAAAAAAACAAAGGAATAAAAAATAAAAATGAATTTGTCCAAAGCAATATCATGTCATAGGAAATTAATGAAAAACCATTACGTCATGCTGAAAAAAATAAGAAATTAAAAAAATGTATCTCCCAAAAAAACAAACTATATACAGGAATGTTCCAGGGTCCATGAGCCCAACACCAAAAATGAAACCTACCACTAACTAATGAAAAATATATGTACAAAAAAGTGGCCATTGTCCGAGCGGTCCAAAATAATAAAAATCAATAAAGGAAACCTAGCACTAACTAACTAAATAACTATATACAAAGGCAGCGGGCAAGTCCTGCGGCTCACTTGGTGATGTTGCTGGCCAGGGCATCATCGAACTCCATGTCGATGTCCTGGAGGCGGGACTCTGTCCTGGCCCCGAGGTCTCGCAGGGACAACCCCATGTCCACCTCAAACTCCCTGCGAGCTTCCTCGAGGCACTCAGCCCGCCTCAATGCCCGACGCATGGAGAACTCCGCCCTGACCATGGCGAGCCGCTCCTCTTCCGCCTGCTGCCGCTCCGCACCTATCCGCTGGCCAAACTCCTCCCACACGGAACACACCACCATCCCAGGGTTGCCCTGCCCTCCGGCCGATGCCTGCCCCTCTGATCTTGATGGCCCCGAGCCATGATGCCTCCCACGTCGAGCCCGCTGCTGCCTCCGACGCCACTGCCTCTGCCAGCACGACGGCATCCAGGCTGATGGAAAAAACCGACGCCGTCGTGCACGTGCCCTGCCCGATGATGCCGTCACATCTTCCATCTGCTGGGGTCCACTTGCTGTGTTGTCCACCCCTGCTGGACCTCCGACTCCCCACTGTGGCAGGGATGGGATCCCCACCGAGCTGGCTGCATTGGTCGGGGCAGGTCCACAGGGGGCCCTGGTGGCATCTGGGCCGGAAGACGGCAAGGAGAACGACCGGTGGATAGCCTGCACAGAGGAGGAGAGGGCTGTCAGATTGGCCAACACATGCAGGAAACCCCCGAACATGGCCGATCCCAATTGGGCCACGTCGGCACGGTGCACTTCGTGATGGCGTGCGTGCTCCTCCCGGGAAGCACGCACGTCATCACGAATCACAGCCGTGCGCATCGCGACCCCAATCAGGACCTTCTCCACGCGGCCAGGGGTTACCACGTCCGCAGGTGGAGGGGAGTCAGGTGACATGGACATCCCCTCTACCTGCGGATGGGCCTGGGACGGGGCATCCCTGCTGGTGCATGGTGGTGCACTCACAGGGTCAGGGACAGTGACATGCACAGGCCCCTCCACGGTGACCTGTGCTGCCTCCTGCCCCTAGCATTGGACTGCACCACTTGCACCAGCAGGGATGCTCCCACCAGGCCCCATGTGTGCACCAGTGTCGGCCTCCTCCTCCTCTGTGCAAACCACCAACCTGGATGGCTCCTCACCGTCTCCCGCCGTAGCAGGCCCCTGTGGGGGCTCACCCACCCCTTCCGCTGCAGCCGTGGGGGCATCCCCGCCGCCTTGCTCCACAGTGCCGTCTCCGCCCTCTGCTTCACTAGCCGCTGCGTAGAGGGAGACAAAGGACACAAGCATCAGGCTACTGTACAATGGTCCCCTAGACAGGAAGCAATAGCAGATGAGCACCACTGTCAAAGTACACTTCCATCATGTCCCTCCACAACACATGGGTCAGTCCAGGCAAAACACACACAGTAACAGGCATGGTGCATGCAATGGACATTTCCATGCATGTCCAATGGACTCTTGAAACATTCAATGATATGTAACTCACATGCATCATGGCTCATGCATATCACATGCACACACTTCACCTCAGTCACATCCATCTGGCCCCAAACACACCGAACACAGGCGAAACAAGGGTAAGTTGGGTGCGTCACTGAATCTGTGCATTGTCACACACATGTGTCATCCATCCATGGCATGCACAAGTCACAGACACGCAGGTCAGGCACACAGACATGGCTACCATATATGTACCTGGCATCAGCACCCATCCTTCACCCCCATCCATGTCCAGGTACAGAGACTGGCATGCTCTCATGTCCAAAATCTGCATAGGGCTCCCCATGCCGCATTTCAACACATGCAACAACCATGTGGGTCACACATCACTGGTCGCACATGCATTACCATGATGTCCCTGCACACATACATGCATACATGGCCCATGGCACACATACAGGCAAGTATCATAGAACCAGCACACCGCAACATGCCCTGTCTCACACAGTAATGCTTGGACACATACCGCTCAACTCCAGACGGGCCTCCCTCTCAAGGACCTGGGCGTGGAGCGCTGGGCGTACGCGTTCCAGGACCCTCTTCTGGATGGAACTCATGCGGCCCCGGCCCCCCTCCACGAGGCGCCGGGCCTTCACAAGGGTCCTGGACCTCAAGTCCTCCCAGCGCTTCTTGATCTTCTGGACGTTGCGGGTTGCCACCCCCTCCGCGTTGATGGCAACCACACAGTCGGCCCAGATCCTCTCCCGTCCTTCCTTGCTGGCGCGGGACGATCCAAAGAGGGCATCATACTGCCCCAGGACATGCTCCACCAGGACACCAACTTCGGTGGCAGTGAAGCTGGTGCCCCTCTGCCCCTCTGGCCTGGGGTTGCCACTGGTGCCAGATGTGGAAGTGCCCGACATGGCAACCCCAGAGGCAGGTGTGGGTGGGCAACTGGGTCCTGGGGCTGGGCTGTGGAGCGATGTAATCCCAGTTGGGAGTCTTCAGTTCCAGCAGGGGTGGACACAGCAACTGGACCCCTGCAGATGGCTGATGTGCAGGCACCAAATGGCAGGGCACGGTGGCAGCAGGCAGGCAGGCAGGCAGGCAGCAGCAGATAGCACGTGGGAGGCTGCTCGGGGCACTGGGGGGCAGTAACTCGGCCTTCTGGGCAGGAGCGTGGTGTTCCGTGTGTTTTCGGGTGGCCAGCTTGATACGGAGTGATTTGGCACGTGAAAATCCTGCACGTCAGCGTGAAATCCGAGGAAAGGCCCTTAGCGCGTAAGCGCGTCAGCACGCATACGCGATTCTATTGGACCAGAGTCCCTCAGCGCGTAAGCGCGTCTGACGTGACCCGCACGGGCGTTCCCCACTCAGCACGTGATGACGGAACACACGTGGAAATACTGCACGTCAGAGTGTCATCGAGTGATTGGCCTATGTACGTGTATTTCATTGCGTGTAATTGGACAAAAGTGTGCGTACACGCGATTGGCCTATGTACGTGTATTTCATCGCGTGTAATTGGACAAAAGTGCGCGTACACGCGATTGGCCTATGTACGTGTATTTCAGGGGTGCGCGGGCACTTACACACGCAAGTACGTCAGCGCACCTGTATGCCTGCTGCGTGGGAATTTCCACACGCTATTGGAGTGGGAACTAGATTCCAGGGGTGCGCGGGTCACACGCTCGCCTAGAACACGCGCAAAGCATTAATTTGCGCACTTTTCAAATAACAAGCCAGATGCCAGGATGAACATACCGTTCCTAGCAGCAGTGGCAGTGGGCTACCAAAGGAGGAGGAGGAGGAGAGTCAGGGCCAGAATATTCACACCCAGAACCAGCCTTTTCGGGATGCCTGATGACCAGGTGTATGGAAGGTACAGGTTTCCACCACACATAATACTGGACCTGGTGAGTGAGTGGGAGGATGACCTCACATCACCCACCCTGTGCTCTCAAGCACTCAGCCCCCTGGAGAAGGTCCTCAATGTACTGCACTTCTTAGCCACTGGATCATTTCAGCGGACAAGTGCCATAGTGGGTGGGGTGTCACAGGCCACCCAGTCACGCTGCCTACACCAGGTCTTGGACATCATCACTGCACGCCCATCAGTCCGCAGGCACATATACCTGCCCAGAACACCTGCTGAAAGGCATGCTGCCGCCCTGGATTTTTACGGAGTGGCACGATTCCCCAAAGTGCTAGGTGCCATCGACTGCACCCATGTGGCTCTACGTCCCCCCAGGGCATCTGAGCACATCTATAGGAACCGCAAGCACTGGCATTCCATCAACGTGCATGTAGTATGTAATGCCAAGGGAATCATCACCTCAGTATATGCCAACTATCCCGGGTCCACCCACGACAGCTTCATTTACCGAATGTCCACCCTATGCCGGGACATAGATGCTGGGCGGCATGGCGATACATGGCTTCTCGGTGAGTATGTATGCCACTGCACATGCATGCATGTTGGCTACTGAACAAGGTCACAACCCCACCAATGATACCAATCACCACCTCCACAGGGGACAGTGCCTACCCTCTCAGCCCCCACATGATGACGCCAATTCGGAACCCCACCACGCCACCCGAGGTAAGATATAACACAGCCCACATTACAACCCGGGGCATAGTGGAGCGCACATTCGGAGTGCTAAAGTCACGCTTTCGCTCCCTTGACCGTTCTGGCGGGCAGCTGTTATACGCTCCCCCAGTAGTGTGCAGGATCATAGTGGCAGCATGTGTCCTGCACAACGTTGCAACACGCCGGGGCCTGCCCGTGGACATGGTGGTGGCCCCACATCCCCAACCACATGCACAGCCGCTGCGCATGGGAGAGGAAAGGGCACGAGGGGAGGCAGCCCGTACACAGCTAGTGGCTAATTACTTCACATAGTATTCACTCCCCTGTGGAGTGCACACTGGCCTGGCACATTCCATCTGACAATCAATGATGACTCAACCTGACACTGATCCTGAATGTCTGGAGATTCAACCGTGAAAAGCATATCAGCCTGAGATTGTTCACCTGGAAGTGTTACAATGTGTGCATCCCTACCCACACACAACACCAATGCAGTTTTGTGAAGGAACACATTCAAGCAGCCAAAATTAATACCCACTTGCTAAATGCAACAAGAGGACAGTGCCATGTCACCCAACCCATCCCCAGCACCGCCACACAACACACCGTGCCATGTCATGCTATGTGCAGGTAAACAAAGTAATCCCCACAACGTGACAAGTGTTGCGATGTACAGTGTCCCCAATTGAAACTTCCTACACCTGAAATGCTCACTGTAATGCAGGACAAACAACATACTTGAGCACGTACTACCATAAACATGACTTCAGTAATGTAATAAATCAGTTGTCTCACCACCTGGATATGCCTGCACTCCCACCACTTCCAACTGAACAGTGTTGGTGCCATGTAGAGTTGTAGGTGCACTGCTGCCAACAAGGACCCCATCTCCAGACTAGAGGGCCTTGTGTAGACATGAGGAAGGGACCTGCAAATTGGGAGTCAGACACAGATGATGAGTTACACATCAATGCAACATGCAGTGTACAACACAACAGCAATATGCACTAGGAATGTATACACAGTATTGACTAGACTACCCACACATGTAGTGGGAGTCCAATGTCACCATGTACTTCAATGTCACTTGGGCACACCCTTTGCAAGCCCATGGAAACGGGAAGCAGGAGGGGTGTGTGTGACTCAAACCCAGGCATCTGAACCTAATACATGACAAGCCTGCATGTGCCCAGCCACAATGCAGCATATGCCCACAGGAACCACGGAAGCCAACAATTTGTCCCAAAAAAAATGGGAAAAATATAAAAATAAAAATAAAAATAAAAATTTAAAAAAAAAAAAAAAAAAGAAAATCAAAAATGGCCATTAAAGGGCCCGGGGGGGTTGGGGAGGCCACCCAGGAGGTCCGAGGTCAGGGTGCACACCAGAAACCACCTGTGTGGATCCTGGGAAAAAAAAACACCTCCATGGGCTCATGGCCCACACGGCTACCCTTTTGTGGGAGTATCACTGCTGTCGCTATTATCACCCTGTGCAGCTGCATCCGGAGGTGGTTGCACTATGGGAGGCAGCCCACGCAAGACCCTACTCTGTTCCTCCATGGCTGCAAGCATGCGGGTGTGGTAGGTCTCGTTCTGGAGGATGAGGGTGCGGAGGTCCCCATGCAACAACTCACGGGATGCCCGGACCTCCGCCCTCGTTGCTTGCATCTCAGCTGAGAGCGTACGGGTGAGACGCTCCAGCTGCTGTTCTGTCCTTTGGTGTGTTGAAGCCTCTAGCTCAACAAGAGTCGTCCTGAGTTGATGTAGCTCCTCCCTCAGGGCTTCCCTGTGGCCCTGGGACTCTATGGAGATGGCCTCCTGCAGAGTCGCCAGTGCCGCCCGCCTGTCCCTGTTGGACGCCAACATGTCCTCCCTGTGTGACTGGCAGATGGAGTCGGTTGCCTGCTCTAGTCGATCCATCAGCCTTTCAGGGGGGACAATGGAAGTGGCCACCCTATCCATGGCCTGAGCCATCATCTCGGATGATGCTGCCTGTTGGGTCGCCATACCGTAAATGGATTGCTCCCATACGGTATTGCCAGGTGGCGTACGGCCACCACGTCGGCGGGCACCACACCTGTCTGGGGCAAGGCGGACTGCGCCTTGCTGTGCCGGCACTGCCTGAGGCTGCAGGACTGCATTCCCCCTCTGATCTGCTGGCCCAGGAACAGGATCAGATGTCGCGGAGTGTGACCCTGCATCCGTAACCACCAAAGGCCTAGCTGCCAACACTGACATCCCCATTGAGGGTTCTGACCCTGGTGCAGGTGGGTGGGACAGAACAGATTCCCTCCCTGGAACACTCACCTGCGACGGCACGTAGGTCTCATCATCCGAGTCAACAGCTGAGTACAGCTCGGGGGAGGTGCAGCCAGAGACACCCCTTGAGAGCACGACCTGCAGCACTTGTGGGTTTTCACCCACCAGCACACCACGTCCCTCACTGGTGGTTGGTCGGCCCTCGGACCCCTCCTGGCTCTGCACCATCTCCACAACCCCAGCAGTATCAGGTGCGTCTTCCCCTGCAATGACATAATGACAAAGAAATGGAAACCTGCATTAGCACCATGGCACACAATGAGGGCTGTGAAACAAGAGAACCAGTACTTGATTGACACATGTCCCACATGACTAAGACCCTCCCATGCATGCACCCTCACTGCGTATGAAGGGCAGGCAAATGGCACACACTCATTACACAAAGATGGAAGATGAACACATTTCATGCATGCTGCCTGGCAGTGGCATCACACATTGCCCTGTGATTGCCAGGTGACACACACATGCCATCACAAAGATGGCATGTGCCATTGCTATTGAGTGTAGATGGAGAGGAGGGCAGCACTTATTCATTCTGTCCAGTTCCCACATGCAATAGCTTTTCTAATTCTGACAGGTCTGCTTTGTCACCTGGAGCTGCCAGTCCTATATGGTCCAATTGCACAGGGACATGTGTGAACATATGATATCCAGGTAACAAAGTAACTCCACTTTACCATGGCCATGCCATACATGTGACTAGAGGACTGAGGAATGCCTAGTATAAGTGGTGGAATGGATACAATCTGTCTGATTGAACATAGGAAAATAATCAACAATGTAGTGGCAAGGTGACACTTCAAGGCCAACTTGGGTGCTGTTGGGCTAGATGTCTACTGTTGGCAGAAGGGATACTGCAATGGCGAAATGCAGCTGCGCAGGATGTGTTGCATGAAGCACATGGCTGACCCATTTGACTCAGGCGTACACACTCTCACCTGGCACACAAACAGATGCCCTCACACACACACCATGCACATGGATGACACACACATGCATGTGCACTCACCGGACAATGCCTCGTAATCAGGCAGATCTCCCACGCCTTGGATCTGTTCCTCCGTGACGTAGGTCCCAGCGACTGACTCATGTGGAGTGAGTTCCATGTCTTCTACTGGAGACCCACCTCCAGTCACTAGAGTTGCGGCATGACTTGAGGCCAGCTTCTTCTTTGCCCTGCGCTTTAGGTCATTCCAGCGCTTGTAGCAATCATTGGCTGTGCGCCTCACGATTCCAAGGGCACTTACGATGTCCGCAATGGTCTGCCAGTGTGCCTGGCGTTGTGCAGGTGTGGTCTTGGATCCTGCAACAATGACCATCTCGTTATCATGTCCGGACACATACTCGACAAGTGCATTCAGTTCCACATCCGTGAAGCTGGGCTTCCTCGACGGACCGGACTGTGTAGCCGTGTCGGGGGCATCAGCCTGTGCCGGACGAGCACTCTTCCTCTTCCGCTTGGAAGGTGGTGGTGATCCTGAGTGTCCTGCGCCGCTCTGGACACTAGGGGCAGGAGCCCTGGTGGGCTCTGTATCAGGTGTGTGGGATTGCACACTCAGCATGGGAGTTGGTGCAGGCATTGGCTCAAGTGTAATGGTGTCATGGGGAATGTCAGCAGAATGGACTAGGAAGGACACTGTCCTGGCTGGGTGTGTGAGAGCTGGGGTGGATGGAGCTGCAGCTGCCCCTGCAGCCTCTCCGCCCTGCCTACTTGGGGCAGCAGATGACCTTGCTGCCCCAGATCCACGTGGCATGATAGCATCAACGTGCACCAGCGCATGTGTCGTAGCCCTGCTGACCTGGAAGTCAGCCATGGAGTCAGCCAGGTCTGGTGCCACAATGGGCTGGTCCAACAAGGGCTGAGCATGGATGGTGTCAGCCACTTCAGCCTCAACGGGAGGGGGGAGGGGGGAGGGGGGGGATGATGGGTGCCCTTGACTGGTCCTCCACACATGGGGGGACAGGCTCACCCTGCAAGTTACGACCACGTCCCCTACCGGATCCACCACGGCCACCACTTGTGGCTCTTCCACCTTTGCCACCCTTACGGAATCCTCGCCTCCCAGCCATGGCACTGATATTAATGTGCGTATGGGAGTGGCTGTAGACAATTGTCCTGGGCAATTGGGGGTCAAAGGGGTTGGGTACCAGATGGTAATTGTACCCTAGTGCTCTAGCACGGCTGATTCTAACCCCTGGGGAAAGATGACGGGTCACGCAACGCACAGGAGGCCCAAAAAAGGGAGATGACGTGCACGCAACCCCTCCTAGACCACGTGTGCAGAAAGAAAAACCTGCACTACGCTGTGGCACCCAGTAACACAAGAATGAACGTATGCGTGTCACACGCAGCCTAGAATGACCTCTGAAGGGGTAGGCTACACACGGGGCAAGCACAGAAGTTGGATACGTGCGTGACTCACCGTCTGCCAGGTAAAAGAGCGTGAAAAATGAGCGCGTTTGGCTGGCAATACCCCCGCCAAAAGAAGATGTGTACGCTGTCTGAGAAGACAGGACAACAGTAGAAGGGGACACTGTTTGAGGGAACAGGCCCAGGTAAACCAGTACAAGAGGAAAAAAGAGAAAAAGCTGTCAGAGGTAACAGGGAGTACGAACTGGAAACGCCGTGAAGTAAATCGCGTGTGAAACGACAAGAAGTACAGAATTCACCCACTCGCTCTCCACGAAAAGCACGTACAAGGAAATGGTGTTCTACATGTACCTTATATACAGGCCCACACGTACAGCGTCACTTACGCGGCGTGTACGTTCACCAATCACACGCTTTGTCACTCCTGCGTGTAGATCCATTTTCACCAATCACACGCTTTGTCACTTCTGCGTGTAGATCCATTTTCACCAATCACACGCTTTGTCACTCCTGCGTGTAGATCCATTTTCACCAATCACACGCTTTGTCACTCCTGCGTGTAGATCCATTTTCACCAATCACACGCTTTGTCACTTCTGCGTGTAGATCCATTTTCACCAATCACACGCTTTGACACTGGGACGTGTCACGCAACAATTTCCTGCACGTGCAGGTGACTATAGGCGCGCATATGCTGTTGACGGGTTTACGCGCTAAGGGCCTTTCCTCGATTCACACGCTGACGTGTGGGATTTCACTCCCTATCAGGCTGTCCACGCGTTCACACACGAGAGACCACGCTCCTGGCCAGGAGGCCAAATTACTGCCCCTCAGAGCCCTGAGCACGCTCCCACCTGCCATCTGCTGCTGCCTGACTGCCTGCTGGCCACGTGCCCCACAGTGCTGGTGGGTGGGGGTGTTGGGAGACATGGGTGGGGGCCTGGTGGAGGCTGCCCCTGGTGGCGGGGGGGTGGGGGTGGTGGGAGGCATGGGTGGGGGCCTGGTGGAGGCTGCCCCTGGTGGCGGGAGGGTGGGGGTGGTGGGAGACATGGGTGGGGGCCTGGTGGAGGCTGCCCCAGGTGGCGGGGGGGTGGGGGTGATAGGGGACATGAGTGGGGGCCTGGTGGAGGCTGCCCCTGGTGGCGGGAGGGTGGGGGTGGTGGGAGACATGGGTGGGGGCCTGGTGGAGGCTGCCCATGGTGGCGGGGGGGGTGGGGGTGGTGGGAGACATGGGTGGGGGCCTGGTGGAGGGTGCCCCTGGTGGCGGGAGGGTGGGGGTGGTGGGAGACATGGGTGGGGGCCTGGTGGAGGCTGCCGATGGTGGCGGGGGGGTGGGGGTGATAGGGGACATGAGTGGGGGCCTGGTGGAGGCTGCCCCTGGTGGTGGGAGGGTGGGGGTGGTGGGAGACATGGGTGGGGGCCTGGTGGAGGCTGCCCCTGGTGGCGGGGGGGGTGGGGGTGGTGGGAGACATGGGTGGGGGCCTGGTGGAGGCTGCCCCTGCACTGCTGGGGGTTGGGGGTGGTGGGAGGCATGGGTGGGGGCCTGGTGGAGGCTGCCCCTGCACTGCTGGGGGTTGGGGGTGGTGGGAGACATGGGTGGGGGCCTGGTGGAGGCTGCCCCTGCACTGCTGGGGGGTGGGGGTGATAGGGGACATGAGTGGGGGCCTGGTGGAGGCTGCCCCTGGTGGCGGGAGGGTGGGGGTGGTGGGAGACATGGGTGGGGGCCTGGTGGAGGCTGCCCCTGGTGGCGGGGTGTGGGGGTGGTGGGAGACATGGGTGGGGGCCTGGTGGAGGGTGCCCCTGGTGGCGGGAGGGTGGGGGTGGTGGGAGACATGGGTGGGGGCCTGGTGGAGGCTGCCCCTGGTGGCGGGGGGGTGGGGGTGATAGGGGACATGAGTGGGGGCCTGGTGGAGGCTGCCCCTGGTGGCGGGAGGGTGGGGGTGGAGGGAGACATGGGTGGGGGCCTGGTGGAGGCTGCCCCTGGTGGCGGGGGGTGGTGGGGGTGGTGGGAGACATGGGTGGGGGCCTGGTGGAGGCTGCCCCTGCACTGCTGGGGGTTGGGGGTGGTGGGAGGCATGGGTGGGGGCCTGGTGGAGGCTGCCCCTGCACTGCTGGGGGTTGGGGGTGGTGGGAGGCATGGGTGGGGGCCTGGTGGAGGCTGCCCCTGCACTGCTGGGGGTTGGGGGTGGTGGGAGGCATGGGTGGGGGCCTGGTGGAGGCTGCCCCTGGTGGCGGGGGGGTGGGGGTGGTGGGAGACATGGGTGGGGGCCTGGTGGAGGCTGCCCCTGCACTGCTGGGGGGTGGGGGTGCAGGGGGACATGAGCAGGTGTGCAGGGTAGTCCCCTGTTTTGTAGGCTGCCTGCAGGGGCCGTGGAGGGTGTACAGGGAACACCTGTGAGGACCCACCCAGCCTAATCGCGTGTGACTTCCCACGCACCCCTGTAATACACGTACCCAGCCAAATCGCGTGTGATGATTCCCACGCACCCCTGTAATACACGTACCCAGCCAAATCGCGTGTGATAATTCCTGCGCACCCCTGTAATGCACGTACCTGGCCAAATCGCATCCCTGTAATACACGTACACAGCCAAATCGCATGTGATAATTCCCGCGTACCCCTGTGATACACGTGCCCTGGCTAATCGCGTGTAAAACTTCCCGCCTACCCCTGTAATACACGTACCCTGGCCAATCGCGTGTTACACTTCCCGCGTACCCCTGTAATACACGTACCCTGGCTAATCGCATGTAAAAGTTCCCGCATACCCCTGTAATACACGTACCCTGGCCAATCGCGTGTTAAACTTCCCGCGTACCCCTGTAATACACGTACCCTGGCTAATCGCGTGTATAACTTCCCGCCTACCCCTGTAATACACGTACCCTGGCCAATCGCGTGTTACACTTCCCGCGTACCCCTGTAATACACGTACCCTGGCTAATCGCGTGTATAACTTCACGCGTACCCCTGATATGGACGTTACCCGCTTTGCGTTCCTTGTTTGGCAGCCCTGTAAACTGGTCCAGGGTTAGCGCAGCCCTTTGCGATGATTTTGCGATTTTGATGGCTTTTCCTTGCGCGAGGGCGTTCTTGGGGGCGTTACTGGCGCTGCTGCAGGGTCGCTGCGATACTCTGCGCCACGGCTGGTTTGGGAGCCTAAAATCCATGAATACGCTGTGCGCGGAAATCGGTTTTAGCGCACGTGCCTGGCACAGACAATCGCACGCGGACACTCTGCGCCAGCCGCTTGCGACACTTTTCTGCGAAATTCTATGAATTACCCTGTCAGTTACTTAGTCGCAATCCACGCGCCAGGAAAGTGCAAGGATTGTTCACGTCAAAGGAAGGGCCTGTAATCCTGAACCCAGCAAGGCAGGACAAGTGTCCCTGTCACCCGAAGACAGCCGACTGGCACAAAACGTCCTCTTTCGCCTAGTCACTGACTTTCCAGAGATGGTGGGGAGACCTGTTGAGGTTGAGGTCCTCACCTTCATCAGAGATCCAGCTAACGTCACACAGATAGGGACGCTCCTCCATGGCATCATGCTGCAAGTGGAGCTGTCCAACTTTCAGAGAGATTATATGAGGCAATTCCAGTGAAACCTTCTGCCGAGGGACAGATCGAGGGAGCAGAGACAAGAACTTTGCCTTTATTTGTTTTGATTGCCATTTTTTTCCAATTTCTTCACATTGAACAGTGTCCATCATGTCCTCAGGGAACTCACCTACTTTGAACATGCACAGTGAAAGTGACTTATCGAAGTGTTAGTCTAATCTATTTTTCCATAGTCTAGCAAGGATACTGCATCCTGTATCAAGAGACAATCGTCACCCGCAAGAGGGGGGACACTTGTGAAGCACCAGACACTTTATGATACAAACTGTTCAAGAACAATATTGAATTGGGGGAATTCAATAACATTGACATTGAATAAATGAGTGAAGTGGGGGCCCAGAAGAGGAACCTAGTCCTCCCACAAGCAGAGGGGCACTCTCGCTTCTCTCGAAGGAAATGCTGCCGTCTGATCTACCGTACTATCATGTATTTATGCATTGTGTTTATCATTATCTTGCTGTCATTGACGATCAGAACTGCATTCTTTCTTGGTGCACGAAGCGTTCCAATTTCAGTGCACCCACCTGAAGGTGTACGAATGAGTCCTACAAAAGCACCCAGACCCTATATAGTAATTCCAGTCCCGAGAAAATCTGATGGTAAGGTAAATGATCTGAGAATGAATATAGTTAGCAGTGACACATTCACACTTGAGGTAACGAATGAAGAGAAAAGCTGGAGACAGGGCCAGCCCGGAATGAATGAAAACATTGCACTGACAACCACATGCACCCACACACTGAATGCACACGAACCAGGGCAAGTGTCAATCGCCACAGAAGCTCAAACGAAGGCAACAGACAGCATGAGACTGTCTACCAAACAAACAGTCCCAGAAAATAATGAAAGAGACCAACAGGAATCGAGAGAAAGGATAACAAAAGAAGACTTAACAAAAGCCCTTAAAAAGACAGAAGCAGCTGTAGGAGAATTCACTGCAAAGACACAAATGTTAATAGATCATTTATTCCCGTTTATAGCTAGAGCAAAGAAACGGCAGAAGGAATTGAAAAATAAAACCGCAGAGACTGTACTGACAAACACAAAAGTTCCAACACAAAGAACAATTTCCAGGCCCACGATGCAGCCATACACTGGACCGGTGACAGGCTGGTGGTTGATAAAGGCACTTATAGAGGACAGGAAAAGAGTGCAAGAAGAGAAGGAGAGAATTGCAAAACCTCCACCTACCACATCGATGCAGATAAAGAAACCTGCTCCATCGAACAGCATGCCCAAGATCCCCAGCAAGGAAAAGCCACACAGACGTGTTTAGGGATGCAGCTATAGCAAACCACAGAAAGACACTAAGGGTCAAGAGAAGCCTGCATGAAGATAACAGTGAACTGAACGACTACCTGGACAGCACAGCACATCTAGGAAACAACATTTGGTACCAGCACATGAAAGAAGTCTGAAGAAGGGATCAAAAGGAGAATGCTTTGTTTGCGCACTTCTACCGTACAGCATGGGAAAATCCAAGATCTTTGTGGCTGTGGAAATTGATGTTCCGACAGCACACTGTTTTTCACACGTAGCAATGTGCAACACCAGAGGACAGTTTATGGGGAGAGACGCCTAATTGATATGGGCAACTGAAACAGATTACCCCGATGAAGATGGCTACATCCAGGACATTAAGACAAGAAATAGAGCTCATACTAGGAATCATGTGATCAGGTATGAAAAGCCTGAAGTTAAAGGAACAGAAATAAGATGGGAAATAAACATGAGACTGAACGTCCAGGGAAAAACCCCAGAAGAGGCTCAAATTTGGAAAAACAGAGGCCAAAGGCAGATTTGGGGAACAGTGGTTTCCCCAAACAGATGTGAAGAAAGAGTGGTGATCTGCCGAGCTTCGATGGTCCTTGGAGCCTGCAAGGAAGCAATAGAAAACTCACAAAAACTGTGCAAACCTTTATGGCCAAAACTCACAAAATTACTAACATGGGTCGAAGACAGAGGAGGCCCCTTGCAGATAGTGCCGCTGGAAAGCCCAAAATTGTGTTTCAGGAACAATGGCACGAGGAAGATGGGAGAGAATCAGAACTGCGGACGAATCTTTGAAGCTCCAGGAATGACTCACGGAACCGCAGTAATTATGGATCATTACTGGGCGTGTGGATCCAAAGCATACATAAGACTGCCAAAAAACTGGGGACGCATATGCACAATACTGAACATCCACATTCCTGCACTAGTGATCCCGAAAAGTGACCTGAATTGACAGTTTCCCCAAAGCAGATGCCCACCTGAGGAAAAGGAGATCTGAGGAGCAGGTATCCCGAAGGAAGATAGAAAATTACTTTTCTGCCAAATCAGAAGAAGCATTGCATTCAATCCCGTATGAGCACAGGCTCTTCAGCCACACCTCATCAGTGTTCACAGCGATCTTCATGCCAAGAATCCAGGTTGGAAAAAATACTAAATGGTTGCAAATCACCAGATGGAAATTACTGCAAACCATCAACTCGACAATAAAGGGATTCAACGCAATCAAGGAAGAGTTAAGAGCAATCCAACTGATGACTCTTTAGAAAAGATATGTACTTTACATGATCACAGCGATGGATGGAGGAGTTTGCGCAAAAATCAGAGAATCATGTTGCACATTTATACCGTCACATGACGAAGAAAATGGAACCTTAACAGAAGCCATAGGTATGCTGACAAACCTACAGAACCAGATGATCGATGAAACCGACGAAGTTGATGATGACACCTGGTTTGGAACACTATTCTCATGGGTCCCACAATGGATGGCAGACATATTCAAGTTCCTGGGAGCCCTGCTACTGATGATACTATTAGGATTTTGTGTTATCAAGATAATAATCTCGCAATGCCAGAAAACTGCGAAGAAAGCCATAGGGATGAAGATCATGTTCGATGTCAAACCAGGATGGAAGCCCAGAGACCTGACTGATGAAGAAATAAGAGACTTTGTGAAGGCCAGCTAATATGCACCAGAAGGAACAACATGTGTGTATCCCAGGAAATAAAGAAAGTACAAATGAAAATGGATCTATTGCAGCCCAAATGGACAATGCCAGCTAGTGACCTGGAACAAAGATGAACATGTAAAAACAGCAGGAAATTTGAAAGGAGTGATACAAATTTGGACTTCAAAGAGACACTCTTTCACACCATCATGTACAAACCCAGAAGACAAAGAAATGGATACAGAAGAACCAAGCAAGAGAAACCCAACGGAGGAAGCAGAAGTGGTCGATGAACCAACCAGAGGGTGGAGTGTAGAGGAGGTCTCAGATATGGCCTGCACTCCAGCCACCCATTTTGAAATCCCAGGAACATACTCGCTGAGATATGTGACGTATGAGGAGCAAATAAACCAACAGAGAGCAGCACTAGGGCTCTGCCCAGTGCCCATCAGAAGAGCAATACCTGTTGAAGTGGAAATAACCAGACAACCATGGGCAGCACGGTACCCATTGAGACAACTGTACCAATAGCTGACACGACATGAAGCCTACTTTAAAACTGTCCCAGAAGAGGCCCAAAGGGCCTTAATCGAAGGCGAATGGTGACGACATAAGGGCCGGACGAACATTCAGACGAACAAACTGACAATCAAAAGATGACACGCAAAGAGGAAATTATAGAATAATGATGTAATGGACTTGGAAGAAGAAACGAGGTTGAAATATAAAGAAACGTAACCAGTAAGTAGGATGAAAACATGCAACTAGCTAACACCTATATATAGGCTTGTATCGCAAGAAGCTAAGAAAACAGTGCGGCTTGCTATGCTTAGTAGAAGAATAGAGCGGCAAGCAGCAACTATATATATATGTATCTACCTCAATGAAGCACATTATATAAGTGCAGTCCACTTTAGACGAAAGTAGAATTAAGCCCAGGATGATAGAGGTCATACAGGCCAGGATTAATATGCAAGCAAAATACCAGACGAAAGAGCGGAATCCAAACTTAGCAAGAAGCAGCTCATGCCTGGGAATTCAAGGTCAACCTATGGAAGGGAGGAGAGCGGCAACTTCGAAGAAACAAAACTTCAGAGCATAGTAGCCTGCCCCGTGAAGGTTGAGATAAGGAGGCCAAGGCAGGTGGCAAGGCCTAAGGGAGAATCAAATACACAAATAGAGGGAAAATTAAGCAGATTCATGGTGTATTAACACGTGACCAGCCAAGCGTGAAGAGGTACCAACGTCTAATGTCACCCAAAACCAGAGGATGCCATAACTTTTCCCGATAAGAAGTTACAGTTTCGAGTCCAACCTCAGCCAACTAATTGACACATAGCCTTAAAGTACTGATTGATGGAAGGGAGGCAGGGTGAATCGTAAGGCACACCACATCTGGGTGAACATTCTGCATGCTGCTAATTAAAGTGGAGATTTGTGCCTGGGGGTGTAACTGACCCGATCACAATGGACCAAATAATCTAGGGACCTATAGTTAGTAGAACCAATGAGACGTCGTACTTGTAGTGACATCTAGCACGAGTGATGTAAAGGGATGGGTGTAGACGCAAACCCGATAAGAGTTATCCAATCCTCACACTCTGTTACCATATACAGATATAGCATCTATACTTAAGTTTTCTTTTTAACCAATAGAATTGCATGACAAACTTTTGAGTGTTACACGTCAATGATGATGAGAATTTACTATAACTACTGCTGTCTGAATGAAGAATTTGGAAGTTGAAGCGAGACGGGTGATCGCATCACTGTTGATTCCCATGTTTCCCTGTTTTTTGTACTTGTCATTAAACAGACTTCCCTTTGCCAAACCACTGAGTTGTCTTTATTGATTGGTGTTGGACTAAGAGAATCCTGCACCCCATCCACCTCAAGGTGCAGCTATCTCGTCTTAAAGTACTCGAGGGTGAGCTCTGATCCCATGGGCCCGTCAGAGGTCGCTCCGCCCTCCTGTACAACCGCTTGCCCCAGTTAAACTGCGCAACAAAACAAAGAACGAACGGAAATCTTCCTCATTTTGGTAAGGTTGTAATATGGCATGGGGCACTATGCAGGGTTGGGGACTTGTTCTAATCCTTCCTGTATTCACTGATCCACCTGTATCTGATGTGCTACTGGGTGCTCCAGGAGGGTTTTAATGGGGCAGACAAATATGCAGGTATCACCTACTGCCCCATCTCAGATAAAAATACAAGTGCCAACTCCTGCCCCTACTCCTCTCCATTAACATACACATGAGAAATTATACCAGTTGAGGCAACTCTACCGCTCCATGTGTCTAGGGGTGAGAGACGAGACAAACTAAGACAGATTCCAAGAAACAATGTTTTGAACAATCAATGTATACCGGTCTGCCATAAAGAATTAGTTAGGTTGTGCAACACTACTAGGGAACATAGTTTGATAGCAGAAAGTACAAGTAGTGTGTGGCATATATAATAGAAGGTAGGAGGATTTTGGAATTCCAAGAGAGGGACTCACTATACTGAAAGGGCAGATGAAATTATAGGCAGGTAAGATGCAGCATACACGAGCAGGAAATCTAACATATGCTTGATGCACAAGGTGAATGTAACATGACCAGAGATGACTACAGATCATCAATATAGAGGCTAGAAGCGCAGGAGTGCATCCATTTTCCCAGCACAGAGGCTGCGGTGGGCTTTGAAGTTACCAAGGCCTCAGATGAGATGCTAAATACTTAAAACACATGTATTTTAGAAGCTTTAAAGCTGCCCAGGCAGTCATTTGTAGCAGGCGCTAAGGTCAGACGCACAGAAGGGAGCAATGGCTGTGCAGAACACAGGGATAAGATAACAGTTCCCAGGATGCAAATCAGTAGCCTTCAAAGTTAATGAATAGGAGCACAGACAGCCATTGATGTCCGGTTGCATGAGCATAGTATGCCAAAAGACTCCATAGAGAATAGATGAAGAGTGTCCCAAGTGGTCATAATCAGTACAACATGCACATTATAGTTAGCTAAATACTCAGTACATATGAAGAAAATCACTCTCCAACCAGCACAGTCCCCTAACACATGATCAAGACATGAAGAACACTGGTTATTCATTATGAGCCAAGTATAGTTAAGTCACCTGGTGAACCCCCTATCACACAGACAGACATGAGATGATACACAAGTTCAAATACAAGGGAGCAGATGGGGCACATGCCTGTGAATGATGGGAAATACTTTTATTTGTAATTATTGCAGACCATGGACTTCACAACCCCACCATATATCTCCCTCATATCTTGATGTCTTGTCAAAGTGTTCAAGGTTGTGAGTAAATGGCTAGCCAATGAAATACCTCTTGCCACACTGCCTATAATGAACAGCACCAACAGATCAAGAGTAATTGTCATGATGTAATGAAAGCAGTATCTGAAATTGGCTGGGCCCAGGAGGCGACATCAAATATGTCTAACCCAATCATAAAACAAACACCTATATAGTCTAGTAGTTTACAATGTTAGGCAATCAAAAATACTCATAGGTTTTCTAATTGATATTGTAATATGACACCATTGAAGACGTGTTTATGCTTTAAAAGCCGCTCACACTCATACTACGGAGAGGCATGTGTATGCTGTCCTGGCCGAGATTCTGTGTTTTGAATAAAGCTGGGTTTTTCCATGCACTTTGAGTACTCCATTATTGAGAATTTCTTTTTGTGCTATGGCAAATTGGTGCCCTCTTTTACAGGGTTTTGAGGGTACTCATGGCCAATTTGGAGGTAACCTCAGGTACGGAAGTTTCAGAACATTTACTTCTGGCTTCCTCCCACTCGTCTGAATTCTCACTGATCTCTGGGATATGTTCTACTCCCTCTTCCGCACTGGAATCACCCAGTAATTGTGTGTTTAGGGGAGTAGGTATTATTCTCTCAGCTGGAACAGTTTTTTTTTGTTCTGCCTAAGGCAGGATTTATACCAAACAATCCCATGGGTGGAAGTTATCAATACGTAATAGGTGTGGCCATGTGCCTTTGGGCGAGTGAGTTGTCTCAATTTATAATCCCATTATACTCTCTGAGGACATGATACACAATATTTTATTACAGTAACATGATAAGGCCTAACTTTCCCTATATTTACAGGTGGTCCCTATCTATGTTAATAACTAAGGTGCTTCTTTTTCAGTCGTGACAGTCCAAAGAAATAAGTAATCTGTCCAAAAACTACCCTAACTGACTCAACCACTATGAAGAACTAACTTAAGACAGGAGTATGACTCCGTTCTCCTGAGGGTACCCCTAGTACCAATCTGTGGGATTTTCTTTAGTAAACAATCTGCAAATAGTCTCTTGTGACTTCTTAGATCAGTCTCTTTCGTTCCTTAAGAGGCTTGGGGTTCGCTTATAATATCTCTACTCCTGACTGTTGGTCTAAACGTATCCTTGTAAGGTATTATTACTTAGGCTTTTCCCTTCTCGGAAAATATAGTTCAGCTTGTTTTGGTCTACATGACTTTGTAGGTAGCTCAGTTGTCTATTTCCTCTAAACACTGAGTCATATATTTTTTTTTCTTTGGAATTATATTCTTCTTGTATAAGATATTGAGTTACTTTCCCCTTTTCCCATGGTATTGTTATTCACTGTTCTTCTCTTTGTTTACACAGCTTTTCAATAATTATTTCTCTTATATCATCAGGTTTTGAGTTCATGAGTTTTTAGGTTATCTCTGTTTCATAGCCCCTACCGAGACGAGTTGCTTGTGCAGCATAATGATTCCCCCAAGGTCTTCTGTGCTTCCAGTTACCTTCCTTTTTGAAAGAGAGCATCTTTGAGAGTCTTGTGAACCTCCTCATGGGTCCTAAACTGCTGTTGACCTCGCTTTATTGGCGTTTCTCCCCTCACGTTCACTTGTTAACTCACGGTTTCCCTGTGCCTCAATGCAGGACCGGACACTGTGTGCCTCGTTATTGTCGGTGGTCTCAGTGATGGTTAGTGGATCAGCTGTCCTCCACAGATTCTTCTTCATGGTCTCACCACCTTCTTGCAGGCTCCTGCCCTGACAGTTTCTCTCTCCTAAGATTTTCCAGAGTGCTGGCTCCCCGTTTTGTGATATCTAGCGAGTTTGAATCTTGCGGTCTTCCTGGTTTCTGTCTTCCCCAGGTCCTGCGCAGCTTGGGACCTTCCCATGCCTGCCTACATGTTACTCTCTCTCTTCTGGCTGCCTTCTCTCTGAGGGCACATTAATAAACACACACTACTCAGTTGATCTCATATATTGAATTAAAGGGGCATGTTCTTCCATAAGGTAATGGCATCTATTGGGTGTTTCTTCGTCCCAGTCTTGGTATTGCATATTTTCTGGTATTGTTGAGCATCCCATGTAGGCCATAGAATGCATAGCTCTAGGGAGTTCCTTAGGGGAACAGGAGTCCTTGTCCCCTAATGGGGAGTCTCTCCCGGTGAGGTCCCACTTGCCTCTACCTCTAGGGAGGGCATTGCAGAGGGGGCTCACCGCTCACCTCCTAGCCTCAAAGTGGTGGGATGCTCCTCCATGGGAAGAACGGACAAATTCCCACAATTCATAATAGCCACATAACTGGACACACTGAGCATAGTAAGACACTACCAGAGAAGCACCTTCCCATGCACACAGAGAATACCATGAAGAGTTCTGATGACATCTTGGAAAGTAATAAAGGAAATTAATCAGTGGTGAAGAGGTGTTTCAGGTGCAGAAGCTCCTTCCATTTTGCAAGCAATGGAGAATATCCAGAACTCAACGCACTGTGCCACAAATTTGGCAAAAAAGATCACTTTGCATGCTGTTGCAAAAAATACTCAAAGGGTGCTGTTAGAGAAATAAGTATGGAGTCTAAGAGTGATGAGAGAGGAGATGAAGATGGGGAGATTGTTGTGGTTCAAGACCAAAGAGGGGTGAGAAACCACATGGTGTTGTTGTGGTGAGTGCTGTAGGTGTGCCAATGCTGGCAGACACAGGTTCTTATTACACAATTCTGGATAACTGTGTGTGGGAAGGGAAATTCAAAGGTACGAAGCTCAAACCACCCTCTGTATGGGGAAAACCTTATGGGGATCGAACATAGAGATATTAGAGGTATTTAGAGCAAAGATAGAATGTAAAGGAAAGTTGACAATAGCGTGTGTTTATGTGCCAAAGAAAGGAGGATGCTTATTAAGATGGTATGAGCAAAGTGAAATGGGAATTGTGGTGGACCCTAGTGTTCTGGGCAATTTTTATGTGCTGGACGAATATAATGGAGGTGGCCCAGAGGAGATATATGAAGAAGTGTTTCAAGAGAAATTGGGCCTCATTACACGGAAGGCGGTAACCATGGCGCTAGTAGCGCCATGGTTGCCGCCGGAGTCCGGCATGGTGAATGGCGGAATTACAGCCCCATTCCAAGGTTGGCGGGGGCGGTAATTCCCCATTCACCATGGCCCTTCCCATTCCCATTTGAGCCCACATAGGGCTCAATGGGAATGGGGAAGTAGCAAATAACGGTACCATAATTAGCGGTACCGTTATTTGCTCTGAAGTCCCTCAGCGGATCCCGTCCTTAACGTGTGGTCTGACCACACGTTAAGGATGTGACCCACTGAGGGACCTCGTAGTAGGGCGGTAAGGGATTACTGGCACCGGTGCCCTTACTGGTGCCGGTAATCCCTTACCGCCATCCGTGTAATGAGGCCCATTATGTTGTTTGAAAGAGCACCATCACTGAATTTGGTTAATGTAGGATGCCAGACCAGTAGTGCTAAAGCTTAGGACTGCCAATTCCTATGAGGGTATAAGTTACTGCAGAAATTAGAAGATTGGAAAGAGAGGGTGCAATTGAATGCATCGAATGGGTGTTGCCAGTTGTTGTGGTACAAAAATCAAATGGTCAAGAACAATTGTGCATAGACTTCAGAGGGTTGAACCACAAGGTGGTTGTGGACAGGTTTCCGCTGCCAGAAATTGGCTGCTGGGGCTAGGGTGTTCAGCAGACCAGATTTGGCCTCTGTCTATCACCGGGTGAGACTGCACCGCAATTACAGAGACCTCTTCACATTTGTGCCTCAAGAAGGTACTTTCAGGTTTCAGAGGATGCATTTTGGGCTGGTATCAATGGCTGCATTCTCCCAAAGAGTTAATCACTCTTTGTTGAGAGGGATGAAGCGGGTAGCTTACTTTCAAGATGACTGAATGGCCATAGGCGCATGAACAGAAACTAGCTAGAGTGTTAGCAATATTATCAGAGCAGGGCCCGACACTCTGTAAGGAGAAATGCAAATTTAGGTAGAGGACTATCGATTATTTAGGATACAAAGGCCTGGAAACAAGGGGTGAATTGGTTAGAGCCACAATTGAAGCTGAGCCCCTCCAAAGAATAAACAAGAGGTCACTTTTTTGGGGCCTTGTTGAGTACTGCGCCAAGTTTGTGGTATATTTTGCAGATAGGTGCAAGACCATAAGGGTTCTGTGCAAGAAAGGTTCCACATTAAAGTGTCAGGAGGAATTTCAAGACACAAAGGGGGTGATTTCCAGTGTGCTGGCTCTAGCAAATTTTGACACTCAGTGCAAGACGTTCATCATGACAGACACCATTGACATGAGTCTGGGTGCTGTTCTAATGCAAAGGCAATGTGGCGTGTGCAGTGTGATTTAATTTGTTCCATGAGTTTTGAGAGGAGCAGTAAGGTGGTACTCTGTCATTGAAAAGAAAGCTGTCAGTGCGGTATGGGGGATCACAAAATGTAAAGCCGTTCTCTGTGGTAGAGAGTTCATGGTTCACACAGATCAAGAACCCGTTGGGGAAAATTTCATGAGTAAGGGACTAGATGGATTCTCTCGAAGAATAGTAAGGTGGATTACTTCCCTTCAAGGACATGAGTTTGTAGTAGAGCATGTATCAGGTAAGGATAATACTCTGGTGGAATATTTGTCCTGGTTCAGTCAACCTGATGACAAGAGCGAGATTTGCGGATAGTGACAGGTCTTTGTGGTGTATGATAGAGCGGTTCGGAGACAAGAATGGGATGATGCTACCAGGGAGGATAGTGAGGTGAATCATAACATGGAGTATGTTAGGACAGGCTGGAGTGGGTGGAAAGACAGTGAAGGCTTATGTTATTTTTACAAAGTGCCTCCATTGGGGGTAAGGGGAAAACTAATAGATGCAAGGCATGAAGGACATTTAGGAATTGCTAAGACCAAAGAGAGACTTAGAGGCAGTTATTGTTGGCATAGATTAGACATGCAGGTTGATCAGGTAATTAAATTGTGCACATTGTGTTGGGAAGCTGATAAGACACGGAGGAACTATGTCCACCCACTTAGACCTTTGGAATTGCTGATTATGCCTTTGGCGTTTGTTGCGTTGGAAATGCTGAGAACTGTTGAGAGCAAGAGGGGCAGGAGGAAATATATAATTGCTCTTATTGATCTCTACTCTGAATAGGTTACAGGAGAGATGGTGCTAGAAGCTGACATACAAGCAATTATGAATTTCCTGGATGGAGGGTTTCAAAGGGAGGGTTATCCGCTGAAAATTCAGACTGGCAATAAGATGACACTTACCTCTAGATTGATGGAGTCATTTTTGGGGGGTGCAGGGGTGGTGTACCACAAAACATCTTTGCTTCACCCTGAGACCAATGGCGCTGCTGAATGATTCAACCCTGAATTTGAGAGTGGGATAAAGTTGGGAACAGTTGGTCAAGAGAAGAGTATGAGTGAACAGGTGGGCTCCACATGCTACTACGGGTTTGATACCTTTTGAGGTGCTGCGGAGAAGGTAAGCACACACAGCGGTGTGTCCACCATGGTTGGGAAGAGCTGAATTTGTAGAGAGGGATCAGCATAGGTTGTAGGAAGTTGTTGGGCAAATGGCCCAACACATGAAGGAAAGGATTGATATCTTAAGGAGATTGAAGAGGTGTGAAGTATTAGAGCAAGGGAATGTGCACGTGATGAAAGCAGGTGTGGTTTTGAAAGAACAAAGTAGGTACTGGGGACTGCAACAGATCAGAAGAGTTTTTGGTAATTCTGTTGTATTGGAAGATGGTAGGACATGGAATAAGGGCAGGATTGCTAAAGGAGAAAGGAGATAAAGGAATCAGCATATCAGCAGGAGTAAAGAAATTGGACTGTGTGGGGCGGTATGTTATATTGTACATCATTTTTAAGGGTGTTTATTTATGGAATCATCACATGATAAGCTGAAGTGCATCCTGTATATAGTGGAATGTGTTTCACATTCCAATCCAGAAGCGGGTTGAGATAGAATGTTGTGGGAAGATCATTTGGACAGTTGATGGAGAGAGAATGAGGAGGACAGTATAGATAGGGGCTTATTTACGCACATCTTGTAAGAGAATATAACCAATAAAGACAAACTTGCAACCCAGAACCAGAGTATGCAGACTACCTTTTATCAATATCCTATTATTTATTTTTCATGGGATTGTTAGTTTTGAGAGAGCTGGTTGTGAGCTATGCCTTCAAGCTGAAACCCAAGAAGCATGCCATGGCTGTAAAATGAAAATAATATTCATGACAGAACATTTGCTGAAGTGTCGATAGTCTTTTAATTGCTGAAAATGAGAGAAACCAACATGCTAGAATTACTGCAGGAACAGGGTGGAACACAGTATTTATCACTACCTAATATTGTTAGGGTAACAAGTTGCAAATACGGGCAAATAATGTCTAATTTAGGTGGATGATACCACACAAATAGCTGATAGATCAGTGTTGAAGGAGAACCCCCATTCAGCCCTGCAAGGGCCAAGAAAGGGCATGTGCTTTACAGGAATGACATGGTTCTGTTCGTAGCCTGGTGTATATTGCTGTTAAGAGACATGAAGACTGGCTGAACCTAAAGTGAGAGGTGCCAGAAAGGCACCTTGGTGTGTGTATGCACGGTGTACTTTTCTCCAACCATGAACAAAAAGAGTGGCAATTGATCAGACTAAAACACTGTTGTACATTACCAAACTTTGCAAACAAACAATAGGTTGTCTGTGAAATGTAAAAACATAGTTTTGAATGAAAGATATAAGTATCACCCACCACACATAGTAGGGATCAGTGTGTGAGAAGGCCAAAGAATAGGCCCAGATCTTACATTACATAAAAAACATTATGAAGCATTTCAAGAGAGCTTAATGGATTCACCTGTAATTTCATAAACCAAATTACCACGTGTTTTCAAATGAAGCCTTTTTATTGTACCAGGCAAGGACAATTGCAATGCATTTTCTTCAGAGCATGTAAATAATGTTAATTATAAAAGTAATGCATTCAGAAATAAAAGTAATGCATATAGAAGCCTATTGCATATATGCTAAGGGTTATAGCTATATGTGAGACTTTCAAACAAGGAATACATTGCTGTTTAAATCTGCATTGCCAAATTGTTGCTGATTCTTCCTATGAACCTTACAAAAACCTTATGGCACTGTATACATGGCTGATGGGCAGAAGGGCAAAAATCCAAGGAGATTAGCCTGACCATCTGAAGCATGCTGGCTATATAATCACAAACATGATATTTAGAATCAAAATAAATTATGCTTTGAAACTGTGAGATGCTCCTCTATAAAAATAAGTCTAAACATGATACCATGATGACAAATGAGATAAATCATGATTCTCTGTCCAATGTATAGAGTTCAATCAGTCACATATTCAGAAATATGATAAACCTATTAAATTAAGGGGTGTACTCTGTGGGAGTGTCAGCCTGTTAACCAAACCAATGGGATGATTCCACCTAACATAATGTGGGAATATGTCACCTTATGTAAGGACAGACACACAGGGAATGAGGAGAGCTCTAGAATTATGAAGGCTGCAGAAAAGGGAACAACTTTCCCAAATGGTTGAGTGCTGATCTTGAATACTACTATCTGGAGGGAATTGGGCCTGGCCCATGAGGAAGCCTGAATCAGATTTCACCTGCTTTCATAAAGGAAGGAGAAAGAGACCAGAAGGAGCATAGCAGAGTCAGAGACTCTTCGTAACCTCTGAGGGACCTTGCTAGCTCTGTGATTTAAAAAAGTATCCACACGTGAAAATTAAAATGTTCCAATGTAATTAGATGCAGGCCCTCTAGAACCATCCCTCTGCTAAATCCCAGAATTGGGTAGACTAGGATGTAATGCCAAAAAAGGAGTGTATTCCAAATCGAATGTTTTAAAATGTTAGTGCAACAACACAACAGCGTTATCTCAATATATTTAAAGCCAAGTGAAATCTGATTTATTGTAGAACACATAGCATTTTCCTGTGCACAGCGCACACTGGCTTATACACTATCACCAAATTATTGAGAATAGTATATTGTGGCTGTAAGTGCAAATTATATACTATTTTTACTGTATTTGAAGCTGAGTGAGATTACATTTAAATAAGAAAAAATAGATGTTTTGTCTTTCCTCTGTGCTGTGTACCAGTGTTAAATAGATAACATTTCCGAGCACAGTGAGGGTGCAATCATTTTAAACCATAGCCAATCAAATGTAACCCTATATTTCCACAGGTGTAGCTTAACACTGTATTTGTGAACGGTTGCACAACTTCAACACTTCCATGATTGATTGGTGACTTGTGAGCTGTGATATTAACAGATTGGGATGACGAGAGTTTAACATTTTCAGTTCCATAGAAAAGATATACTTCCAAATTATATTAAGTACACTCAAATCATTCAAGAGAATTGGGGAAATAGTTGTCCTTTCAAAGAAAATTATAATCTTTGGTGGATACAGCACGCAAATAAATCAACTTTCTTTGTGTTCTAAATAGATAGCAAAGGTCAATAGAGATTGTTGTATCTTATGCATATTCATATGCTAGAAACCAATCTCGCCATATTGCGCATGTGAGTACATCACTTATAGATAATCTCTAGCAAATGCATTTTCTGTATAACTTTTCTCTGATACCAATACTTGTTTTTGATATTGAAGAAAATAAAATGTTTTAAATTGCCATTCATACAGAGAATATAAATGTTATGCAATTGCTAAGTATTTGAACACACTGGACGATAAGTGGCAACATAATTATTGAAGTGTGTTATTTAGACATTGTAGTTCATCTTATTATTTAGAGTTAGATGTTTTGAAATATTTCATGATATAATTAATGTATTGAGTAATAGACTGTGGGCCTCATCACAAGTTGGGTGGTATCCACGGCGGTATTGCTGCCAGGGCTATTAGCGTTACAGCCAAACCCCCAGTGCTATTAGCGCAGGATCACGGGTTTGGCGGGAAGGTAAGTCCCCATTTCCCATTGGGCCCATTCGGGAATCCCCTATTTTTATTACAAACAGGGGCATTTTTGAACAAAAGAACAACATAAAGTCTGTACATTTAGATTTGTATGAACCCAATTTGGTAATCTACCACATACCATACTTTGCAAGTGAACTCGATTCAACGTTGTCTCCTGCTTTAGTCTCATTTCCACTTTCTCAACAAGCCCCATGTTTTTCAGTGGAATAAACCTTGCAGTGAACCTTCATCAACCTCCAAATAAACACTCATCTCAGTTGATTAAACTACCATCCCAAAGCAAAACCATGTAACTTAACCCTCTTCTCCTGCCCGCTCTGTTTACTGTGTCAACTGTTATACTGTGTCAATTACATTAACTTCCATGATGTTTGCTTTCCATAGATTGTGCTCCTCAGCTGCCCCTACCAGTGTTGGACCTCATACCAGAAATCATTATGGAGGAGACATTACAGACCAAGCAACTGGATGACACAATTCAGTGGGGAAAGAACAACTTTCGAGCAAACTGTTTTATGGAGTAAAGATGCAAGGAGTTCAGGAAGGGCGAGATGCTGAAAAACTTGATACCAGAAGAGAGCATGGGAGTGATTTAAATGCGGAAGAGGGAGATGTACATGCCAACAAAAGACGTTGGAACCCGCAGGGCTATCCCCACTATCCATTCTACTGGGTACAGAAGATGTATATTGAAGTGTACAGCCAGAAGCTGAATTTGAACCGTCCAAGTAACAACGTGCTTCTCTTAAACAATGTTGTAGGATGGCTGTTCATATCAAGCAGCAGCGTGATCCCCCAACCCCTTTTTGCCCACAATGTTATGATTAGAAGAGAACCTGAGGAGGAACAACTCATATCTTCTTACCAGCCTAACATGTCGTCCACCCAGAAAAATCAAAGACCAATGCCAGTGGTCCTCAGACTGTCTTACCTAACACACACACTTGGCTGTCATCCCTATACTTCCCCATCTTCCCAGCCCACCCAACCAGCCTGGCTGTTGCCTGGACTGAAAAAGCTCATGATAGCATGCCACTTAACATATTCCCCCACACCAAAACACTGCTGTGTATCAGACTGAAGTGCACTTTGATCTCCCCTCTTTTTTGTTGTTGGGTGAACATAGTTGCCCATTGGTCAACTGCCCATTGAGTGAAGTCACTGCGTAAAAAGAGAAGGTCATTCTAAGCATCTGCAAAATAATTCTCTGGTTATGATGACCTGGCTTCTGTTGAAACATTTGAACATGTTATGAGTTTCAAACATTATAAGCAATGGTTAAAAAAGTTAATTTTGAAGGATCAGTGCATCTGTATTTTGGTCACTCAAGGATCATAGATGGTCAAATCTAGTGCTGCATGAATAAGATAAATATGTTTTGGGGGATGGAACAATGAGGTCTCTGACCCGTGAAATAGCCCTAGCCACCGTCTTCTCACCACTCATTTGAGTATAAAGGCCTCAAATTGTCAATGCTAACCACTGACCTGACTGCAACATCACAAACAACATTCCAGAAACTGAACACCCCACTGATTGAAACTATGTATAGCCATGTCAAATAATGTATCCATTTATTGATTGTGAAATTCTTGTCAAATCAATACATTGAAAATTGGTAAAAATACAGGAAAGTTGTGTGTTCTCTCTTTGTAACTACAATTGCCTGGCGTCAGAACTGTAAACGTTTTTGAAAAATGTCTGTCTGTTGGCATTAGATGTGACAATCAAAATTATTAAACATCTAAACATATAATTATGTGGAGCAGCTCGGGTCATATCCACCCTATGCATCATCCTCGGCACATACCGTAAAACAGTGCATGACTGCGGCATTCTCTGCCCCCAGACGTACGCTGTACTTTGGACCACACCACCATTTTATTACCCCCAACCTAAAACTGCTCTAAAGCAACTGCTGTCTAGGACTGTCAATTCAAAACGCCCAAAAATGGCATTGCTAATGAAAATGATTGCAGCTTTTGCACAGATCAGTGTTTCTGCATTCAATGTAAGGAAGAATAGTGACAATCAATTGGGACTAGCCGCAACTGTCCATGTGTCCACTCCGTACATTAAAGGCTTTTCACTGGAAGATGGTTCAATACTGTACGTGAGAGTGAACTTTGGACATGTGCCAATTATTCTCAACCAATTAGCCATTTCATTGATCTATACGATCTCTATTTTGGTCCAAAAGACTACTGAGATATAATCATGGAAAGCCATCTGTGTGCCCACCTTGCATATTCAAGGAGATGCGTCCACTGCTTTAACAGTGAAATGGTGGAGTGGAAAGATGATTCAGTCTGAACGTTGTGTTCCTTGCATTGTGGTGCATGTAGTCCTCCGTATATAACGGCATACTGTGTTATTTGCTCGAGAATGAAATTGGGTAGGTTGGCTAGTCTGTGATTTTAAGGTGTAAGTTGTAAGGTGAAAGTAGTAGAGATGTTTTATGTTCACTGGAAGCTCAATTTGCTGATTGACTAGTTGACATAATGTTTTACTATCTCTTACTTATGTGGCAAAACAAGTTATGATAATCAAATGTTCATAGTTTGAATACATTGCTTTTGCTGTCACATGTTCCTTTCCGCATTATTCAGACCAATGACCACTGAAAACACAATTTTCACATGACCAATGGGCAGTAAAAAGTGCCCTTTGCCCAAAACGGATTTATCCAATGCAATATCTCAGCCGTGTTTGTGGGTTTGTGAATATGCCTAAAATAACCTTGAGCTGCAAACAAATACATGATGATGATAGTTCGCATGTAGCACAAGGCTTGCTAAGAAGCAGCACAGCACTGTGCAGATGTAAAGCTTTAGAGTATATGGGGTACATGCGGTGTGGCAGCCCCACAGGCGGTCATAGGCACTCTGTGATTGGCCGGCCATATTGACAGAGGATGTGTTTGAACAGGCGTGATGTCAGTCCTTTTCTGTCTGAACAGTAGGAGATTTGACCCATATAGATGGCGATGGGATGTGCTTTCACATAGTAAAAGGAGAACACGTGATTCCTGCTTTTCTTTCCGGCATATGGTAGATTCCATTCTCATCATGTTTCAGCTTCTGGAATTATGCTGAGCTCTGGAGATTGCAAGCATTTCAGCTAGATAAGCTGTTACTTGGTTTGAAAGTAAATCACAGTGTTTTGAAGATGATCTGGTATGGTCTTACAGGCCAGATAACTCCATCAGCATGGGCGAGTTATGGGGGAATTTCCTGAGGCTGACAATGCGTGTAAGGAGAGCCATCCCACCCCAGTGACTGATAGCACTGGGAATTGAAGCGCAGACATCAATGGTTTGTAGGTGACAGGAAGTGTTTTTGTTGTGCCTAATCATAAGTAAATGTGGTCATTTTTGGTGATGTGATTTTTAAAGTAGAGGCTGCTGTTAATGCACAAATGTAAGGCTAGCTTCTCTGGTGGAGTCCAGGCTCACTCGACCCCTGGCTCCCTACGAGTGTCCATCTGAGCAATGTTTTCTGTCTTTGTCCTTAATTATCTGACGTTTCTGGTGTCTTGCGCATAAATCATTTTCACAAGTGACACCATTTCTGCACAATGTTCACTATTAAAAAGTGCTGGAGACATTTAGGTGGCAACAAATCAATGCAGGGAGTACTTTCCCTCCCCAATCAAAGGTGCCACACCTATATTCCTTTTATGTTCAATCTAGCACTGTCTGTGACTCATATCGAACCATGTAGTTCCATCGCCCCTGTGCCATAGATAAGCCACAAAACAGGCAAGTGTGTAGAAAGAATATATATTTTGATTAATGGTTAGTAAAATGTATATCTGTACAAATCACAAGACACGCCACTTTCTCTGTGGCACAAAACAAAGATTCAAAAGCAAGAACTCACTTTTTACGAACAAACATTAAGCAAATATCTGAAAATACACCACGTGTGCTTTTTCACTTTTGGGGTCGCACATAAATGAAATACAGGTCAAATAAACAGTTCAAACCTTCTATCACTCACACAAATCCCATAATGCCAACAATGATGCAACACCTTAGAACATTACAGGATCATAAGCTTGACACTCTACTTTACATGAAGTTTAATTGAAATAATATGCAACACTTTTCTATTTGCAAAAACAATTTCACACATGCAGCGCTCTGTATTTTGAATCTCCCTGCACACTAGGCAATGCCAGCACTGCTGGAGCACAACAGACTTTTAAAACAAAACACTTTAAGCCCGATTCATGGAATTATTTGGGTGAAAAATAGGGAACTTGTATGTCAAACTGCATGCGTACTCCCATGCGTCGATTCATGGATTCGAACGCGCAGGCCCGGCACGGCTCTGCGAGTGGACGAGTGCCTTGCGCAAGACACCACCCAGAGTGTGGGCGTTGCTTGCGCAGAGGGGGCGGGGAAGGGGGTGGAACACAGAAAATGGGGAAGAACATGCGAAAAAGTGGGCGTTACGAGGAACGTCCCTCAGGCAGTCTATCACATGCCCCCTATTGTGTGGAACAATATACATTCAGGGATCCAACCATTTAACCTACCAGCAGGGAAATGGCCACACAAAGCTCTCATACTATCCGCCACCCAAAAGCAGGGGTACAGACACTTGCACATAGGAATCACTGCACAGAGGTAAGGATGGGTGTCGGATTTTGGGGTGCGTGCATGCAGCCAGGGTTCTGATCTAACTTAGTAGTGCTTGTACGCAGTGTAGCGGGATGCAGGAATGGTTTACGGGTTGTTTTGCATTTGCTTGGCCATGTGGGGAGAGCCTTAGACTTACCTTTCCCCGCACCCTGGCAAAACAAGTTATTGCACTCAGACAGGCAAGAAATCACACAGACCATTAATTATGGTAAAAAATGTAAATGGCTCGTTATAGGCCCTTTATTCACACCTTATGTATGGACACATCAGACACAAAATAAACATATAGTCAGCTATACAGAAACATAGAAAAAGAGTTCATCACTATTATCAATGAAGCAGAAGACACCTTCATCTTGGCCAACACGACACGGATTAGTCCCAGAGCAGATAGTCAAAGAGGTCACTTGTAATTACGGGGTCTGTAGAGGAGCGTCCTCCCTCTCAGCGAGACTGCATCACCGGGGGGTCCAGATTCTTACTGCCTTTCACAGAGGAAAAACCGCTTCTCTTTATAGGGGTATGTGCCCGCCCTTCTCCATTATGACTGCCCTAGGCCGAAGAGCAGGTCACAAGTGGAAGGGGGCAAAGAATGGAAAAAAAACATCCGAAAGTGGAAAAACCCAGCTTCCCTCTCCTCGCATTCTCCCAGGACACCTTATCACTGCACCAGGAGAGCTCTCCGGCTCTCTCTCTGGCTCGTCCTTCAGCGGACAATACAATAACTATTCTCAACAGTAAATCCACTCAGCAACAATATTCATGTGACCTTGCTTTGCCTTCAATGCAGGGATGCGCGTTGACTCTGCTGAGCCCATGAAAAAGGTAGGCTTTCATTACGGTGATGGGAGATGAGTGCCCAAGATGGCTGCGCACCGGCGCCATGTTGTTTTAGCTTGCACTTTGCATAAGCATTACAAGGGGTTGTATGCAGATTTTCTGAGTTTTACCCGAGTTACGGTAAATTGTATGCATGTTGTCAGGGTGTCGCTAACAGTTATGGAAGACCCCCGCGCAGGGTCCCTAAGATGCAGCCCCGCTTGCGGGTGACTCTGTGAATTGTTTTGTGGGTGCATGTATTCGCGTCCAGGGAGCATGCAAAGATGCCTGTTTCTGGCTGTTTTTGATTTGCGTTGGGGGCGTGTCAGGAACCTGCCTGGCTCCACTTGCATATACAGTCACTTTGCACAAAGGATTCCATTAATATGAAGAGCGTGCAGAAAAACATCTGGACACAGGCTCGTGCAGGGACGTTCTCGGCGCACATGATTTACGTGATTTATGTGCATTTTCCCATGAATCGGGCCCTTCATATCCTTCTTCCTTCACCAAAATGCATTGAAGAATCTTACTTCTAACAGGATTCACCTTCTCACTCTCTGTAGAGAGTGTACTTTTCAAATCAGCGACTTCACTTTATTTAACTTGACAAGACACCTTTCTGCCCCAGCACAGAAACCCAGATATTCAGTTTATACTCAACACTCCTCTGCTTTACGGCAGGGTCTGAGGAATGGTGAACAGTTAGTAATTTCGTTTTGACAAGTACTTTAGGGAATTTTGGGGTTGGCAATGAGAAATAGGAGTTCCCAATTACATTAACATCCTATATCTTTATTCACACCGGAAGCAATATTGCTGATTTTGATTTGAAACACAACCACTCTGTGTTAGTTGGCTATAGGTGAGTTAATTAAACTATTATTTAGTAAAAATACGAAGGATCTACTTAGTGCACCCCTCCAATCGACAAGGGAAGATATAAATCAAACAGATCCCCACAATGCTTGGTTTGGTTGAACAGGTTACTTACATAAAATATTTCTCGGTTTCTCGCTCTGGGAGAAGACAGGTATCTGGTCAAATGGCCCTTCAGGTTCATTCATGGATACCTCCAGCCTCAATCTCCCTTTCATTTGATTCTCCTGGTTTGTGTCCCAGCTAGCTTTTAGTTTTTACCTGACTTCCTCTAGCAATTTGGTCAGCAGTTCCAACTAGGATGATATCAGACAGCTCTTTTTATTTCCCTTGTGCATCCTCTTATGAAGCCATTATCACACCCCAAATTATTAAAATTAGGTTGTGCCAGCTTATTTGCTCTTGTTTGGAATTGGACTTCTATTGTGACTCCCAATGCAATGATCTGTTCCGGAAGTTACAAGGCATCATCCCTGTGAATTTATGACTCCACGCAAACCGGGATTGCATTTTCACACATTGCAGTTTTGCACCTAAAAACTACAATGAGGCGAAATTCTCTAATTTCTAAATAAACCTAACAATATATGTATATTTGTGTTGGTCTTATGATGCCAGACTTCATTAAATGCATCTCATTTTGGCACGATGTTGCAGGTTCAAATGACAGATTTTAGTGATTTATTCAGAACCTATAAATGTCAGTGTCACAACATTTTACATACAGTTAAATAATCCAGTATGCTGCTATCTCCCACAATCTCAGCTTTGTGACATTTTTGGGGAAGTCATAATCACATTTTAGGTTGTACCCCTTGTTTCCAAGGTTTTTAGGAGAGTTGAATCAACAGATACGCCCTTTTTGGCTTACCGCACAAAAACCCAGACTCATTTAAAAGTGGAAAAGGTCGCTTTAATGTGACAGGCCAAAGCTTACAATTAACAGTTTACCTGGCTCCATGGCCTTACAGACTAAAGAAATATTTCAAACAACCAATTAAAAAATTAAACATTTTCATTTTCCCTCAACAATTAAATAATTAAATACAGCCACTTCCTCCCTAACTATCCCTTGGACCCTACCGTTTCCTTACCCCTTTTCCAGGCGTCCCGCTTTCTCCCCGGGGCCATGCCCCTCCAGGCTCAATACCTGTTCCCCTGAGGTGGCCCACTTGTGCAAACAGCACCAGCCCATCCTTTCCCGTGCCATTCCCCCATTCTGCTTCCCTCCCCCCACATCTAAAGTGGCCATGCCCCCGGAGCCCAGAACCACTTCAATACCCCTCAGGTTCCCCACTACACCAATCTCCCCCTTCCTATGACCTGCAGCCAGTCTGACCTGCCACATCAGCAACAGAAATTTTACATTACCACTTCACTAATGCCCTGACCTGTCACACAAAACTACCAGACAATAGCTCCTTAACAGACTCCAAAAAACCATGTAAGAACTTGACATGGGAAGTAACAAACACTGCAGAACCCAAGTACAATGATCCCCCCCCTTTTAATAAAACCAGATACCAGACCCAACCCAAAAGAAAGGGGTGGGAGGGGGGGTCAATCACCAAGTCCAACCGTCTTCTGCCTCCCGAACCTTCCCTGGACCCTTAAAAACCCTGAGTAGGCGCTCTGCTCCCCGCGGCCACTCGCTGGGCGTGTGCAGTGCCAAAAACATCCCCGGGGGGAAACGCTTCGCATTCCCCCCGGACCCCCCCCTTTTGGCTTACTGCACAAAAACCCAGACTCATTTAAAAGTGGAAAAGGTCGCTTTAATGTGACAGGCCAAAGCTTACAATTAACCGCTTACATGGCTCCATGGCCTTACAGACTAAAGAAATATTTTAAACAACCAATTAAATATTTAAACATTTTCATTTTCCCCCAACAATTAAATAATTAAATAAAGCCACTTCCTCCCTAACTATCCCTTGGGCCCTACCGTCTCCTTACCCCTTTTCCAGGCGTCCCGCTTTCTCCCCGGGGCCATGCCCCTCCAGGCTCAATACCTGTTCCCCCGGGGTGGCCCGCTTGTGCAAACAGCACCACTCCATCCTTTCCCGTGCCATTCCCCCATTGTGCTTCCCTCCCCCCACATCTAAAGGGGCCATGCCCCCGGCACCAGAAAAACCCACCACTGAGGTGTTCTTTCTGCCCCCCCACCAGTTTTCTTTACCTTCAACTCCTTAACCAATCTCCCAGCCAAGAGCCCAAGTCCGCCAGATAATGATTATTCCCATAAAGTGACAAGTGTACAACATCCTCTCTAAATATCATGAATCCTTCATACACTATTTCCTTATGGTCCATAACCTGTACCGCCCGAGGCACAAAACTTAACCATCTCTCTGTTTATCCCCTTCCTAGCCCGCTCTATCGCTCCCTCACTTCTCGCTCCCCTCTTAACTCTCCGCGGCAACAACTTAGTCCACACTGCAGCTGCTTGAGGCCACATTTCACAAACCCAGACTAAATCCCTTTTCCTTTTCCTCAGAAGAGCCATCCCCGTATCTCTTACCAGGTCATTCTCCCCAGCATGAATAATCGATGCCTCTGGGGCCCCATAGCGTTCCCCCAACCCAGCCAAAATATGAAGCAACTGATCCCAGCGCAGACCCCTAACCCGTGCCATCTTACCACAACATCTTTATAGTTGCAACCCAGTTGCCTGCCAACAACCCTTTTCTCAGCTTCTTTCCCCACCCACTTAATCCTAGAATGTCCCACAAACCAGATTTTTGACATCTGACCCGACCTCCTAGCCGCATCTGAAAAAGAAATTACAAAATCACTTACAAATCAACAACATCCTAATAAATGCAACACTCTGCTACCTACTGAAAAATTCTATAAAGACATCCCGTTTGCCCCGGTCCCTGACATACCCTTTGTATCTCCCTTACTTCCAGCATCCCAACCTTTTCACCTACTCCTCTGAATAGCTCCGCCTGCTACCTTCAGATGCTAAATGAATAAGTTCCAACCTCCTAACCTTTCCCACACCCCTAGTAACACCTTCCTCAGTACCCTATCCTTCCTGGCCATCTCCTTCTCCCTCTCCGAAAACCCCCCGGTCCTCTCCTGCCTGTCCCCCTATATTTCGCACCTTTCACCTAACCTTTAACCAATACACCTAAACCCACTTAGCCCCCCCTTTTTCCTCTAAACTATTACCCTCCTGCTCACCCTTGCCCCCCACCTTCCATCACCTTATTAATATGGCCCTGCGTTGCCCTCCCTGCACCGGGGGCCCAGGTGCACCCCCGTCCATGCAGGCCCTTTACTTTATTACTCCTCCTCGCCACTGCACCAGGGGCCAAACCTGCACCCCGTCCATGCAGTCCATTCCATATGACTAATCTTCAAGCTCCTTGCGTCCCTTACCACCTGTTTCCCACCTGCACCAGGGGCCCTAGTGCACCCCTGTCCATGCAGGCCCCTTTTCTGCCTTACTCCTCTCCACCGCTGCACCAGGGGCCAAACCTGCGCCCCCGTCCATGCAGTTCATTCCATATAAATTCATCTTCCAGCACCTTGCTTCGTTGCTCCACTTTTTTTTTTTTTTTTTTTTTTTAGCTGCACCAGGGGCCCTAGTGCCCCCCCTCCATGCAGACCCATCTCATCACTTCCCCCTGCTGCACCAGAGGCGCTCCCGCACCTCCGTCCATGCAGCCTGAAGCTTACTCACCTTGTCGTGCGGCAAGCGTGAGGGCTTCGCCACCATCGTCCATGCCCTCCAAACGACGGCCACCACCCCTTAACAATTTCCAGTTACATCCCCCTTGCGGCCCTCCCCTGCCCTACCTACACGTCTTCCTCCTCACCCGTCTCCTACCCCCTTTGGATCGCCCCCAAAACCTCTCATCAAACCTTGTGCCCCCCCTCCTTTTACGATAAACTGAGCCCGACCTACCAGCACACCCCAATTTACCTGGCATGTGGTACTTCCCCCCACCTCCTTGCCCCGCTCCTCGCCCTGACCCACTGTCCCCTGCCTGAAAACAATCTGTAACCGGATGCCGACCCGCACACCTGCTGCACTCGTGTTTAAATTTGCACAACCACCTCGTGCAGCCTTCTTTATTGAACGCCCAACATGCTGTTGAGGGCTGTCCTCTGCCTCCTCCACCCACCCCCTCATGGGCGGGGCGACCAAGAAAGGGCCGGTAAGGCACAGGCAGCCCACTTGCTGTGTGCAATGTCGGGGCAGGCCTCGTCGGAGCCATCCATTGCAGCCAAAGATCCATGTCTATCTCCCCCCAGACCGCCTGACTGTCCTCCGCCATTCTTGCTCTGAATTCCTCATCATAGCGTACCCAGGCAAAACCCCAAAACTCGTGAAAGCCTTCCTAATTACGTCCATATATTTAAGCAGGGCCACGCATCGCTCCGGGAATTTTTCACAATATACACTGGCATAAGTGATAAATGCCGACGTCCAATTCTCAATAGTCACCGGGACCCTTGGGCGCGAAGCCAGTTCCCTCTCTTCTTTAGACCCCTCCTTTGCTCTCACTTCCCTATGGAGCAACTTAAAAACATCTACAAATTCCCCCGCCTGAATCTTCTCCCTGGTCGCTGCCATCAAGTGCGCTCCCAACGGTTTTGTTATACCCATGTATGTTAGTTTTTTCTCCTTGCCTTTCACTTCAACCTCCTTTTCTTTTTCAACTTGCACCTCGAGCACCAATGGCTCCACCACCTTGTCCGTTTGGACCTCCACTGAGCAAATGCTCTTCTCATCCCCCAAGGCTCCAATGGCTTGTACACCAACTTCTTTCCTTACCCCTTGCAGTCCAGACCCTTCATTTCCCTTTCCCTTTTCTCGTGTCCCCTCTCTGCCATGCAGGTGACCATTCCCTTTCCCGCTCACCTCTTTCCACGCAGGCCGTCTGCGGTCTGGCGTCCACACCGCTGCTCCTCATCTCTTTCCTTAGAGGGCTCCTACTGCGGGGACAAAACATGTCAGCAGACTCACCCAGCCAATAGTTCCCCTGACCTCCTGCCCTCCGACCACCCCGCACCTGCCTTTCCTGATCCCACCTCAAACTTCTACTCTCCTCCCCACTTTCCCTTACAGCCCTATAACCTTCTACCTCCCACTGCCCCACATAATCCTCCAATCCAACTTCAGCACCCCTTAAATACCACTGTGAATGCGAGCTCATGCCCGAGTTGAGTTGATCTTCTTCGTGCGAGCCCGGGGCGTCCGCCCCGCCACTCCTTTGACGTCTTCTCGGCGGGGCCGCAGAAACCCCTGCCTGGTCCTCTTCTCTCGGGCGAGGCGTGCCGTCCTCCACCCTGGAATCCTCATCGCTAGGGGCCGTGCTGCACCCTCTAGGCTCTCCTTGCGCTGACCAAGGAGGGGCCGTTCTAAAACCCTCTACCACCACCTGAACAGCAGGGGCTGTGCAGCGCCCTCCGCCCTCACTCCTCCTACCCGGGGGGCCGTTCCGCGCCCCACTCTAACCTCCTCAATTGATGGGGACCTCTCCCTCCTTCTCCCACCTGCACTCTTCTGCAGGTATTTACCCCCTCTTCCCCTCTGCCCTATCACCCCTTTCTGCGCCCCATCACCGCCCCCACCGTGGTTCCCTTGACCCACCTCTTCTTGAGCACTCCTAGCTTCCCTAGGGCTAACATTCACTCCCTCCCTCACTGGCTCCCCACCCAAAATCATTTCTCCCCCGTACGCCCTCCTGTCTATCTCTCTCCTCGTCTTTCTGTGCCTGGATTCCCAAACCTCCCCTCTCCCCGCCGCAGGGGTGCAAGCCACCACTGCCGCGAGAGCCCCATCAGCCGCAGTTCTACGCTGCGGCCTGCCCCCACCTACCTCCCCTTCTCCTGTTACTTCCCTTACCGCCCCTTACAATTGGGCCTTAGATGCCCTGCTAATGATTTCCAGGGCCTCCCACAGCGCCCTAGCATCCACTAAACCCTTCGTACTAGCTCCCTGACCCACCATCGAGTCACAAGTAACCTACTGTGCACTGAAATATGCCCTTCTACTGTACCACTAGCTAGCCTAAGCTCCCGAGCCAAAAACTACCTGTGGACCTCTACCCAAATAGACAAACTAATCCCTTCCAAAATGTTACTCCTAATACTCCCCGCTGGTAATATGCGTTACCAAAATAAATTCTCAAAATGTTCTCTTTTTTTTTTTTACTTTCCTATTTTTTGCCCCCCTGAATACTGCCCTAGCCCTTTACAGACCCTGCCCTGGCTCCTAAATTGCCACCAGCCAAGGAAACACCAAAAACCAGCAGCCCAACTAATAATGGGGCCTATAAAACATCTGTAACACACTGCGCCCTAGCGGCGTGTAAGCCACACCGCACTGGAAGCTCACAAATGTGTCACGGCCCCACCCCCCTCCCTACTCCCTTGATAAGTTCCCAAGAGCAAAGAGCCCCAAACCACAAGCACAAAATAGTGCTACATAAACTGCCGTGCACACTGCCACACCTAACGGGAAAGCACACAATACTTATTATTTATTTATTTATTTACTTATTTATTTATTTATCTATTTATTTATTTATTATTACCCCCCTAAATACTACCCTTGCCCTTTGAACTAATGCCCAGGCCCTTAAATTCGCCAAAGGCAGAGAAACACACCAAAACCAGCAGCCCAATCACATAGGGGCCGAGAAAAATGTCCGTAGCACACTGCCCCCTGTGAGCGTGTGGGCCGCACCGCACTGGAAGGCACAAGACAAATGTAAACGGCCCCTTTAAGCCGGCCGCACTGCCCCCTCTGTCCTGATGCTTCTCTCACGCGTATGCGAAAAGCAGGACAGCCTCGCAAAAAAAAACCCGGGCCCCAGACAAGGATCAAATACGTGCTGACAAAGGAACCAGATGCAGCTGAAGCGTAACGCTTCTCAATAGATAACGCTTGGCACCTTTTATCCCTCCCCCAAAACAGAAAGTACAAAGCCTAGCTCCTTTGTGCACCACTCGAGCCCACCTCCTCCCCCTGGCCACGGACAGAAACGTACACACTTGTGATAAAATAACCCACTGAGCCACCTGAAAGCAGACCGCCCACGCCGCCTGTCTGTTCAGCAGGTAAGAAATGGAGGTACCTTATTTACGGTACCTCAGCTAAACTTCGCAAGATTTAAATGATTATTATTATTTTTTTTAAACTAACTGCCTCCCCCAACCACCCACTACCGCTACTCTGCCCTACTCCTCACCTCAAACTACCAAACCCCCCTCGCAGGCCCC
This sequence comes from Ambystoma mexicanum, assembly GCF_040938575.1. Taxonomy (NCBI): domain Eukaryota; kingdom Metazoa; phylum Chordata; class Amphibia; order Caudata; family Ambystomatidae; genus Ambystoma; species Ambystoma mexicanum. Next base: position 416,547,251 of record NC_090941.1, on the reverse strand, counting down.
AAACAGGGAAGGCTCGGGAGCAGGCGACAGGACTTCTCAATCACCAAGTCCAACCGTCGCCTGCCTTCGGAACCTTCCCTGGACCCCTAAATACCCTGAGGAGGCGCTCTGCCCCCCGCGGCCACTAGCTGGCCATGTGCAGCGTCAAAAACATCCCTGGGGGAAACGCTTTGCATTCCCCCCGGGGCCCCCCTTCCTAAGCTTTGCAATGGTATTTGTCCCATTTCTGTATGATGTATAGTTCCAAGGAAAATCAACATAGTATAATCCTTCATACACTCTAATGGCAATCTATGTATACATATTATGAGTTCCATAAACAGTACATTTTGTTTCTTCACTTAAATGTAGGTCCAGCCATCTGTTAACCCAAACCTACCATAAAGTAATTTACATTCTTTCTCCCACAGCTAATGGATCATGTGTTGCTTATCTTTATGCTCATGGGAAATCCTTCAGAGACAAGTATGCTATCATATCTGAGCAGAGACCACCAAATTGCATTGTATTTTCAAGGAATATTCAGAGTTCAACTGTGTAAAGGCTGCCTTTCTTTAACCAGTTCTTTACCACCTCAACACCATAAATTCCTTCCTGGCCACTGCTGTAGCACCAAAGAGATTGAATATAAGATAACTGATAGAGAGCTGACCAGAGCTTCACCCTGGCATCTGATTGGGATTGGTAAGCAATGCCTGGCTGGACTTTGAATCTCCTGATGAAATGTATTTTTGGGCTGAACACAGCGTTTATTCATGCACAGAAAATGGGTGTTTTTAATGTTACAATTTCGTCAAACATGAGGCCTTCTATATAATGTAATTGCCACTTGCCACGGTGTCCAGTCAACTCGTCGAAAAAAAACTGGTCGACTGCAATTTGGTCGACGCAATTTGGTCGAAAACCATTTCGTCGAATTTTTTTTTTATTTATATATTTTTTTTTTTGGGTTTTCGTTTAGTTAAAAAAGGGGTTTTTAGAGAAAAAAAGGGGGTTGGGGGGGGACCCCCCAAAAAAAAAAAAAAAAAAAGGGTTAAAATAGAAAAAAAAATATTTCGACGAAATGATTTTCGACCAATTTGCTTCGACCATTTGTCTGGTCGACCAATTTTTTTCGACGAATTGACTGGCAACCACTTGCCACCAGTGTTCATCTTTAGATCCAGAAATCTATTTATATTTCTCTGGCAATGGAGATTCGTTTTCCATGTGTTCATTGTTCTAAGCTGCAAAATGCACACACTTCCGAAAACAAGTAACTGTTTCTGTTTTTGCTAAGTAACACTTTAAGGCCTCAGTCATGTGCAATGGAAAGAAGCTTCAGGGCTTTTACCTAGCCACACGAATATTGGGCCAGTTTATTTTATTTTTTTCCAGACACAGCATTTTGATGTTGCAGGGAATTAAATGCTGCCTTTGAATTTCTTTCTGCAGTTTATTTTCATATTTAAACTGTTCCTTCTTCCAGGCTGCAGAATACACACATTTTCATGGTCTTTCTACTTTAACAAATTAACCAGCATGTTCATGGTTTCGCAGTTGAAATGAACTGCTCGCCTTTTCTCTACCAGTCCACTATGTACTTTCAAATGACAAGAAGGTATTTCTGCATTTTAGGCCCCAGGCAGCCAAATTCAATTTCCTTTTGTTTTGAGGCTGCATTTGAAACACACAGATGGAAGGGGCCATTCTCCTTTCAGTGGTTATCTTGAGTCCTGGACCATGTTTGGAGACTCACCAAAAGATGGACTTTCAATGGATGCTTCCGCTGTGGCTAACTAGACAGGTACCATCACTACTGGAGTTGCATTCTGATGAAATGTTCAAATGCAATGGAAGTTTTATCCGTGAACAGCATGTCTTCTAAACTTTTGCCTGTCTCAATTCAGTATTTTGCATTCAACACTTGCTTCCCTTTGATCACGTCATGTATCAAAAGTGATAGACAGGAGGGGGACTTTCTTCGGCACAAGTTGACTGAATGCACATATATTTGGTACTCCAATTCATCTGCCTGTCAAACTACTCACACTGCCAAAAGGAAGCCATGGACGGCAATATTCGCTGCATGAAACAGTAGAGTGGCCAGTTATATGAACAATGGCATGTGAGATATCCAGTGGATCATGCTACAAGTGACCCTGCATCCCCATCCCCCTGCCATAACGGACAAGGGAGCGGCCACACCATGAAGGTACAGAGGAAGTAGGGCAACTGGACCCCTCTGTACCAAATGAGTGCTGTTTGGAATGCTAGGTTGTGGGTTGGGTGGTCATGCCGTATGAGAACCAGTCTACATCTTGTCAGACAGTTTGATATCTAGTCCTCTGTGCACTGAAGGAGCGGGATCACATCGGGACGCAGCAGAGTGCAAAGACATTATGTCTTCTAATGCCCTGCCACTCGCAACGCACGTTCACTAATGCAGGTATAGCTGTGCTACAGATGGAAAACAAACCAAAGCATGCCTAAATGAAAGCATCTCCAGCACAGACAGCAGCTTCACATTAATACTAATCTCATCAATTCCAGGGACAGTAGGAAAAGAGGATGCAGTGAAGGGTGATTCATGTTAGATGAAAGATGCACAAAGAACTGTAGGCCTAGAAGGAGGAGCACAGGGAGAAAGACTTCTGGGAGACGTAGTTTTATTATTGTTAATGCTTTTTTTTTAAAATGTGTATATTACTTTTCTTGTTGCTGCTGCAAGGCTTGAAGTGTAAAAAAAACAATAAACGAGTGGCAGTATGTTCCACCTGTCTCTCCCCTTCTACTCCCCTCCTCCCCCTCCTTCCTACCGACACCATATTCAATCCCCTCAAGTCAAACCCTGTACCTGGGTCCTTTCTTTCCTCCACTCCAGCCCCCACCCACTCTGTGTGTTACAACAGTACTATCAAGACTGACAAAAACACAATGAAAGAAAATGCATTTAAATGACAATTAGTTTGTCATTCTCTCCACCACATGCAGCTTTAAGAAGCCATCCCCTTCCAATCACCCACCATTTGCATCTCTTATGGGACATGTTCAGAAGTATAGGCACACACGCCCACCCATTACCTGCACAGAAACCCTGTCTGCAGCAATCCATGCCTAAATTGCTGACAAACACAGATAGCGGCTGTGCAAAGTACTGTGGCTGCTGGGCAATAGGTGTAATGCCTCGAGCTGCCTATGCAAATAAGCAAAAGAAGCCTAGCACCTGAGAGATAGTTCAGTATGATGAGAGACTGGAGTGTTACCATCAGGGCCCAGGTTTGAATCCCCAATAGGGGAAAAGTAAAAAAAAAAAATGTGGCCTTACAGGAATGGTGACAAGAAAATGAAGGCACATTTCCTTGAAAGTAGGGGAACATCGTACCCTCTAGTAACTGCCCATTTTGACCTCTATGCTGGTGAATATTAATGAAGAGTAAATGCATAATACTCGTTTCTGTACAATGAATTGAATAATGACTTTCTGTGATAATTTCGCTGGGGCAAATGACATTATGATGCGGCTGGTGAGGGTTGAAACTCCTGGAACGTGGCTCGTTTCCATTTGTTAAAATTAGGCAACATCTATAGGAACTGCTTGCAATGCCAGCCACCTGCACGTATACAGTCAGGGACTGATTTACAAAAGCATTTTACAATGGTGCAAACCCATTGAAAAAAAACGTTGTAAATCAGGCCCTGCCTATCATTACTGCTAGTTTACTGCTCAGGGTGGAAAGAAAGTCATTTTGAACCCAGGGGCGCCTAGATTGCCATGCGGTGCGTCCGCCTCGTCAGCTAAACCATTACAATCGCATGTCAAGGCAGCTGTCAACGTAAAAAATCCATGTCCATTTTTCTAGCCGAAGCTGTCCAAGCGAGTTCACACCATTAACAACAATGGAACAGAACACACGTCACTCACGTGTGTTTCTCTTTCGTCCAGGAGTGGTAGAGTGGAGCTATTAGCACACCTCATTTCACCAGAGATACCAAATGTTGAAGTAGTAGCACACGGCGTGTGAACAAAAGAAGTCATTAAGCCGAGCCTTGCCCGCGCGCGAGCAGTCATGGGCTGACAGCAAAGCCGGTTCCATTTTGTGTCAAAGCTGTTAGAGCATGAGCGCGGCGCGCACGCGCGCTGCTGGCTACGTCGTGCCGGTTTTATTTTTCTGCGTGTTTCGGGTTGTATTTAATATCCTGCATCCAAGCAGCAAAATCTAATTCACTAAAACAATTACCTTGATTTTCAATCATGTAAATTCTCTGTGATCGGCGCCCATTAAAATTGTGTGTGTGAGAGAGAATTAGCACATTCTTTTCAATTTAGAACTTTCTCTGGGAGCCTGGCATGGAAATTAAGGCCTGGGAGCCGGTGTAATTTATAGAGCACGTAAAATAAAAATAAAACTCTGAGCTTCTTTCATTATTGTTTATTGAAATTCAGAGAAGGGAATACTGTCTGGCATAGCTGTCGCATGCTCCTATGAATAATAGCCACATTTCCTGCCTTTTTTTATTCCAATACCATTTTTAATTTGCCTAGCTGGCCCCCTGTAGCATTCCACCCTTTGCTAATCATGCATAAACGTGGTCTCCTGCAGAGTAGGCATGCTGGCGCAGCTGCCGGCAGCCTCGTCACAGCAAAAGACCGCCGCGCTCAGAACAACAGAAGAAGCGACGTCTTTGGTTTAGGGAGTTTGGTGCTGTGGTCACAGCTAGTCACATTTCGGGCGACGAGACATGTCGCATTTCCCTCCACAGTGCATGAAATACATGTTTCTAGCGCGGTACACCCAGGCCCGGCCCCTAGCCAGCAAATATATTGAGTTCCTCTCCTACCTCCTCGCCCTTTTCTTGACACCGGCATGGAAACTACCGTTTTTTTAAATCCGTTTCTCAGTCATCTATATATATATATATATATATATATATATATATATATATATATATATATATATATATATATATATATATATATATATATATATATATATATATATATATATATATATATATATATATATATATATATATATATATATATATATATATATATATATATATATATATATATAAGGCCGTTTTATGTTAAACAATAATGGCACTCTGAGATGTTTTCTGTGTGTCGCACCAATGCACACCTCAGTGGCCCGCTCTACAACCCATGTTATTCCAATGCTCTCGTTTTTCAGGAGACTGACTCCATGTTTCTGCTTTTTTTTCCTCACTTGTCGGTTCATGTGTGTTTTTCACCGAGCTCATAATATGTTTGCGTGTTACAATTGTCCTCTGTGTACACAAGTGTGTAATAAATAGGCGCCATTAGGAGGAACACAAACATTCGGTTTCGCTGGAGCAAAAAATAAATCCACCATTCTTTGTAAACAAACAGAAGCATAATTGGAAAATTCATTTTTATTTTCTGTTGTATTAGATGGGGCTACTGAGTGAAACGTTCACCGATAAATTACTGATATAATCCGCGCGGCACAAAACAGCTACGGGCAAATTAAAGACTTTTGAAAACGAGCCACGGGAAGTAAATGGCTAAAAATGAAAACGGACACACATTCGAGGAGCGCTGTGCAGAGCGTCGCTCTCTCAACACCTTCCTCATTTCACTGGTTAATGCATTACCATAGAAACCGAATTTATGGAAGCATTCCTCTTGTTCCTTCCTCCTGACCCAGTGGGTAGGCTCACTGAGCTTGTGAAAGGAAAGCTGCGTTGAAGTAATACTTACAGATGACATGCTGCACTTTCCGAGTCGCTAGAGTTTGAATGGCGCCTTTGTGCCTTCTGAAGAGGTACTGTACTCTCGAAGGACCTACTTAAAATGTTTGCTGCACGAGGCTAGTCCCGTTCACCAGAGACAGAGCATGTCGGGATTTCTCCTTCATTCCCACATTCTTCCCATTTTTTGAGTCTTTGGGCCTTATTTACAAAATCTTTTTGCAATGGGGGCTTTCTTTTTTAATGACCCCCGTGCTTTGCACCATATTTAATTGACGGTTGGAAGGTTTTAGATTTATCAAATTGTTCTCAGCCACCTCACATGCCATTATAGCTAGTAATGTGGGCAGTTTGGGCATCCTGTGGCGGTATTATCATATACTGCTGCATTACTGCATCGCCAAACTATGACTTTGGCGGATCCACCTCCAGCTATGAGCTGGAGGTAAATCCTTGGACTTTCCGACATATTTTAGTGGAACTACCACTGGCAGAATTACCACTGTGGTAATTTGTTACACTTCGGACTTCCCTGCGGGCCTCCTTGCAGAATACGACCTCTTTACAAGCTCCTCTGTGGACCAGATACAGGTTGCCATGGCGCCTGTACAAACTACGACAGACTCTGGGTCAGCTGACACGTCCTGTATGTGGAAGATGTACGGCAAGACACACCCCCATACGGCTATAAAACTACCGTCTTTCAAGGGGCTCGTTGCTACTAATTAGCGTTACAAGCTACAAGCGGTTACGTCCGTTACTCCTTTGTGTCTTCTCCACACGATTCCTCATCCGATTCCTCATCTGATTTCCTGGTTATGATCCTTGCCTGACTACTGGATTGACTTGCCTCCCCCTTTATTCCTGTCGTGCCCGTCTGGTTTTTGACTCGGAATGTTATTGGATCCGGCTCCCTGCTGTCTCTTGCGGTACTTCATTCCAGGTTGCCGCTTCTGGACACAGAACCAAAGCCTTCCTCGCAGAGGACTTGCTGTCAACCCTCCAGAGCTTTTCTACACCTACTCTGGATGCATGTGTGCTCAGGTACATACTTATAATTGGCAAATCCCGTCTCTGCTACTATTTTCTCTCCACGACTTTGTTTGGATATTTGTCTTCTGTTGGATTCTGGGACATTGAGTGACTATCTTGTGAACTTGTCTTCAAGTGCATATAAACGCTCTGCTGAAACTTCACCAACCCGGCACTAGTGCGACCCTCGTGCCGTTCGGGGCTTCTTCCCTATACTAACATTCCTGTTTGTTATTTTCTCCTTTCGTTGTCTTCTGTTTCCTGGATTCCTTTCCTCAAAATATCCTTATTCAGGTTAGTTGTTACCAGTTCGATATATTAGTTGGGATTGATACTTTAAAAGGCTCTTTAGAATATTCCCACTCATTGTGTTATATTTTTTGTAGATCCACCCCGGGGAAGCTCCATTCCAATACTTACCTAGGTAGTTTCCCATTAAATTAAACTGTTCTGATTACTTGCTTTAACTTCAACACTGTCTAATATCTTTGTATTCCTTTGCAGCATTGGTATTGGCGGTGTGTGTTCTCCCCGCTCTTTTATTCAATTGACACCTCTGTCTGTCCCAACTGAAACAGCAGAGAGGTACATTGTAGAAAAGAGCCCCTCTTTGAGGAAGCCTGAGTCTTGTACTCAGGGGATCTGGGATGGAAGGCTGAATATCGATTCTTGTACCACCATCATCTCCAAGGTCACTCCTCTACATCTTCGGCCTATTTCGGAGTGGTGAGTAACATAATTCCGCTGAAATGCCCCATTGAGTCTTGTGGACTCCAAATAAATGTGGTCTAACACTGCCACCGCCACTTGTAATCCGGTGATATTACCGCTGGACCAAGTAGCGCTAATGCTTGCAGATTTACCGGCCAGATACCACCAAACCTTTAACAAGGCCCTTTGCCCCTAGTGCTCGACCACAAATCTTGGCTAGGGTTGCTTGTGGACCCATTCATAGGAGACTGTTGGCGGCAGCACTATGACTGATTTGCATATGGCTGGTCATCTTCTATAATGCAACAGATGGGCTAATACATTATGATATTGAAGTTTGCAGAGATGCATGATAGTGGTTATGATTACTTCAACAACTTGATTCCTTCACTTTTTCATGTATTTTCTCTTTCCCCTCCAGAATTAAATTTCCTTCCCATGAACCAACCCATTGTTTCACCTATCCTTAAGTAGACAAACCTATACAGTAGATCATTTAAATATAATGTGTAAGGTAACTCAGTTGGTTGATGCCCGTGCTGGAGAGATCTGTGCACAAGCTGCAGGTCACAAGTTATATCCTGAATGAGTCAGCACATTTTAACTTCCCTCCGAGGCTGATAACATGAGTAAGCTTGAGTTGGCTTATGCCATCATGTATGGGGAGAAGGTGGATGCAGAGAAGAGTGGCAAACAGAGCAACTAGCCCATATGTGAGCTTTCATTGCTCCACCTGAATACACCAGGAGGAGCAGCAGGTAACCCCCACACGTCCTGGAGAGTGGGGGACAGGGGGAGACAAACTAAATAAATGTGTGGCAGGTGACAAGAATGCCCCATGCCAAGAGCAATGTGCTTCCATCACCATATTCACAAACAGTGGAAAAGGTTGAGACCCCATGACCATAGCTCCTACACGGAAAGAGGGGGGAGGGAGGTAAAATAAAATGTGCTTGTGGACTCATTACACAAACAAGTCTATGGCACCTGAAAAAACCCCTTTCCCACCACACATTGCAGCACATTGTTTATTTCACTTTTCTGTCAGCAGTCACTCATGGCTCACAAGCGACACGCCATGAGGAAGCTAGGCGCCAATTCCACTTGTGGTGTGTATAATGCAATGTGTTACTATCAATTATTGTTATTGCTGTTATTATTGTTATTATTGCGATACATGGAGCAAAGGTTTACATTATTATTATTATTATTATTATTATTATTATTATTATTATTATACATGTAGCAAACGTTTATTAAACCAAGCATAGTCATTTCTAGTTTATTTATTTATTTATGTATTTATAGTGCATTTGTAAGGTGCTTATACATCAAGTACATTGTGTTTCAAAGCACCCACAGGGCAACAGGGAGGCAACATGGGAGAGAAAGGCAAACATAACAATGAAAGAGAGAGCTGGTCCTACTGGGCCTTGTGAGCATTCAGAGCGTGCAAGTGCATACAGAGAGAGGGATGAGGGCTGCAAGGAGTGACAAGGAGAGAAGTGCTAGGGAGTACATTGCAAATTGATAAGCTACTGGCAGAGACCACTTGGTAAGAGTCGTCAGCTGCCAATAAATAAGTGCAGGCCTGCGAAAGCACAAGCCAGTGGGCGCATAAGGCAAGTGTTGGGCATGGGTGGAGGCTGAAGGCGATTGGGGTGGGAAGCCACTACCTGGGTGGGCACATAAGGGCCCTGGTCACCAATGTGAGCAACTGTGGGGTTTAGCAAAGGAGGTGAAAAGGAAAGTCTTGAGGAGCTTCTGGAATATGAGGAAATCTGGCTCAAGATGTAGGGGAAGGGAGAGGCTGTTTCAAAGAGGGATCTAGCCAATGAAATTTTTATTATTATTATTATTATTATTATTATTATTATTATTATTATTATTATTATTTGGTTTTTTTAGCAAATTGCTTTATATGCAGAGAGCTGATGCTGGAGGAACGTAAAGATCTGGGGGAGTGTATTTAGTGAGAGCCAGTTGTAGATAGCGTTGTCCCCGGCCCCAGACAGACTTGTGGATGATGCAGAGGGATTTGGATTTGATCCTTGCTGCAACCGGGAGCCAGAGTACAGTTCTTAGGGCTGGAGAGATGCGGTCCCTGGACTTTAGGTCAAGGATAAGTCTTGCAGCCCTATTCTGGATTAGCTGGAGGTGGCGTAGAGAGGAAGAGGGTAGATTAAGGAAGAGGCTATTGCAGTAGTGAAGCCTAGAGAGTACCAGAGCACTGGAGGTATTGAGCTTCTGGGGCAAAGTGAGAAAGGAAGGATTCCTTTGAGGAGGTAGAGTTGAAAGTGTGCCTTCTTGGCAAGGACCTGGATGTGAGGGAGGAAGGAGAGAGAGGAGTCGAAGATGACTCCAAGTTTTTTGGCTTCAGATGAAGGAGCAGGGGGACAACCCATAGAGGGTGGCCAGAGTGAGGAGAAGAAAGAAGGAACAGGAGTCCCAATGTGAAGGATGTCAGACCTGCTGGCACTAAGGCAGATATCATTGGATGTACACCAAGACTGTATGGCAGATAGGCAGTTAGGAATGATGGAGGGGTAAGGAGAGGATCAGCGGGACATTTGAAGAAGAGTTGTGTGTCATCTGAATAACACTGGAAGTACAGGGATTAGATGGAAATTAGGTGTGCAAGCGGGCAGGATAGATGTTAAAGAGCCAGGAAGAAAGGTTGGAGCCCTGGGGGATGCCACAGGTGGAGATAGTGGTGGGAGAGGAGAAAGAGCCCAGGATAACCTGGGAAGGATGGTCATTGTGGAAAGAGAACAGCCAATCCAGTGCCTGCTCCGAGATACCTGAGGTATTGCAGAGTGGCTTTATGAGGATGGAATGGTTGACTGTGTCAAATGCAGAGGAGAGATCAAGTAGAATGATAAAAGCAGGAGGGCAAGTGTCAAGTGGTGCAAGCAGTACTTCACGGGTGTGCATAAGAGTAGTTTCCGTGCATCTGGATGCTCGGAAACCAGATGGATGGTCATGAAGGCAATCAACAAGCTCAGTATGCTGGTCCAGTTGGGGGAAGACCAGCTTCTCCAGGAGTTTCCCAAGGAAGACAGTGATAGAGATGAGGTGGTAGGTAGCAGGACGCTTGGCTCTGCAGCAGGTTTTTACAGGAGGGGGCGCACAAGAGAGTGCTTGAGAGGAGAGGGGAAAGACCTAGTAGCAAAAGAGTGATTGCAGAAATCAGCAAGTGCAGGGGCAAGAGAGCCAACATTGTCCTAAATAGTTCTGGAAGAACAGGGGGAGACCTGTTTGGAGGAGATCTTCATGGGGTGGACGACTCTAGTGACCTCATCAGATGTGATAGGAGAGAAGGAAGAGACGAAGGTAGAGGGGGATGGGATGCTATGGGTGGAAGGAGGTTGGGGAAAGGGGGGGGGGGGGAAGAGAAGCTCACATTTGATCACAAAATAAAATAACACCCATGTAAGTAGAGTGATTTTTTCAGGATCACAAATTGGTCAAGTGAGGAGGCTGGGATGTGAGCACAGTTTTCAAATGTGTAAGTTTCATAGTGCTCTCAGCACAGGACTAAAGGTACTACAATGCAATGTGATAGGGGCCCAAAAGCCAGCTTGGCTATCTCACACCATCAGCTAATTTGATATGTCTATAATGTCTCTCCTTGTTTATAAATGTGTAGTAAAATTACCTTCTAGTCAATTGCTGTCAGGCCTAACATCATATCTGTATGCACGATGCGAACACAGGTTGCATTCCCAAAAAAAGAAACATACACTACATTTGCTGGTGGTTTTTTGTTTAAGAAAATGCTTTACTACCTAATTCTATTTTGGAATAACATTTTAGCAAGAAGAACACACGTGCTTGCCGTGATGATCACTTTTCGACATGTGTAAGCATCCAGTTGATATGATATGGCATTTATAACGTGCCTATACACAAGTGTTATAAGATGCAACAAGGCTAGAGAGGGGGAACAGAGGGAAGACAGACAACGATCATGCTAGGACAGGTGTCTTTCAGATCGCGCAAGTGCATGGGAAGGGGGAGGGAGGAAAGTGCAGTACAACGGCTAACGATTAATAAACAATAAGTAAAGTACGGCCAGCTGGTGGCAAGTGCAAGGGTAAGTGCAGACATCAGATGTCAAGTGCTGGTAGTGGAACTGTAGAGATACAGAAAACAGTCCTTAAGTGTGGGGGTTGACAGGAAGGCAGTGCAGGTGTGCGACTGGCCGGGAATGGGACCTGGGCCCGAGATCAGAGGGTGGCCAGGTAACCAGTGCAGTTTCAGTTTTAGCCAGGAAGTCAGCAGGGGAGAGGAGGAGAAAAAGCAGAAGCAAAGAGAAAGGTTTTGAGGTGCTTCCGGAACCAGAGATGATTCTCCTCAAGTTTCAGGGAGGCAGGGAGGCTGTTCCAGAGAGAGGCCCCAGCCAAGGAAAGAGATCTACCACCAACTCATTGCTTGGAGAAGCGACTGACCCTGAGGGAGTTGAAGGAGGATGAGCGAAGAGATCGAGAAGGAATATATTTAGGAAGAGAGAGCTGAAGGTATTGCGGCCCCAGAAGGCCTTGTGGACAATGCGGACGGTTTTGAACTTAATCCTCGCAGCCACTGGGAGCCAGTGCAGAGATTTCAGTCTTGGAGAGATACAATCTCTGGGCTTGAGGCCAAGGACAACTCTCGCAGTCCTGTTCTGGATGAGTTTCAGAGGTTGGAGAGTAGGAGCAGGCAGATTTAGAAAGAGGCTGTTGCAATAGTACAGCCTAGAGTGAACCAGAGCTCTGGAGACAGTGAGCTTCTGGGGGAAGGAGAGGAAAGGAAGAATACCTCTGAGAAGGTGCAGCTGGTAGTGACTTCTTAGAGACATCAGAGATGTAAGGAGAGATGGAGAGTGTGGAGTCGAAGATGACCCCAAGTTTTCTAGCCCCACTGGTGGGAGCTGGAAGAGGGCCAAGGGAGGCCGGCCAGAGAGTGACAGGAAAGATGGGAGCGGGTGTTCCAATGAACGTACTGGCATTAAGGCAGAGATCATCTGCGGCACACCACTCCTGGATGGCGGACAGGCAGTCAGAGATGAGGAAGGAGAAGAGGTGGCTGAAGATAGCCTGAAAATGAGCTGATTGTCATCCGCATAGCACTGGAAGTTGGGGCAGAGAGCAGCAATGTGGTGGTCAAGAAGTGCCAGGTATTGGTTGAACAGCAGGCAGAGAGGTTAGACTCCTGGGGAACACCACAGGTAGAGATAGAGATGGAGGAGAGGAAGGACCCAAGGTGAATCTGGGAGGGTCGATCAGCGAAGAAAGAAGTCAGCCAAGCCAGGGCGTGACCGGTGATACCCAGGTTATCACGTAGATGGTTGAATAGGGTGGCATGGTTGTACTGAACAAACATTAGTGTGTTCAGTAGGAGAGAATGTCACTATGAGATGTAGATGGCCCCCAATCCCATTGTTATGATGTGGTGTAGGCACCATTGTTCATGGCCACTTGAACCATTGCTACTTTATTCTATTGTGCCTGATTTATGAATTTGCCTTCCATGCACTCTTTCTTCCTTGCGTTGCTTTGGAGCAGAAGGGAGACAATCATACTGCAGATCTACCTGCCTTTCCACATGTTTGGTGTTATAAGCTTCAGAACCTCAAATATTTTGTTCCTCATTACATCCTGAATTATGTCCATCACTACTCATGATAATCTCGTATCGTATTAGATACAACTTCAAGCGGACAAGCGCAGGGGAGCAGCTTCAACTAGAAAGAAGCTAATAGCACGATAACCGAAAAAGTTGGAGGGTACAAAAAATAGGTTTTGATGCTTTTGCTAAAGGTAGAAAGATCTTTGATATTGCTGAGTTCCTCAGTCAGAGAGTTCCAGAGTTTAGCAGCGCAAATGGCCCCTGAGTCACCCAATGCTCTAACTTGGTGCAAGCATCCAACGTGCATTGTGTATTTGTATGGAAGTCTAAGAGGAGAGTGGCCAGTGTGTCATTTTAGATATTTCTTTAAATAGATTGGAGCATTGCTGAATAATGCTTTAAGAGCAGTGGTTAATCATTTAAAAGTAATTCTGGCCTTGAAGAGATCTGAGAACAGGTGAAAAATGACCCCTTTTGTCAAATTCTTTAGAATACGCATAACAGTATTTTTCAGGCTGCAAGCCTTATAACATAGCTTTGGTGGCATCTGTGTAAAGAGCATTAGCACACTTGGCGGGGAGCCGGCCAATCATCAGGCAAGGAACGTGGGCTGAAACTGGTGATCTCAGCCCACATTCCAAGCCGCCTGATGGCCGGTTCGCCCACCATCTTCCCCCCACTCTGTTTCCTTTTTCTTTTGCTTCCCTCTCCTCCCCATTTACTTCATTGTGGTGGTGTCACCGGTTGTCGCTACAGCTGCTGCGATCCTTCAGATCTACTCCGGTTGGCCACCATGGAAAGGGGAGAGGGGCTCCCTACCGAGCTCTGCCTTCCCATTTCATGACGACCGTCTTTGAACAGTGTTTTCTTTCCGTGAATGGGACGTTGTGAGGCTGGAATGGGTGGTAATGTCCCAGTACCCTCTTTAAACACCCTTACTTCACTTGAGCCTTTAACTCAGACTGCCGGACCGTTACACCTGTTCCAGCCCATGGAACGGGTTGTTAATGCTATATTACAGTAGTACAAACTTGAGGCAACAGTAGCCCTGGCTACTGTGGCAAAGTGTGACTCTGCCAAGAGTGGTCTGATCTGGAGAAGCAGCATCAATTGAAAATTGGATGATTGAAGGGTATGAGTGAACTGAGAGGGCATAGAACGGGAAGAATCAAGAAACACCACAGTCATTTTTACTGCTTGCTGAGGTTTAATCATATGTCCTGGCTGGGAAAATTCTGGATTTGTTTCCAGTATTTCCACATGTGTATTTATTCAATGCCAACCAATTCGCAAACGTCCAGGATTCGATAGATAAAATACTTCTTTTAGTATAATTGGACGGGACACCAAACGTAATTGTGCTAGGGTCAGATTCCGAATAGTCCAGTTTAACCCAAGAGGTCATATTATTTATGAAGATGGAAGCCAAGCTCTGGCTTTCTTTGAGGTACCTGTGATTTGTTGAAATCATTGGAGAAGGGTTGCATCGTTCAGGTGTTGAAGGCAGCTGGCAAATCGAGAAGCATCAAAACACCAGGACAGCCTTGGTCCGCATTGCGCAGCATCGAGTACTATAGATCAGAGTGCCAATTCTGTCCATCTTTGGGGGCGGATGTCTAACTGATGGTCTCCTATCATAGATAATGTTTCCAGAAAGGTCTGCAGACAAATAGTGGCTGCCTTATCCAGCACTTTCCACAATAACTGGGAAATAGAGTTGTAACAACCCACACATGGCACAGAGCATCTCGAAATGAGGCATGCACACATTTTGTGATAATTGGTCCAAGTGGTTCTACACAAGCTGTGATAGTCATGGCCGAACATTAGTCCCCTGCGCAATTAGTGGGCTTGAAACTAAGGCTAATGGATTTAATGTTTTCCCCAGAGACAGATTGAAACCTGAAGAAGTGCATAGATGCTAAAGGAATGGAAGATTTTTGATATTGTGAATTATTTGTAAAATTGGGTAGTACATCAGGCTCTGAGGTCTGACGTTATGTAACAATGTGTTTCCTAATGTCCCTTCCTCACAACCTGACCCACTAGCCAATACGCTCTTGGTCTCCGAGCGGCCCACACCAGTAATAACCAGACACCTATTCTAGCAGCTATTACCCAACCAACAGTTACTTGCTCAACCAACAGTAGAGTCTATGTCTCCCTTAACCAACCTTATGTGGACCCTCTCCGCTCATCACGCTAATGGTCAAACACTACCGCATGCAGTATCACCCCCACCTAGAGCTTGCGCCTCTGCCAAAATAGTTGACTTACCACTCCGCTCCACCACTAAGGCCCTCTCTAAGCCATACAAACATGACTCCAGCATTACAAGAAGGCTCACCACTAGCATTGTACCACCTATCACCAGACCTGAAGTAACCCAATCCATTATTACTGCTGTACCATCTTGCGATCTACATTTTGTGTGCCACAACCCTGCAGGGGACTTCTCCACCACTGCAGGGAACATTCACGCTAGCCACCTTGTTCCTCTCTAAAAGTCCACATAATGCAAGCCTATTACTAAACCTACCGCACCCAGGCTCGGACTGCCCTATAGGGCTATATAGCAATGCCCAAACCAAAAACGCAAAAAGCTCATGTAGACCAGTTATTTTGCTTAGAGTGGGCCACATTTTTGGCCAATGAGGGCCAGTTTGACAAGTTATGTCACTATACGGCTAGTAGTTTTTGCTGTTGCTGAATAATTATTCTGTAAATTGCACAATTTGCATTACATGTTCTAGAAAAACTCCACCTGGGTACTGTTCATACAGTCACAAGAGGAATGAATTACCATTTGCAGCTGTGGGCCACTTTTTCACTGGTGCCTCAGACAATAGTATGTCCAAGTCTGACCCTGACTGCACTACCTTTAAAGGGTTCATTATTAAATGACAGAACGATTACTGCCCACCCACTTGACATTGCTGACCTCATTATGGCCATCAACCTTGATCCGAAACATGGCTTCACGCTGCCTCTGGCCCTCCTTATCCCCAGATATACCAACTAAATATTCTATCACAAAGACAGATGAGATATAGAAGTAGTGGGGTCACCCTCATAGCAAGAGATTCATTACCGCTCAGTGAAATGTGCAACACTACCCTCTCGTCAAGAGAACTCCTGACTACTGTAGACGCCTTTCGCCGTCTTACTACGTGTGAGAGAAAAAATAAAATAGCAGACAACACCCCTTGTCGGGGAAAGAGGCACTGAGACCCGGCTGCAAGAGTTCAAAGGATGGTTTATTTTTCCAGCTAGGAAATAACCCAAAAAACTCTACCACATTTACATCAGTGCCAACATTTATATTAGTTAAAGTAACTCTAACAAAAAATACTAAATGGACCCGATTGGCCAGACGGTGTGGTGCTGTAGGTGTGGGTATCATCTCTTCCTCCTGGTTGGCTGAGTAGCTGACGGACGTCAAACATCTTGCGCCTCATGCAGGTCAGGGTCCGGTCACTGTGGTCACTAGCTAAGCTAGTATTGTTACATACTAAATGGCAAATTATTTAAAACATTTTATGCTACTTGTCACATTTCTACATGAGTTACACGCAATGATTATTGTCAGTACAATTGGGTCATTCGTGGCTTTAATTGAAGGCCTTGACCTTTATTGTGCATGTAAAAGAATCAGGCTATGTTTTGCATCTCTTTCTAGGTTTCAAACTCATTAGTGCAAGTAAAAGCATATATAATAATAAAAATGCTTAAAGTTAGTAGTGGGTGTGTTGGGTGGGTTTCGCAGCACAGGCGAGGGTCTGGCACTTGAAAGAAATACCTTACAGGGGGTGCAGGGTCAGGATGGCAATAAATTGTTCTAATGGGGGTGGGTGGCCTGCACGTTTATGAGGACGAATCGAGCAGAAAGTGCTTAGCTCATCTTGGTTCACATGCCGGTTCTCAGGCGAACAGTGATCTCAGAGGAAGAAAACTGTAGCATATTGATTGTTGCAACTTTCTCCGGCTTCAGCGTGAGAATGGAAGTGCAGAGCTTTCCTTCGCAGGGGGCGTGCAAGGGTGGGGGCCAGTCAGCTGCCTGCGCGCCTTGTGTGTGTGTCTCTGTCCGTGGCTGCTGCGGTGGAAAGGGGAGCTGAGCATTGCTGTACTATCGCAGTGAGGCCTGTTTACCCAAGATGGAGTCGAAAGGGGGCACAAAAGATGGATGCCCCGTGTCCTGCTCAGTAGTCCCATCTATGTAGCAGTCAACCGTGGTTAACTTTACATAAGGGCAAGGGGCAATACCACTACCGGAGGCACGCGGTCCAAGCCTTGTACTGAGGAGCGTACGACGCGCGGGGGCCTGAGGACCCCTCGCTCCCATACATTCCCCCCTTTCGTTACATCTAAAGTAACAAACTACTTTATCTCGTTCTTTCCGTTCTCCCTTCGGTAGCGCTCAGCTTCAGCCACAGCCTCATCCCAGGCAGGTGTACCCTTTCTTGGCATCCATGGTTTACACACACTTCTTAAGCTGTTACCTCTTCTTGCATATTCTTCTGGGGTGACCATTAAGTATATCCCACCATCCCCATCTAAATCTATCCATACCTCGTTATACCACAGCAAGTTTTTTGGTTCTCTAATGGTAGTGTAATGTAGATTATCGACCATGTCCCCATACTGTCTATAGATGGCAGTCATCCTATACTGTGGTGTGTTGTATTCTCCGGTTTGTACTTGGGCATCTATCATAGTAGCCACCGTTGTCTGTCGGCCCACTGTTACCATCATCATTGCTGAATTAGGCATATTATTTTCACAGCATCTTAGTCCCAGTTGGCACACACAGAATATTATGAGTGGAAAGACTATGATGGGAATGAGTATCTTTGCTGCGATGTTCACCCACGATGGTATCTAGCTGAACAGATCGTCGAACCACGTGTTGTTGTCTACTCCGCCTTCTGCTCTCATTCTTTCTCCTAAATTATGTACTGCTGTTATCACATGTGACAGTGTCCCGTTATCAGCATCGGAAGTTGGTACAAACGTGCAACACACCCCCCTCAATTTTTTTGCAAACACCACCGTCCATCGCTGTGATAAGATCTAAGACATATCTGTTTTGCATCGTCATCAGGCGCAGTGCACGGAGCTCTATTTTTATGATGTTGAATCCTTCTTCAGTGTCGTTGGCCAGCTGGATGAGCTCCCAGCGTGTTATCTGCAGCCATTTCGCGTTTGCCCTTGCTTGAACGCCTGGTGCTACGAACGATGCAAAGAATGTTTCTGCAGATGAGAAAAGCTTATACTGTTGTGGGATTTTAGCAAAGAGTTCTGATGATTTGGACGAAATATAATTGGATCTTTTGCTGCGTGACAACTTGGTTTTCAAAGTTTCTTCTGACAATAGTTTGTATGCTGGGGGCTCTGTGATTGTCTCATCGGGCGCTGTCGATGGTTCAGCCGATTGCCCTGCTGCCGATGTGTCAGTCGATTGGCCTGCTGTCGATGTGTCAGCCGAAGGCCTGGCTGTAAACTGGACGTGGCTCTCTGGTATCACCATTAGTGCTGAGTGAAGTGTGGCTAGGGCACAAGTGCCCCTCCAAGATGCTGGGAGATGCAGGTAAGCTCGTTTGCCACAGATCCAGTATATGTCCATTAATGCAGCAGTGCCTTTTTTCATGACTGGCATTATTAAAGTCTTATTGCACTGCCGCACGGTTCCCATGTTCACCTTCCCTTCTCTATGGAAGCAAAGTTTGTGCGGTATTTCCTTTTGAATCTTTATGGGTCTCTCCAGGGGTGTGACCCATGTCAGCTTGGTGATATGCTGTGTCCAGATGGGGATGCACGTTTCTTTTGCCCATTCGTATATTTCATCTGGCTGCCCTCGAAGCCCCTCAGCTTTGCATTGAATCGTTTCATCATGCCACTTGTCACCTGCATATCTTGTGCCTTTTATAACGAAAAATGGCTCCTGGAGGCAGATTACTCCTTGTCGTCTGCTGGTGCAAGTTTGTTCGTTTTCCAATTTTTCCATAGTTACTGTGTGTGCTTGAAATGTCTTTTTTATTCTACACAGCATCAAATGAATCAAACATTGGGCCTCAGACAAGGGTACTTCCTGTGGGATTAACATTTTTGGGGTTCCAGTTGCGTGAGGAATAAGTGAGCACACGTAACAACTTTCATTACTTGCTTGCTTTGCTGCGGTACTCATATCTGAATACCATTTGTTTGATTGGTCAGGGTGTCGGGGGTCCTCTATTTCATCTAACCCCAGGTTATGATAAATATCGTATCTGTTTTTTCCCACCCCCCTTTTTCTCCTCCTTCTGTTTTTTAATTGGGTACCAACTCATGAATATTGCAGCGGGAATATTCTAGACCATGCTTCATCTATATTGTTCATGGTGACATATGTGTATTCAGTAGTGGTTTCTGGAGCAGTGTGTGTACGCATGCTTGTATTTCTGGAATTAGTTAACCAATAGTAATCATCATTTACATTCCATCCAAGCTCTATTTCCTTGGCTCCAGTATTATTCAACAATGGAATAGCAGTTTTGTTTACGTGCATTTGTTCAAGGGGCAAAATTATATTTTTGTCATTCAATTCAATGTTATAAGTGTCCTTCAAAGTAGCCGTTGCTTCAGTCCATATCAATTTAGACCCTGGTTTTGTCATATCAATTCCGCTTCCCCCTTTGTTCATTTCATTTGCCACATATAAAACAACATTATACCAAATAAGATAAAACATCATTATTGCAAAAGGTATGGCAGCATATTTTATAACACATTCCAAATTATTTAATCTACTGGCTCTAGTGGCATCCCTATTTCTATCTAACATTTCAGCTTGCTCAGCCATTTCGTCGTATTGGCTCATGTTGAACCTATGTGGGCGAGACAAATTCGTTAAGTCATATGAAAAGAAACATAATTGCAATTGTTCATTTTTTTTTTTTCATTTCTTTACTCAGTTAGGCATTTAACAATTCCTTTTCATTTCATCATGGAATAAATGAGGAAAGAATAGAAAAAACTACACAATTTATATGAAAAGAAAAGAATGAGAGAGAGAGAGAGCGAGAGAGAGAGAGAGAGAGAGAGAGAAAACAAAATATGTAAAACCTTTGCTTTTCCCCTATACTTTCCCTGTCTAAGTTGCAATTGCCATCATGTCAACCTGTGCCAGTGATGGCATCCACACAGTCAGTTTCATTTTGGGGAGGTGTAACACTGTGTGCCCTTCTTACATCTGAGAGGTGCACCCAATATTTTAACCCTGTAACCTTAACTGCAGTTGGGGTGCTGTGTATGGACCATGAAATCTTGGTGAATTCCACCTTCTTACAAAATTTCTGACAAGAATTTGCTCCCCTGGCATTAAAGGCCCCTCCGGGCTGTCTGCTGTCGGCATGGAGGTGTCTGTTGCTACATCTTCAGTAAATGGTGAAACAATTTGTTTTGCTATGCTGCGTACTGCGCGCGTTAGCTGTGTTAGGCATTCCTTAAACTCTTCTCCCAGCACTGTGGATGCCCTCTTAACAGGGGAGAGCGGCATGTGCATTCTTCTTCCCATCACGATTTCATGCGGGCTTAAATGGTGATCCTTACATGGTTGGTTTCTGAGTTGGAACAGTGCTAGGGGCAGACAATATACCCAATTTTTTATCAACGTGCTGCATAATTTCGATAAATTGCTTTTGAGCAGCCCATTGATCCTCTCCACAACTCCATTGGCCATTGGATGATAAATCGAACATAGTTTGTGTTTCACCCCCAGAAGGGAGGTCACTTCTTTGAAGAGGTCATTTACAAAGTGCGTGCCGTTGTCTGAACGGATCACGCCACAGATTCCCCACCGTGAGAATACTCCTCGCACAAGGAACTTGGCAGCACATTTTGCATCAGGATGGGGACAGGAGCCCGCTTCCACCCACCGTGAAAAAAAAGGACATACCACCACAATCAAGTATCTTGCTCCGTTACATCTTTCTCCCATATCGGCGTAATCGATATGTAGTTCTCTAAATGGACATATAGGGCGTGGCAAAGTGCCACGCAGAGTTCGCAATGTCATTCCTGAATTGTAAGTTTGGCATGTAGTACATTCAATCACAAATTTAGTCAAGTATTTGTGTAGATTAGGAACAAACCAATCCTCTTGAATATCTGAGGCAATGGCCCTCATTACGACCCTGGCGGATTTTTTCCGCCAGCGACGGACTTTCCGGCCATGGCGCAAAGTCCCTTTACGCCATGGCGGATGGCGGACTTACCGCCCCATTCCGAGGTCGGCGGGGCGGTAAGTCCCCATTGACCCATTTACCCTTCCCCATTCCCATTTCGGCCCCATAGGGCTCAATGGGAGTGGGGAAGGAGTTAATTACGCCACCGTAAAATACGGTGGCGTAATTAACACCAAGGTCCCAGAGCGCCATGGATTTTTCCGCCCGCAAAAAGCGGGCGGAAAAATGACCATGGCGCTCCAGGAACTCGTAGTTGGCGGTAAGGGGTCCGCGCAGCTAACGCTGGCGCAGACCCCTTAGCGCCAGGGTCGTAATGAGGCCCAATGTGTTGTTTTGCAACGTGAGCTGGAAAATGCAGTTGTTGGAATGCTACTTCTAATAATTCTACGGGCATCACTACCTTGCCTGTCGTTTCCTGTCTCCAAATGAGATCTGTGCCTGATTGCTTACACCTTGTTTGCCCCACAACTCCTGTTCTTCCGGTGGGGCCCTTCTCTGGAGTTCTATCAATTGTGCTATGGGCGTGTTATTGTATGCATCTGCTGGTTGTTCTGCTGTGGTTGTTTTTACAATGTACTCTGATGTTGGTGTCTTATTGAAGTACGGGGCTTCTTTCGCTGCTGCATCGGCTGCCGCGTTCCCCAATGAGACGGCGTCTGTGTTATGGGAATGGGCTTGGCATTTAACCACTGCTACTAACGATGGTTCTGCTAAAGCTTCTATTAGTTCATTTAGCAACGTGGCATGTTGTACAGGGGACCCGTCTGCTCTTCTGAACCCTCTTCTTCGCCAACGTGATAACCCTGAGTGAACTGTGGTGGTAACATAAGCTGAATCTTAATATATGGTCACGGCACAATCTTTGGCTGTGTGTAACGCGCTGATTAGCGCAGTCAATTTGGCTGCTTGTGCAGAGTAGAGTGAGGGGAGGCGTTTCTGAACAATCACTTCGTATGTGTCTTCTTCCATGCGCACTACCGCCATCCCCACATGTTTCTCTCCTGTCTCTGAATTTATGGATGCTGACCCATCTATGAAATACATTTCTCCTTCTGTAAGGGTGTTTTCGCTTGCTTTGGGAATGTCATCGCCCTCTCCCTCGTATGTGCTACAATCGTGTTCCTGTAAATCCTCAGTTGTGCATGGCTCTGTAATGAAGGTAGCTGGGTTCACTGTCTTGCATCTGACCACATGTACATTTGGACTTGATATTATTATTTCATCAGCAGAGGCTCTCTGTGTTGTGAGGGTAGATTTTGATCTTTCCAAGATAGCAAATAAGGAGTGTTCCGCATATAGTGTCACTGAACATCCCATTACGATCGTGGCACTTTTTTCAATGGCAAAGGCGCTGCAGAGAGGGCCTGTTCGCAAGCGAAATGTCCCTGCATTACTGGGTCTAGTATTCCACTGTAGTACGCTAATGGTTTGTGGCCTAGCGGTGTTTTTTGTGTCAATATTGCTGTCATTAATGTTCCATTGCTGTGTGAAAACAGGAAAAATTCCCTTTCATAATCTGAATTTGCAAGGACTGGGGCATCTGAAATAAGGTCCTTTAATCGAGAGAATTGAGCAATTGTCTCCTGTGTGCATTTTATTGGGGCTCTGTTCTTTTGTGCTTCTTTTAGTGCTTGTAGCATTGGCTGTGTGTATGCTGCGTAATCGAGGATCCACGCTCGGCAATAGTTACATATGCCAAGAAATTGCTGCATGTCCTTCACTGTTTTTGGTATGATAATGTGTCGAATGGCTGCTGCTCTGTCTGGTAGTATTCTTTTTCCATCTTTAGATATTTGCTGGCCAAGATACACAACGTCAGCAAGGCAGTATTGTAACTTTCCTTTGTCCACCTTGTATCCCTTGGCAGCCAATACGTTAAGCAGTGTTATTGAGTCTTCTCTACACTCTTCTTCTGTTTTGCTGTAAATCGTCTACGTACTGTATAATGGTGCTCCCTACATCTATGTTACCAATGTCTTCTCGTAGTACTCTGTTAAAAATGCTTGGGCTCTCGCAATACCCCTGTGGGAGTCTGCAATGTTCACATCTGTTGTTTCCTAATGTAAAAGCTGTAAGGTATTGCGACTCTGGTGCGAGTGGCACAGAGAAAAAGGCATTTTTCAGATCAATGACAGTGAAGCAAGTTGCCTCTTTTGGTATACTGCACAATATTGATGACGGGTTAGGCACTAAAGGGAACTCTTTTTGGATGTCGTCATTGAGTGGGCAGAAGTCCTGGAGCATTCTCCACACCCCTCCTTTTGCTTTCTTAATCGAAAAAATTGCTGTGTTGCATGGGGAAGTTGATGGCACTAAGATACCTTGGCTTAGGAGTGCATTCACTGTTTCTCTAATACCTTCCTCTGCTTCTTTGGATATTGGGTATTGTTTCACTCTGGGTGGAAGGGCACCTGGTTTCAGTTTTATTTTTATGGGAGTTACCTCGTGCAACAATCCTACATCGTGTGGTCCTGTAGTCCAAATTTCAGGTGCTACCCTGGCCATGTCTTCTTCAAATATTGTCAGTGGGGCCTTTATGTTATCCATGAGTGTGTTGTGTCTTTCTCTGTATTGAATCATAATGTCACATGATATGCTTATTTCCATTATTATTTCTCCATCCCCTTCGTAATCAGTAAACAATTCTTTGTCAGTAATATCTTTTAGCATTATGTTTGGCTCTATACATAGCACACTTCTCCACTCGCGTCCTTGCGTGTCCAGGCCTATGACCACAATGCGTTTGTTGGAAACTTGAACTGCCTCAATGTCTATAGACATAATTGTGCCTGGCACTACATCTGTTGGTGTGATTGGGCGGAATATGAAGTCGGATGGTATTCTCCACTCTTTTTGTGTTATTTCAGGCACTACTCGGGCTAATACCTGTATTCCATAGATGAACATGTCAATGGGAATCCCTCTTACTGCAACTTCTTTTGTAATCGTGCTTATTATCAAGAGTGCCCGTACGGGGCATACCCCTGGCGTCGAGCACACTATTCCTCTTTCAGTGAAGGCTATGGTCATGTTTAACTTACTGAGTAGGTCTCGTCCCATTAAATTGATTGGCGCGTCTTTGTAATACAATAAGGGTGCACGCACTGTTTTTCCCCCCACTGTTACATCAAGATCTTTTGTATAAGGAACTTTTAAAATAGCCCCAGAGAACCCCTGCGTCTCCACATTTCTTCCCGAGAGCTGAAACCGCCTTTCTGTGAGGCATGATTTTTCTGCTCCAGAGTCTACCATAAAGATAAACTGCTTGTTTCCTATCTCTGCCGCCACTAGTGGTTCCTCATTTGCACTTTGTGTGGTGGATAGGACTGGACACGCAAGTGCTCCCTGTGGGCTGTCTTAGTCTTGGTATCTTTGCTGACCTGGCATTGAAAAAACGTTGTCACCCAGGACCGTTACGCCGTGGAATGGTGCAGGGGCACCGTTTGCAGCCGCTGCAAAAGGGTTATTGTTTATGTTCCCTACTGGGTTTTGTCTCGCCATGGGCTGTAGTGCGTTTTGCTGTTGTGGCTGCTGCTGCTGTTGCTGCTGTTGTGAGACTGGCTGTCTCTGTTGCATTTGGGGGTCATAGCAGTATTGATTCTGTTGTCCCCCCCATTGGAGCTCCATAAGGGCTACCTGGGTGTGGGCCGCCCCACCCCTGTGTTCATTGTTCATGGGCTGTTGTTGCTGCTGTTGAAAATACCCTGATGGTCGCGTTCTACAATCTCGTGAATAATGTCCCCATCTTCCACAATTCCAACACGACCCCTGTTGTCCTCCCCTTGGTCCTTGCCCACCATACCCTCTGTTTCCCATTCCTCCGTATCCTCCCCTTTGCCCGCGGTACCCACCTCTTCCTTGGGCCGGCCTGTTCTGTCACTGCGATCCTTGGCATGGCTGTTCCTCTCCGTTCCACTGTCCCTGATCTTCTCCAACCCACTGCGCTGCTATCCCAACGGGCCTTCCTCCCGCGTTTTCCTCTCCTTCGTTTCCTCTGTCTGCTGTTGCACTGGCAGTAATGGCGGCAACCTTCACTAATTTCGTCTGTACCAATTTTGCTTCGTAAGCCAGCCTCTTTTGCGTGACCTCCTTTTCCTTCTCTATGATCCTCCTCCAGTGATGTACAATTATGCTCTGAATTTCAGGCCACCCTTTGGCTTCGATCCCAGCTATTTTGTCCAAGGCCTTCTGCACCTCTTTCGGCAACCCTTTTTTAATGATAAAATAGAATAAAGCTGTTGATTGATTCCATGCCGTACCAGTTTCGCTTCTCCATAAATCTTGCACTCGCAAAATGAATTGCGCAGGATCATCGTTCTTCTCCATTGTACACTGCATCACTGCATGTAAATCTGGAACGTCTGGAAATGCACGCCGCAATGCATCCCATACTTGTGCTTGAACATTGTTAAATGGTGATCCATCGTATCGGTCACAGCTCATCGTTACTCCCGGGAACCCTGACCTTTCCCAGATTGTGTCTGCTTGGTCCCCAATTGCTGAAACTAATAGACTTTTTACATCACCTATAGCTAACGGCACACCTGCTGTGTTTTTCTCAAATATATGTATCCACTTACCTGCCCCTCCCGTCAGCGGGGGAAGGAGTTTAACAAGTTGGTTTTGTCCATTTGGGCTCACGGAATGTAGTTTGGCCTACCTGCTCCTTTATGTATCAGTGGCATTTGTAGTTTTTGTTTCTTTCCCGTTCTGCTTGTCTTCCCTTTTTTCGTTTTACTTACCAATATGTTTCCTATCCTCCCTGTTCGTTGTCTTAATCTACCTTGCCATAATGGTGGCGATAGTGTGTCTGGTTAACAGCAGTTTGGCAGTGGAGAACCCTCCGCGGCAGCTGCCTCTTCGTATTCATCTAAATCGTCCCATATTTCTTCTATTTCTGACTCTAGCTCGTTATTATCCTCCCAGTTTTCCTTGGGTTCACTTCCTTGTCTTTCACCCTGGTCTCCACTTTGTTGACTCTCTGGTGTATCTGGGCGTATAATTCTCACTGGCTTGTTATTCAATTGGAACAGGAACTGTCCTGACTGCCACTCTTGTTCTTGCCTCTGCTGTGATGACGTTCTTTGCGATAATATAGACTGCCCTGATACCGAGGCTACTGGGGTTCCATTGCTTGCTGCCCCTATCGGGGGTGTGAGATCGGCCAATGACAATGGAGGTACCGCCCCTCCCCCTGGCAGCATTTGCCCTTTGTCACATAAAGCTCTTAACCGTGTTATTTCCATTTGTGCGTGTGCTAGCTGACGGTTCAAATCACCTGTTAAACGTGCTATATCCACAGGAGGCGCACTTGTGGGGCCATACAGGCCTCCTTTGTCATACGGTGGAGGTTCGGGGGCTGTTGCCCCGCTCTGGGCAGTGGCGGTGGGTGGTATATACAGGGGTTCACTAAACCCTACTGCTGGCCTTGTCATTAAGGGATAGATTTTTGTTACTTCGTTTTCGGTTGTAGTTGTTGAGCATTCCCCCTTTGGTGTCCCACTAATTTCTTCATGGTTTTTCTGCTTTTCTGTCATTCGGCTTGTACCTACCTCTGCCGTGGGGGAAACTTCAAACATTCGCCATAAATCTAACACTTCTCTCCGGTTCTGTAACTGTTTCCCTTTGTATCGCGCTAGCAAATGTGTTGATACTAGGTCCAACACTCTTTTGTCAAATGATCCTCCTTCTGGCCAAATTGGTGTAACCCCGTCTCCCTTTATCTCAGTGATCCACTGATCGTGATACTTCTGTATCCTGTCGCTATAAAGTGGAAGGTGCTGGAAAATATGTGCCAGTGGTGTTACTCCCCCCATGGCAATGTTTCTTTTCCTTTCTTGTGTATTCCAGTACCTTTTGAATCTCTTCCCACCTCTAACTTGGTATATCAGCTACAATATGTAGAAATAATACGTTCTTTATCAATGTTCACAATTACCATATGTCACATTGCTTTTTGAGAGGTTTTACCTGATCACCTCTCACAGT
The DNA here is from genome assembly GCF_040938575.1 of Ambystoma mexicanum. NCBI lineage: Eukaryota > Metazoa > Chordata > Amphibia > Caudata > Ambystomatidae > Ambystoma > Ambystoma mexicanum. The sequence continues at coordinate 416,519,973 of NC_090941.1, read as the reverse complement.
TTATTTCTTCTGCTTTACCTTATATCAATCACAAATTACTTGTATAAAAATACTTTAGCGTGTTCAACAGGACATATACATAAAAGCAGACCAACAAACATATAATCATGCAACATACACATGCACTGCCTGCGCGCGTTTGTACTTTCCCTATTCCTGTTACTGTTCCTGTTTTTTTCTTCTTCCCTATACTACGTACTATTTCGCATTCACTCCCCACCTCTTTCACCTTTATTATGTCTCAAGATGTCTTACTTCCACGGAAAAAGAATATTCTAAAAACTACTCCGAGCCTACACGAGACCCCTACTATTTTTCTCTTTATCTCTATTCTGCACTTGGTCGGGACAAATGCTACGCGCGCCGCCTTCTACCCCCTACGGGCTAGGATATCACTTCTCTTCTTCTTCTCACTTCTTACAACACCTAATGGCCATATAAAGGATAGATCAGAAAAGCCTCACCGTCACTCACGCAGACCCTATTCTTGGCTACCTTCCCTTTGTTGCTAATTCCCTTCTTCCCGTATTTTCCCCTTACCTTCCTTTGGGGTCTTTGCAACCGGGACTCCACGTGTTCAGTCAGGTGCTCCGAGGGCCGCCACTCATGGCCAGACCTCGCTCAGGTCCGTCCCCCAACCAAGCCGTAGCCTGCCTTGGCGAGCAGCTTTTTCGATCGGGTATTCGTCAACCGGGAACCATTCACCCTCTCTTCTTGGTGTCCACAGTCTAGTCAACCGTGGAGGCGATGGTTCTGCTGGGGGGTGCCCTGGATCTCACTGCCGGGCGGCGCAGGCCTCAAGGCACCTCTCTAAATCACGTTGCGGGGGTCACCAAAAATGTAGGTGCCTTTCCCCGTCTTACTACGTGTGAGAGAAAAAATAAAATAGCAGACAACACCCCTTGTCGGGGAAAGAGGCACTGAGACCCGGCTGCAAGAGTTCAAAGGATGGTTTATTTCTCCAGCTAAGAAATAACCCAAAAAACTCTACCACATTTACATCAGTGCCAACATTTATATTAGTTAAAGTAACTCTAACAAAAAATACTAAATGGACCCGATTGGCCAGACGGTGTGGTGCTGTAGGTGTGGGTAGCATCTCTTCCTCCTGGTTGGCTGAGTAGCTGACTGACGTCAAACATCTTGCGCTCCATGCAGGTCAGGGTCCGGTCACTGTGGTCACTACCTAAACTAGTATTGTTACATACTAAATGGCAAATTATTTAAAACATTTTATGCTACTTGTCACATTTCTACATGAGTTACACACAATGATTATTGTCAGTACAATTGGGTCATTCGTGGCTTTAATTGAAGGCCTTGACCTTTATTGTGCATGTAAAAGAATCAGGCTATGTTTTGCATCTCTTTCTAGGTTTCAAACTCATTAGTGCAAGTAAAAGCATATATAATAATAAAAATGCTTAAGGTTAGTAGTGGGTGTGTTGGGTGGGTTTCGCAGCACAGATGAGGGTCTGCTACTTTAAAGAAATACCTTACAGGGGGTGCAAGGTCAGGATGGCAATAAATTGTTCTAATGGGGGTGGGTGGCCTGCACGTTTATGAGGACGAATCGAGCAGAAAGTGCTTAGTTCATCTTGGTTCACATGCCGGTTCTCAGGCGAACAGTGATCTCAGAGGAAGAAAACTGTAGCATATTGATTGTTGCAACTTCCTCCGGCTTCAGCGTGAGAATGGAAGCGCAGAGCTTTCCTTCGCAGGGGGAGTGCAAGGGTGGGGGCCAGCCAGCTGCCTGCGTGCCTTGTGCGTGTGTCTCTGTCCTTGGCTGCTGCGGTGGAAAGGGGAGCTGAGCATTGCTGTACTATCGCAGTGAGGCCTGTTTACCCAAGATGGAGTCGAAAGGGGGCACAAAAGATGGATGCCCCGTGTCCTGCTCAGTAGTCCCATCTATGTAGCCGTCAACCGTGGTTAACTTTACATAAGGGCAAGGGGCAATACCACTACCGGAGGCACGCGGTCCAAGCCTTGTACTGAGGAGCGTACGACGCGAGGGGGCCTGAGGATCCCTCGCTCCCATACACTGCCAATCTGAGTCTCCCTCTTACCTCCACGGTAACCATACATGTGGTCTGCCGTGCTCCCGGCCTTCTCTCTTTCAAAGAGGACATCCTACACTTCCTCTCCAACTCCAAACCTTTGTCAAGACCATACTCCTTGGCGACCTCAACTTGGACATCAACGATGAGACTAACTTAAATGCCTTATCTCTATCTAATTCTCTTAATGAGCTAGGCTTTGCACAACGCATCCTCAGCCCCACACATTCCGACCTAAACTTCAACGTTGCATTACCTCCAATCAGCCTTGCCTCTGGACTGATCACAGTATTGTATTATTCACTATGCCAGTGTCTAACCTCCCTCTCTCTGTGGCTCCGCCCCTCACCCCCACTGCTACACAGAGTACTAGAAACATTACCAAAACCTGCATTTTGACACTGCTGGATGAGCTACTCTGCCCACTGACGCCGGTGAATGACCCTGCCTACCTACTAGACCTGTACAACTTAACACTCACACAGGATATCAACATTGTGGCTCCCCTCGCCCTGCGGAAAGCTAAAGCTGTCACTCACTGCAACGCTTGCTTCTCCCAAAAACTCAAAGCCCTCTGCCTATTCAAAGGCTAGGTGGAAACAAAGTGGAATAAAAACCCTGCCAAGCCTGCTTGCTTCACTCTTGCAGCAAGTGAATACAAAAGGGCCATTCTCCAAGGAAAGAGCTCCACCTACAATACAAGAATCGTTAAGGAGAACTCCAGCGCTAGAGATGTTTTTACTATACTGTGCAAGCTTTATTCTCCTGCGTCCCCCCAACAAAATGCACACTGGACATCTCCTGGTGTGTTAATATCCAAAATGCCTTACTACTCATAATTGACACACTCCATAAAAACAGCATTGTTATAAAATAACTTCATGTGCAGTGTAGCACCTGCAATCCCCACTACTAGGCCCCTAACCACCCCACAAAATGTAGCCACCTTTGACTTTAAACTGCCCTCCAGAATCGAGGTCATCCAGGGACAGGGAGACATCTGCCCAGCTGCAGTCATCAAGGACTGTGCCGAATCACTTGCACCCTTCATTGCCACTCTCATCAATACCTCATTCTCTTCATGCTCCATGCCTACTAGTCTCAAGGATGCCTGGGTCCTTCTACTTCTAAAAAAACCTACACTTGACCCAGCCATCCCTAAGAACTACCGTCTCATCACCACTGTCCCCTTTCCTATACTCCTGGATCGTGTGGCGTACCTCCAGATCCAGCTCCATTTGGAATCTAACAACCCCCTGGGCCTGTGCCAATCTGACTTCCGACCAGGCTTTGGCAGTGAATCTGCATTGTTGGATCTAAAGAACCAAATGGCCAAAATCAAAGATGCCGGCAATTCAGCTCTACCCCTCTTACTAGACCTGTCGGCTTCCTTCGACCTTGTTGACCACCAAATAGTCTGCTGCCGCTTTGCTTCAGCAGTACACTTCTCACTTGGAGCCATCTCCTGGATCACCTCCTTCATTTCTGATAGGTCAATGAGAGTGTTTTCAGCTGTTGCCGCAGGCCATGCAGCCCCTGTCACCTGCGGTATCCCACAAGGCTCTGGCGTCTCTCCGGCCCTCTACAACATCTTCACAAAAGACCAATTTGACCTGCTTGACGACAAAGGAATTTCCTACACCAACAACGCTGGTAGTGACTAACCTCCTGGGGACAAGGACTCCTGTTCCAGAGAGGAACTCCCAGTCCACACCCCTTGTCTGTACATATGGTTGTGGAAAAGTCTTTAATATCTCCTGCAAAAACCATATTCTGCAAATATCCTTCTTTACATGTATTGGCTACAGGGAATGCTGAGCACAGCCTGAACGCCATGATCAGAAAAGATGGACAACATTCTGTTTATTCATGTGACGTGTATAAGAGAGGCAACTCTTATGGAAGGAAGAGAACCACAACGCAAGGTCGGGCCTCTGCATCATTGATGTACTGGAGAGGAGGAGCCACGCTGTGACATATAGCCAGTGGCAGTGAGCTAGGCGAGCAAGCCACAAGCAGAGCACTTGAGGGTTTGCATTCTACCCAACCGAGGAGCTGAGGTTGAAGAGGGGGCAGAGACAGGAATTCCCACGTCTCATCTGGTGGCATAGCCATGAACAAGCTGTGGTGTACCGGTAGGCCGGTAGCAGATGCTGAGAAAACACTGTATGTTTTCTTATTAATAGGTGAGAGTGACACCCATACCCTGATAGAAAGACTGGGACGTATATCCTGTTGCGGATAAAGGAACTTTGAAAGCCAAGAAAAAAAACAAGTATACATTGGGCCAGGCAGATGCCCTGCTGAGGCTATCGTACAACGCCCCCCTTTCTCTTTTTAGTTAGATGTTTTTCTAAAGTGGTAGGACCAGTTACTTGGGTAGGATTTTGACTGAAAAACTTTAATTTGGACTTTAAAGTGCACTCTTAGCTTTTGTTTTAGTCGGCAGGGAAATTCCCTCGTAGCAATAGCGCTAGTTCTGCAATTTGGTTTGTTTCTTTTAATAAAACTCTTTGAAAATGACCTCCAATCATCTTAGTCCTTTTTCTGGTACACCACGTGTTTCAATGCAAACGTTTTCTAATGCAGGGAAGGGAAGTGATTGTGCGTGCATTTCCTACAGCAACCTTTATTTAACAGCCGTATACAATTGTTACCTCAACCCTTTGGATGCAGGTCAAACTTGGAGGTATTGCATGGCGGTATTCCACCTTGAAAACAAGTGTAAGTGGTATGTACTTGTGGTGGTATATACCACCAACCTTGATGTGGTGGGTGGTAGAGCTGTCCGTGTTTGCACATACTGCCTGTGGTTATGGTTACCTCAATACCCGTATTTAGGCTCTTACTATTGTGTTTACAACTGGTCAATGTCATCAGATTTGCTTTTATCCAGGAATACCCTTTTAGTCCCATGGCAATTTGCATGTCAATTATTATGTACCCATACCGTTAATGCCAAAACTACAAGCGGTGAGATGTACAGGTCTGATGGCTAAACAGTCAGAATTGTACATAGGTGGTTCTAATAACAATTGACCAATTGACAACATCAGTAATGCTATCAGTTGTCCCTATGGCAGAGTCAGGCTCATTATCGCCCTTACTCACATATGGACATCGGGTACCGGAAAATGTTTTTCTTTTAATTTCCTGATTATACTGCAAGATGCACATGTTATTTTTCTCTTCTCAAGATTTAATTCTTTCTAAGTGCCTGTCACAGTCCTCATATTTAATTTGTATTTTATTTAATGTTGGCAATTAGTGGCATGTTGTCATGGTTACTGCGCTCCATGTGACTAGTGAGCTTCAATGGCTGAGAATGAGCATGTGAGCAGGATTCTGCGTGTCGCCTTAGTAGTTAAAGACCATATTCCCTCTGTGTTATTGCGGATACTAATTCACAGGAAATATCAATCAACACACAAAATTAATAGCACAGAGCAACATCAATTAAAAGGGAGTATTCAATAATTCATTCTTTAATTAAAGCTCATTTTCTTATCCTGCAGTGTTAACCTTTCAAGTGTTAAAAAGAGTTACACGGAGGCACATCATTTAGTTCGAAATATATTTTTTAATTAACAGTTTTGTTAGGCACTAATTAAGAAAATGAGGACATTGGATTTTGAGATCAATTTTGGTTCTCTTTGTAATTTTTGAAAGATGAATAAGACTGAAAGAAATTTAAATATTGAGGCTGAAACAGTATCTAAAAGCTCTGTTAAATAATACATAGTCACGTGAAGCTGCCATAATGCGGCATGTGCCATATTATAAAAAAAACATCACACCACAGCTCACAAAGACCTTGATGCACAGTTTATTGGAAAGAGCAACCTTCTTATGTGTTCATACCGGTGCTGGGTGGCAGAGTTTGTGTATGATTAGTCTGAGCGTTTCACTGGGAAAATCTTGTACATGTATAGATTTGCCTCATGGTAGCGCTGGTTAGCACCATTGGAATACATTGACTGAATTGGAAGCGACCATCAACATTGGCTCCAACGGCGCAAATCAGCAAAAACACTCAAGACACACCCTACATCTCAGCTTTCCAAAACTGAGATATGCCTTAACATCAAATTAATATAAATTATTTGTAACGGCAGCCACTGACCAAAGAAACCCCAAATACACTGCACAGTGCCTCCCTGTCCCACTTCTAAAACTACTTTGAGGTCATTGTGAGCTTCAGTCCCCCATGTCAGGCCTCTGAAACTCTCACGTAATTTTACGTTTGTTCCCCACATGTGAAATCACCCATAGGCCTACCTATCTTAAAATACTACCTTTCTCTTTCCTCACATATTGCACCATAATACCTAGGGATTTCCTACATATAATGCCCACACCTGCCTTTTTCTTATCTGGGTTTGAAGCCCATATTGCCTCCATGTGGTGGCGCCCTTTGATAGTGAATTATTTTCCACTCCTAAATCTTGTTTCTTGAAAGAAGAGCATATCCAGGTTTTCCTGTCGGAATGTTCTTACAACCATTGCCTTCTTTCCCAGAGAGGTCAGGCCTTTAACATTCAGGAATCTGATTTTAATTATATCAGCCAACACAGAAGCTATGTTTAAATCCTCCTACAAGGGGGCCAGTGGGTCCCATACAATCTTGTGTTTGAAGACTGTCAGTTTGCTACTGATGAGCCTTCCCTTCCCTACCCCTTCCATTCATACCAATCCATTTGACACTCCCCAAATAAACATCAGGGCCACTCAGGTATTAATCTATCCTCCTCCAGCCCACCTTCAAATGCAACCTATACAAAAAAGAACTCAACCTGTAAACAGTTCCATAATGAAAATATTCTCTAAGCGTTCACCAACCTCTGGCACCTTTATCCCCTTCATGTATTTAAGAAGGCATGTTGAGCCTCCTAAATATATGTGTTCATGATGTCTTCTCGCTCCTTGCTTTGCTTTTCTCTCTCAACTTTCTGTAGCCTTCTATCTCATGTCACAGGCTCTGTGTCTTCCTTTGCTCCATCTCTTTTAAGTAGGTCAATGCTCCCTCAGCTTCCTCTTTGTTTGACATGCAACATTCTTCAGCGCCTCTCTGGAAGTTAAGGGTGAAGGGATACCCCCATTTATATTTCACCTCTCTTTCCCTTACCCATGTCGTCAGAGCTTTACAGGTTTGCCGTCCTGCCAGGGTAACCACTGAAAGATCTTGATATATGGCAATTCTGGGCCCCTCAAAAAATAGATCAGACCTTTTCCTAGCTCTCTCGAAGTTTGCCACTTTATCCCTGAAATATTGACAATACACTAGGATGGATCGTAGGCCTCCTGGTGGGCCTCCTGCTCAATGGATTCAGTCAAAGGTGAAGTCGCAATTTGAATCATCCAACCCTAAGAAGAGGGAGCGCACCATTGACTTAACTTTTTTTCCAAGGCCTATACAATTTTCACCACCCCCTCTTTGTCTCCCATTTTGCGCAGCTTGCATTGCTTCTACTAAAATTTCCAGATCAACAAGTTTTAATGAGCTGTCCTGTTCTCTGACTTCCAAGTCCTTGAGTATGGTGTCCTGTCTCCAAAATGTCTGCAAAAGTTAATTATTCTCGAGTTCTTCCACCCTCTCCACCCATTGCCACAATGCCTGAATCGGTGTGTGAATGTCACTCCTCATAGACCGAATCTCCTCGAGCAGGGTAGTTACATCAGCCTTGGTCGCAACTTTGTCTCCCGAAGATGGGTTGGGCTCTGGGTTGGTGGCAGTTCACGTGAGCCAGGAGTCCTTTTGAATTTGCATAGTTGCGCTAAATCATATGCCGCTAACATAGGGACCACCTCTCGGGCCACATATGTTTACCTTCCTCCTATGATTAATGCCTGGTGCCACCTGTGCCTGCCAGAGGTAGTTCTCTCCCTCTCAGAATGTTCTCCTTGATGCAACCTTTGATGTTGGGCCTTGTCTGCAAGGCAGGGGTTCTGAGCCACTACCACAATAAGTGTGTCTAGCGGAGGAGAATCCCAAAGTTTTGGGATGTGGTTGCCTTAACCCTGACCTTGGTTTCTTTATATGTCTCCATCCACCTTTCAGCATGCTTCTTGGGATCAGGTCAAGGAAGCAGCTTCCAGTACTGCTCCCCACAGAGCCCCACTGTTCCCCTTATACAATGTTCCCCACCTGCTCAGTGGTCCATTCCTCACTCAACAACTCATCGTAGTCACACCATGGCCTATCCGGGGATGGAGCTCCTGCTACTCAGTGCAAACAGAAGCTCAATTTAGGAGCCCTTATGATATCTTCCCTGGTCTCTGGAGGCAGTGCTGAAATGCTGCAGCTTCCAGTTCACCGCAGGTTGCAGTTCGATGTAGACCCGATGCTCCCCTTCTGCACTGCTGTCTGTTTGAGTGAGTTGAGGCTCGATCTTCAGTTGGCGCCTTACGCCACTCTGTGTCCCAGGATTTTGACCTGGGTGGGGAGAGAGGAGCCTCGCTGCTCCACTTACTTAGGACTCCTCCTCTGTCTGCTCTCCTCTACTTTCTGCAGCCTGCCCCCTTCAATCCACTCAAAGTGCTCCTTCTGCGGTTATACCAGGTCCAGGCCCCTACTCGCCGTAGTCCGTGGCTGTCTTCGGGAGACCGACTGGACCTGGGGGCAGAACTCGCCAATGATCGCTTGGCTGCAAGGCCCCTTACACTTCCTGCTACGTGTCGAGTGGGCCTTGGGTTCCCTCCAGTTTTCCTGCTCTGCGGTCCAGCCGCCAGGCCTCTGCTTCACTGCCTTCAAGAGCCCTTAATCAGTGTCCAGACCAAGGGTCAGCGTCCTGGTGCCTAGTGGGGCTTCTTCTTCACACTCTAGTTTAGTTGATTTAGAGAGTATGTGGGCTAATCTGAGGAGCGACATGGTCAGGCAGCGATCTAGTCTGTGCCTCCCGGTGGTCTCCCATAGGTTGTATTTTGGTAGAACTAATGTTTAAAAACAGGCTAGCCTCATGGAACAACTATATTACCAATAACGGGTCCACCCCACTACTTAGTTGGCTGCACAATAAGAAGTTAGACATCATAATTAACTCCAAATTCAGAGGAGACTGTATTGCATTGTGAAGAATATGTTAAATGGACATGTTCAAGGAAGGTGTTGGACGCCTTAAAGGTTTTGTACATCATGTAGGATATGCCCTGGATCAACACGGTAGTTCATAAGCTGAGAAATGTTCAACTATCACTAATGGATGAAGTAAAAACAGAACTTGAAGAATTGGAGAAAAAAAGAATGATTGAAAGGATTGAGGCAGTGTAATTGGTGTCTCCTTTGGTAGTAGTGGTAATACTAACAGGAAAATCGAGACTATGGGCCTCATTACAAGAGTGTTGGTCCGGTATCAATGGTGCCGGTAAGCCTACCGGCACCATTGTTAATGGACCGGCACACTACGAGTCTGCGCGCTGGGTGCCGTCCCCCCCACCAGGGACAGACTTGGTAGGCAGAACGGCACCTGCCCGCAGTCTTTCATGGAAGCATCGGCACCATTACTAATGGTGCCCTTGCTTCCGTGCTCCCCATTCCCATTGAGTACTATGGGACTCAAATGGGAATGGGGATTAACATTTTCCAGGCACCTGACTTAACGGACCGCTGGGGCTGTAATGCCCTGGTGTATCCGGCAAGTCAGGTACCGGAAAAATGTGCAAGTCCGGCGCATCCTGCCCAATGTATTGATTTGAGGGCACTTAATAAGTACATCATACCTATTCAACACCCATTTCCTAATATAGCAGATGTGCTGTTGACCATCATAGATGCCCAGGTATTCCCCACACTTGACCTGACATCAGACTATCACCAAGTCAAACTGCACCTGGCACCAAGTAAGTTAGCAGCCTTAATCACATGGGGCCTCATTACGACCCTGGCGGAGTGGGTTTACGCCAGCGGTATTCGCGGCGGACCCTTCCGCCCTACTACGAGTTCCCGTAGCGCCATGGAGCGTTTTCCGCCTGGTTTTTCCGGGCGGAGAAATCCATGGCGCTACGGGACCTTGTTGTTAATTACGCCACCGTATTTTACGGTGGCGTAATTAACGCCTTCCCCACTCCCATTATGCCCTATGGGGCAAAAATGGGAATGGGGAAGGGTAAAATGGGGAATAGGGATTTACCGCCCCGCCAAGGTCGGAATGGGGCGGTAAATCCGCCAACCCCCATGGCGGTATCGGCAGCTTTCCGCCGTGCTCCATGGTGCATATTGCACCACGATTTCCGCCAGGGTCGTAATGAGGCCCATGGAGTGTCTCTACCAATTCACAGGCATGCCATTTTGGGTTTATATCAGAATCTTTCATTTTCCAAAGGATTATGCATGACATATCCCAAGCCCCGTGTATTGTGTTGGTATAATGACACATTGGTGTATGGGAAAATCTCTGCAGAACACAAGTGACTACCCAGAGGGTTGACAGTGTTGAAGGAGTGGGTTTAACACTAAGTAAACATAAAATATAAGTTCAACCAGAATAGCATAGTGTATCTAGGACATGTAAACTCAGCTAAAGGAATTGAACCACAAAAAGATCTTATAAATGCAATAAAGGAGGCACCTGAACTAAAAGACAAAGAAGAACCATATTCTTTTTTAGGTATGGCTGAGTAATTAATCAATTTATCTTTTGAATCTCTGTTTCTCTGCAATGTTTTGTTTCCAAGACAAATGCGTTGCCCCCGAGCTATCCTCCCGGCTGTCTCATGTTTGACAGTAGACAAATAGCAAGAATGGAGGTGGGTGGTGTGAAGTAAATGTGCTGATGTTTGAGCAGGAAGTGAGCTCTAAATAAGTGGTGGATGTAATCATGAATGCAGATAAGGCACTCCAATGAATTAAAAGAAAGATGGAAGAGAAGGAAGTGTTAAGAAAGAATGCACTCATGTGAACCCGTAGGCCCTTTAAGCCAGGTAGCGCTCCATGGGATGGATGGGGATGGCGATTTTACTCTTACACCAATAATAAGACCGACTCAGGAAGTTGTCGAATCTTTAGCTGTTTTATTAACAATTATCTAAAACAGGGAGTACAACGAACATCAACGGACGTTCGCACAATTCTTTACAACTCACTCAATGCATTTCATAAAAAACATTAGACTTTATACTAAAAATTAATCAGAGGTGACGTCATACTACGTGGCAAAATAAGAAAACCTACTTGGGATTGTGGTTGTTCTACGGGGATATCTAGATGTGCTTTCTATGGGGGGGTGAAATTGTGACTGAGTCTCTAAGGTCAGGTGGACAGCTATGCCCACCCCTATTGCAAGTCATCTTCGCTGTCATGAATTGCACAATGTTTCATTGGCTTTCAAACTATAGGGCTCTTTACTACATGGCCCCCTACCATTGGTTGACATGCTTGTACCCTTCTGGAATATTCCACTCGCTAGCAGCACACAAGCTGGTACCCAAGGTGCTGGAGGGTTGGACTTGACCATGCCTCCCCACCCAATCAGCCCATCATCCATCATCACTCCTGCAGTCTGCCATTCGAATTTGTCTTTAAACATGGCCTTGCAAAGGATCACTGCACCTGAGAATAGAAGGGAGTGTGAGGATGGTCTTATCTTCAATTCTCGGCGTAGCTTGCCCAAAGGCTATTTTCATCTTGACCATGTGACAGGAGACAGTGTTTGAGCTCCTTGGTCCGTATTTAATACTATTAAATGAATAAAACCTGGCGCTTCTAGTGGTTTTCCATTACACCTCAACAGGAACGTGCCTCACTTCTCACATTCATCATATCTTCTCAAATAGATAACCAGTTTCTTGGCTGCCCCAACCTTTGACACTGAGCCAACCTTTCTCGAATCTTTCCTTGTCGTCAGCTGTTTTCTTCAAGTGCACCACACTTTAAGCCCTTCTGTTCATGGGGTCCCAGTTTGCTAAAATACGGCGTGGAACATCCAGATGCTATATATATATATATATATATATTTATATATATATATACCACCTGCAGTCTATTCACTACGTATAAGCCTTCATGATTACTTAGTCTACTTGCGTTTCAGCATCTGTACAATTATAACATGGCTTGCATTTTCTTCAGTGCTCTCTGCACGTGCAATCTTCATTCTGCACATGAAATGTTGCTCAATTCTTCACTTCGCCATCAGATTATATAGGGTCTATATACTCTCTTCATTGGCATCTCTTCTGTGTGCGTCATTTCTGCTTCATGTGATGTCACTAGTCTTCTCTTTTATTCATCTTCACACTTCTTCCGGAATAGCCTTTAAAAGACTGTCATTTCTCTGTGGGTACATCATATAGGGCTTTCTCAATGGATACCTTGTTCCGAGGATTCTTCGCGGCATAGGGACCATTATTGGCGTCAGGCATGCCGCAATTTCCGGTTTCCAACATATAGGCAAAATGGGGGCAGGCCTTCCGGTAGAGGCACTTGGCTCCTCCTCTACACTCCCCTCTGTTTGATTCATCGACCACTCTCCCATTAGTCTTCACATCTAGACATTCTCCTCTGAAAAAGTGCTTCTTGGGAGTCCATATCTTATCTATTCTGCAGGGTCATTAGTCTTATGGCTCTCAATTCTTCTTTCATAATCCTTTTATGGTAGTGGTGATTGTCTGCACGAGCTCCCATCTGGTAATCTGTAAGCATTTGGCATTAGCCATCGTCTGGATCCCTGGCATGAAGATTGTCGCGAATACTGCCGAAGTTTGACTGAACAACCTGTGTTCATACGGAATAGAATCGAATCTATCTATCGATTCATCTGCAAAGTAGTTTTCCCTGTTTGTTCGATTGAGGAATTCAAGTGATCTCCTCTTCCTTAGAAGAGCGTCTGTTTTTGGAAACTCTCCAATGTTCAGGTCACTCTTTGGAATCACCAATGCTGGAACATTAACGATCACTATTGAAAACAGCCCTCCCTAGTTCTTGGGAAACTTCATATAAGCTCTGGATCCACAGGCCCAGTAGTGGTCCATAGTCACCACTGTTCCATCCTTCATTCCTGGTATATCGAACATTCGACTGCACTGCTGATTCATTCCAACCTTTCTTGTGCCATTGTTTCTAAAACATAGTTCTTCACCAGCCAGAGGCACTATCTGCAACAGTCCTCCTTTATCATCGACCCATGTCACCAACTTTGCAATCCTTGTCCAATCATCCTTGCATTCTTTCTCTGCAGTATCTATAACTGGCTCATAGTATCCTGTAAGCGCAGGCACCTTACACACAATCAGGCCTTTATCCCATCCATCTGGAGAAAACAGTATTCCCTTGATTTGCAGCTGACCTCTCTCCTTGCATCTTCGCATTTCTTCAGGGTCTTTTCCTTGACAATTGAGCTTTTTGTTTATTTCCCATCTGATTGCTTCTCCATTCATTCCAAGCTGTTCATATCTTATCACATGATCTCTGGTGTGGGATCTCTCTCTTGTCTTCAAATCTTGCACATAATCATCTTCTTCTGGAGCTGTCTTCTCGGTCACCCATACCAAGAATGCTGTTCGACCCTGGAACTGACCTCTCATATGGCAGAGTGCAAAGTGCGTCAGGCAATGAGCTTTCTGAGCTGGTTTTTCTATAGCTATGAATATCTTGGAATTCCCCATGGCATGAGGTATGAGAGAACAAACATAGCAACTCTCCTTGGATGTCCTTTCTCCCACCTTTTTCATAGGCTGATACCAAATGTTCTACTCAAATGTGCTGTACTGTCTAGATAATTATTTAACCCATAATCATCTTCCCTTGTGCTTCCCCTGTGTCTCCCTCTTGCAAGGAAGGTGCATGCATAATGCTCATAAAGTACATCAGTAAGGGTCCTTCATACAGAGGGAAACATAGGAACACTTGTCAGAGAAATGGGAGACCTTACAAGTGTCACTGGTACAGGGATAATCTCAAATGTCTTTGGTCTTTCTGTAACAGATAATTCTGCATAGGTCGCTGCAGTGGGAATAATCAAAGGAACTTCTATCTTACTTGGATCAATGAAGTATATAGTATGGAATAGTAGAAAAACAATAATAAATGCTGAGCATGCATATATTATACACCAGTACATGAATCCCCACCATTTATGATTCTCCACATGTCGTTGAGTTTGCTCACTTTCCAAAACTCTACCACTCCCAACATTCCTCATTGTGTCTGTGTATTGCTTTAAGGAAGGAAAAAACCTTTATAATCAGGCAACCCTGTTAAATGATCAGGTAACTGCAGGATCTGTTCAACTATCGCCATAGGCAGCCTCCAAAATGGAGGGCAATTTTTAGGATCTTGCAGAAAAACATGTATATTAGTACTATGCCCAACAAGAGCAGGCTAAGCTTGGAGTATGTAAACAAAAACGGAGAGAAGTAGGCTATGGCCATCAGCATCTGATAGGACCATCGATATTAACCAAAGAGAAACTTAGGGTGGAATGAATCTGGAAACTGCTCACGTTTCCAGTAATCAAACTCGAACTCCAGATTTGGCATATTTTGTACATCAACACTTTCTAAAGTCCAATTCAAAGATTCCTGTAACTCAAGAACTTAGTTTTATACTCCTGCTATAATATCTATAAAGAGTGTCCGGGGTGAGCCAAAGTCCTTATGCATACTTGCATTTATTTAATCAGCAATTTAGCGTCCTTCCTCCTCTTCATTGATTGGGTTTGCAAGTGCTGAACTTCTCCTTCTTTTCTTGCTTCCAAATTGAAGGGTGGGGGTGTGTCGGTTTCGCCAGCATAAAGCTTTACGTTGTTCAGATGTATCCATGCTCGTCTCTGTTGGACTTTTACTGCTGAGGGAGTCATATTCTCTGAAATATAGGGGCCACTAAAATGGAACTTGTGCCACTTCCTTGTGAAGTTACGCACTAGGACTGGATCTCCAATAAACAATCGAGGTACAGTAAGTAGTTCTTGAAGTCTGTCTGCTGAATGGTCTTCATCTGTGTCCTGAGACTGACCCCCTTACGCTTGAGTTGATCTGAAATGACAGAGATATTAGCGGTCATACATATCAAATAAGCACATAACTCATTTCCTAACATTTTTGCAGTTTTCTGGGCATCACTTCTGTTCCTCGATGGGGGAGACAAAGGCGTTCTCATTTGCCTCCTTGTCACTAACTCGTGGGGTGTAAAGTGGTGGTCCGACCCAGGCCGATTGCTTAATGCATATATTGCAAGGGGCTGGCAATACAGCCATCCCTTCTTCAATGTCAAATGCAATTTTGCAATTCTCTTTTTAAGGAGACAGTTGAGTCTCTCACGTTTCCCGTTCACTTGCGGATGATAAGCAGAAGAACACCTGTGTTTTATACTAAGCAGCAGGCTAATCTGTTCAAATACTTCATTAACAAAATGGGGCCCATTGATGAATCTCAGCAACTCCTATACTCCCCATCTGGGAAAGACTTCTTGGACTAAAAACTTTGGTGTACAAGTGGCATCAGGGTGTGTACATGGACCTGCTTCGATCCATCTCGAAAAGGGACACAACACCACTATCATATACATGTATTCACTACATACTTGCAGCATATCAACATATTCGATATGCAAATGCTGAAAAGGACCATTCAGTCGATGAATCACTCCTCTGATCATTCTCAGTGTATGCCCAGCAGGAAACATTTGACATACTATGCAATTTACTACATAAAATGCAACATGTTCTAACAGGTTTGGTACAAACCAGTCCTCCGCGATTGCTGCTGCTAGGCTTTCCCTAGTTACATGCACAGGGTAGTGCAGCTGTTCAAGCGCTACCGTTAGCAAGGCTACAGGTATCACTGGCTTTCCAGTGATGTCCTGTTGCCACAAGGCTTTAGAGAAGATAACAAACAACCCCTCTGTTTCTACAATTATTGCTCTTCCTGTGGTTCACTGCCTTGACACTCCATCAACTGTGTTCTTCATAAATGATTAAACCCTTCATTTACAATCATAATTGTGACTACTTTCTCCTTTACATCTGGAGTATCAAAACTTGAAATATCTAGTGAACATGCAACCCTTTTGGCGTCTTTGTCTGAGGCTTTGCTTCTGAAAGAGATAAAGTCAGTTTTCTTAGTATGTGCTGCGCATTTAACTATTGCAGTGGTTACTGGGAGTTGTAGTGCCTTGATAAGCCTGTCCAATAATGCTGAGTGTTGCACTGGAGTGCCATCCGCTTGGAAGTAGCCCCTCCTTTTCCAACGTGCTAGACCTGCGTGACCGGTCAACATCTCATAGGTCACTGTACAACATTATTTCCTGCCCTGCTTGATTTTCAAGCACCACAATAAGCGCCACTAATTCTGCTTCTTGTGCTGAGAAGTGAGACAGTAGTCTCACACTTGATACAACCTCAAATTCCCTGTTTGCTCTATGCTTAACAACCGCAGCACCTGAACGCCTTTCCCCATCGGTTTATCAATTATTGAAGACCCGTCAGTAAAAATAATCTCTCCCCCTGCTAGCGCATTTTCCTTTACCCGTGGGATGTCATCATAGAATTCCTCGTAGTTAGCACAATAATGCACATGTTCACCCTCTGCCACAGGCTCAGCTACAAACGTGGAAAGGTTCACTATTTTACACCTGACTATTTTGTTTGCTGGATTCCATATAACTACCTCATATGTGGAAGCTCTTGGAGATGTCAATGTACCCTTAGGTTTCTCCAAAATGGCAAACAAAGCATGCCCAACAAACAATGTCATTGAACACCACATCACAATACTAGTAGACTTCTCTATTGCGAATGCGGCTGCAGCCAGTGACTGTTTGCAAGGCAAGTGCCCTCTTATAACTGGATCTAAAATCCCACTGTAATATTTCAGAGGTTTATACCCCAATGTAGTCCTATTTCTAAGCACCGCTGTCATGACTGTCCGATTCGTATGTGAGATCAAAAAGAATTCCTCATCATAGTTGGGAACTCCTAAAACTGGAGCTGTACTAATTGCTTTCTTCAATTGTTCAAACCATTCCTCCATTTCCTCAGTCCATTCTATTTTTTCCTTTTTCAATTGTGCTTTCTTCAGAGCCTGCAAAAGGGATCTTGAAAAGGACCATTCCCTTCAATTGGCCTATGTTATAGGGGCCTGTAGTCCACAAGGAGTTGAAACCTTTTCCAAATTTTCATCAAAAAATGTTGGGTGCTGCCGCACTATCACCATTCACAGTGGGATATTTCTTTTCTCTATTCTGATCCAATATGTAAAACACATCTCGAATATTACTTCATCATCTGATGGATCATCTCTAAAAATATTCTCGTCAGTGACATCAGGCAATCTATACCCTTCCCCATGACAATCACTGTTCTCCATGGCCTGCCCTCTTCATCTGTTCCTTTGAGCATGGCCAATTCCCCATGCACTATGGCTGCATTTAACTCTAGGGGGCCTGAACAAAATCTCATCAGGTATTCTCATAATTGTTCCCATTAAGCCGGGTAGCCACGTCAACAAAATGTGTACCCCATAAAGAAAGACTTCTGGCTCTAATGGCATTCCTCACAGAGCCATTTGCCCGTAGATACCAATATAAATTCGCCCACATTCATATAATGTATACCTGGAGTAGAACACACAATGGGCCTCATTACACGGTAGGCGGTGAGCCATGGCGCTATTAGCGCCATGGCTCATGCCGGTAAAATACCGGCACCGCCTTGGCGGAAAGGGGATTTACCGCCCCATTCCAAGGTTGGAGGGGCGGTAAATCCCCTTTCCGCCATTGCCCTTCCCCATTCCCATTTCTGCCCCATAGGGCTCTATGGAAATGGGGAAGGCGCTAATTACGCCACCGCAATTTTGCGGTGCCGTAATTAGCTCCGAGGTCCCTTAGCAGGTTGGATTTTAACGCCTGCAAGAAGCAGGCATTAAATCCTCCAACCCGCAAAGGGACCTCGTAGTACGGCGGTAAGGGTTAACGGTCACCGATGCCATTAACGGTGACCGTTAACCCTTACCGCCGTCCCTGTAATGAGGCCCAATGCCTTAATTGATAAAAGAATTTGTCATATTAAGCTTTGACATTAAATCTCATCCTAGAATGTTAACCGGTCTCTGCCTTGAATACAATAATGGAACAGGCATATCACACTCTCCTATGGAGACTGTTAATTCATCAGTAAATGGAACTCGACTCGTAGCTCCAGAGAAAACTTGCACATTTATGACATTTCCAAACATTGGGTATTTTCCCTCTTTTTTTATTTTTTTATTCTTTATTGAATGTAGTTGAATAAACAACTTTTTCAATATTCAAACAAATTCAATTATAAATTATGTGTAAACAAAATATCAAACAAGGTTAAAGTACATTTTGTTAAAAGTATAATAAGATTAACAATTAATCCAAATAAGTAAAATAAAACCATAAAATATCTAAATCAGTTAGGAATAATTTGGAAGGGCCTAATTTATGAGAGACTTTACTAAAGGCAGGTTCTAAAATATCAGGTGCAGAACTGAAAACATAAATATAATTCAGACTCACAATGCCATTTTGACATTAATGCATAAAATAAGTCTCATCATTGTTTGACATGACAATCTTTCATAAATTGTAGGTAGTCCCATCACAAGTTAACTTTTCCAATGCTTACAGACAACTGCAGGATTTAATAGTCCTCATATTTGTAGCTCTATATCATGGGCGACACACACTTAAGTTTTAACATAACAGCCTCCAAAAAATGATGAGTGGCAATGCAAATGCTTATTGAATTGGTGGTTAGTAATATCGACCACCGAGTTTCAGGGGTCAGTTCACTGAAATAGGATAAATGAGATTCAAAGTATTTCATTCTAAGTTCAGTTAGCGCTGGACAAGCAGAGAGGATGTGTTGGAGTGTTTCTTTAACCCCCACAATCTCACAGAAAGTGCAATAATTTTTATTTACCGGCAACAACTTCCTTCTAACCAAAACATCTCGAGTTGGAAAAAGATTAAATCGCAGCCGTAAAATAGTGGATCTTAACTGAAGGGGATTGATTTAAGTATGGAGCTAATACTCCACGACTTTTATGTTCAAAGACTAACATTTCAAAGTCTTCTTATGACAAACACCTCATTCTCGTTTGGATCCAGTCAAATCTGAACAGTTTCTCTTTTGCCTTGGTCGGATTACCAATGAGCATTTCCAAAGACAGATCAATTCTCGCCAAAATATTAAATATCTGTGCCATCCACGTTTTGACAAAGTGATGATCTGAGGTTAACATGTAGGAGGATAATAAGGCCAATATATTATCTGATTTATCATAAATAAGACATTTCCTAAACAAGGCACATAACCTCCAATGGTATTCTGCACTCAAGGACGTCAAACCTAATTCAAGTCTTAGCCAAGGTCCTGGAACACATTGAGGGAGTTGTAATACACCTCGCCAGTATTTTGCCTCTAATTTATGCAAAGTGTCTGAACAGACCATTTTTTTAGATTCGAGACCATATAATTTAGTTGGTACTACTTTTTGCCTCCAATAGGTTATAGCTGGACTGATCGTAAATTTTCCAAATTTATGTAAAATGATTTTTGTCTGAGAGATGGCAGATATGATCTTATGGTCCAAGGACCTTGAGTGCAAATCCACAGGCAAAGAACCATCAAATAAAATTCCCAAGTAAAGGTATGTTGGAACTACTTCAACAATCCTACTGTCTATTTTCCACTCAAATGGCCTTCTTTTGGTGGACTTTGGAGCATAAACAACCACTTGTATTTTGTTTAAAATGATTACCAGCTCATTCGATTCTAAATACGCATGTAGTGCAGACAGTAATTTTTGAAGGCCTATTGGTGTTTTCGAGACCAACACTAAATCATCGGCGTACCACAAAGCTTTAATAGGGGCGCCACTCATTTCTTAGACCACATGAGAAAAAATTTGTTTCACATCTTGTATAAAAAAGTTGAAGATGGCAGAGGTCAGCACACAGCCTTGTTTCAACCCTCGAAAGGTTGGGATTGCCGCAGACAAAAGACCTGAAACAGTTAGACGAATCATGATGGAAGTAGACGAATGTAGGGCATATATAATGTCACATAGAGTGTTATGACAATTGGCCAGATGCAGTTTGTTCATCAGTTTGGTTCTAGAAACGGAATCGAAGGCTGTATGGAGATCAACAAAAGCAAAATACATTGGCTGTTTAGATGACTGTGCTTGGGCCTTTAAAGCATTGAGGGTCAGTAAGTTAACGGACGTACCCAATCCGGCTACAAAGCCCGTTTGACAGGGATCACGCTGCAGGTAGATCTCCGTCCAACGGGAAAAATCCCGTAATACAAGTTGAGCAAAGATCTTCCCAGGAGCATCGAGCAGGGCAATGGGACGATAACTTGCCAGGGATTCCCTGTCGCCCTTTTTAAAAATTGGAACAAGCAGCGAAGACTGCCATGATGTTGGAATTTTTTTGGAACATATAATCTGATGGAATAAGTTGTTCAATATTATCGCCCATTCAGATGGATTCTGTTTGAACATGAAATTGCTTAGCCCATCAGGCCCTGCGGCACGTGAGGAAGATGACTTTTTGATAAGAATTTCAATTATACTAGGTGAACACTCCAAGTCCCAACAGTTCAATGAGGCAGGTGTGTAGATAAAATTGGCGTATTTAGAGTCAGAATATAATTTCAGGAACTGTCCAAGCCACTGAGACTCAGTATCTCCACATAATTGGAGGTTCAATTGAGCTCGAGACGTTGCACTGTTAAGTAGTGACCACATCTGAGCAGAATTTTTATTGCTTGCAGCGGCCAGGAATGCTTCGTCATCCTGCTGATACAGTGTAGCCCTTCTAAACCGACACCAGTTTCGATATTGACATTTAATTTTCTGTCTGATGCCTTGTCGTGCACCTATAGGCAGTTTACGTGTGGCTCTTAAAGCTTTCCTATAGGTGCGTTTTGCTTGTTGCATGGTTTGGTCATATTGGTGTTTATGTGTGTGAACATTACATGATCTATCAGCATGCACAGAGCCAAAGCTTGGAAGGATATCTACATAAAAGTCCTTCTTTGATAGAAGCAGCCCTTGAGTGGCGAGATTGAGATCATGTAGTGAGGCAGCAGTCCATTTAAAACGTGTTCTCGCAGCATTTCCACTGAAGACCTGTTTTGACCATCGTTGTGTCGATAGCATAGGATCATAGTGGCCTTGCCATTCAAAAGTTAACATGTGATGATCACTAATAGATTGTGTTATTATTTCTAATTTAGTGGCCCTATGAAAGAGGCTATCCGAGACAAACACATAGTCAATGATTGATTGGGACTTTCCTCTTTCCCTTGTCACACTCGCAGGGATGTCGCCTGAAATAGCACCATTGGCCATATATAAATTATGGTCTCTTACAAAATTTAACCATCTGGCAGTCTCACGCTTTTGGCAGGTTGTTTTTGGACTTATACAGTTAAGGTTTAAGTCCCCAACCATGAAGGTGGCACCAACATGCTTATCACAAGCTATTAGTTCTAGCATCGTGGTGAGATCTTTGTAAAAGATGTTGTCAGTCAATCCTAGAGGGTTTCGATATAAGTTTATTAAAGCCAGTGATTGCACAGAGCTTGTGATTTTAACTAATTGGATACAATTATTGGGTGAGGCCCATTTAGTAATCCTTAGTCCTTTGCTCGTTTTGACCGCCACCAAAAGGCCAGATGTTGGTCTCCCTCTGGTGGCCGTAGAAGCCGGGAGCAAAATGATATCATGGTCATCCCATGTAGGGGTTGTCACAAGTCAGGTTTCCTGCAAGGCCACTATATCGTAATTGCTGATATTAGACGGAGCTGACCATTGCAAATGAGACTGACCTCTCCCAAGAGACTAAGGTGTGTTTTTCCTGAGAATACTCGGTTAATGGTTATGCTTGGAGGGTGCCAGAGGTGGATTTAGTAGTAAGTTTTGCCGGCCCACAATAAGAACAGAGGCATCCAGCAGAGTCTTGGGGAGCAGACGGTGCGGACAAAGATGGTTTGTACTCTTTATCCTCCTCAATAAGACGTTCCGGGTCCAGGGCAATAAGGAAACCCATTTTAAAGAGTACCGTTTTCTCTTTCCAGATCGAATTCAGGACTAGCCCGGATTTGATCCATAATCGAACAATGGCAAGATTTTGGTCGCACACAAATTCGACCTGATCAATATCACTTGAGGCAATATCCTGAAGATTGCTTACATCCCCGAAGATGTTTAGGATGCTAGCCCTACATAGATCATATTGTTCATGGGGCGCATCTCTACATTTAAGAATTAGGGAGTGACAGTTTGCAAAGGTATTGCCACACGTCTGCTTGCGACTTTGCGCGCCAGACCTTCTGGTTGTAGGAATGGAAGAGTTGTTCTCTTTTTTTCTGAGTGAGACCCATCTCTGGGGCAAAACTTACTTTTTTCCAACTACCCATATGCTCATTTAATAGGTTTTGCACTGGACTCACTGTGTTGATATTGGTATGAACTGAATGTGTATGAGACGAAGGGCCCAAGTTAGGCCCACTTGAGACATTAACTGAAGGGCACGAGGCAGCACTTCAATTAAATAGGCCTCTACCGCCGCCTTTATAGATGTTATCTGCTCTTGTAGATCAGATTGTTTGACGGAGTGCCCCACCATTGGACATCCTACAGCAGCTTGTCCATGTTTAGTATTCTGGACAGTATTCGCCGGAATCTGTGAAGTATGAGGAAAGGAGGGATTCAAGGACAGGTTCCTGTTCAAAGGATCATCAATTAAGTCAATGATTTCTGACAAAGGAGCATATTCACTTGGTACGTTAGATGTCACTAGGTTCACAGAGGACACAGGACCTTCACTGGTGGTAAGAGGAAGTTTGAAAGTTGGGTGTAAGGAAAAATTGGTTAGTACATTTGGGGGACAAGCTGGTGGCAATGTTTGCAAGACCATCTGATGTTGGCAGTTCATGGCATCCTTCTTCTTAGGTGCAATTTTAGATT